>NC_136927.1:37795164-38231573 GCF_949752795.1 Hyperoodon ampullatus | reverse complement strand
CCAAAATGGAAAAATGGACAAAGGATATGAAGATGGCATACAGGATATCGAAAGGATATATATTTTTTAAAGTTCATGCTTTCCAGTAATCAAAGAAATGCAGACCAAAACAACAAACGTTTAAAAATATCCGTATCTTCCAATCTAATACATATAGGAATTTAGAATACAGTAAAGGTGGCATTTCAAAACATCCGGGAAAAAAATGTGCTAGTCATTGAATAGCACTGGGGCAACTGCCTACAGTTGGGGGAAAAAATAAAAGCTAATTATTTAAAATTATGGATAAAAATAAAATGCTACATATGGCTAAATGTAAAAAAAAACAAAAAACAAAAAACTATGAAGTTGAAAGGACTTTCAAAAGAAAAGAAAAAAAAAGACACAAAACCCTAAACCCATGAAGAAAAAAAAGATAATCAAAACCTCTTTATGACAAAAGAAACCATAAACAATATTGAAAAATAAATTTGAAAACCAATGTGAGGCTGGGAGAAAGTATTACAACTATATAACAGTTTAATATCTGGAATATATGAATAGGTACTAGAAATCAATGAGGAAAAATTAAAAACTTCAAGTATACAAACAGAAGAGTGGCCAGTAAGATGAAAAGATGTTCAGGGAATCCCCTGGCGGTCCAGTGGTTGGAACTCCGTGCTTTCACTGCCAAGGGCCCGGGTTTGACCCCTGGTCAGGGAACTAAGATCCCACATGCTGTGGGACGCAGCCAAAAAAAAAAAAAAAAAAAAAAGTTCAACTTCATAATAAAGAAATAGAAATTAAGACAAAATACCATGTTTTGGTCATTAAATTGGCAAAAACTAAGATTTATATTAGCCAGTACTAGAAGAGGTATAGAGAAATGAATACTATTTTACACATTGTTGGGATGGTGGGAAGAAAACTGGTACAGTCTTTTGGGAGAGCAATTTGAAATAATAATAATAGCAACAATACCAGTTAATGCTTATGTAGTACACGTCCCAGGTACTTTTTTTTTTTTTTGCGGTACGCGGGCCTCTCACTGTTGTGGCCTCTCCCGTTGCGGAGCACAGGCTCCGGATGCACAGGCTCAGCGGCCATGGCTCACGGGCCTAGCCGCTCTGTGGCATGTGGGATCTTCCCGGACCGGGGCACGAACCCGCGTCCCCTGCATTGGCAGGCGGACTCTCAGCCACTGCGCCTCCAGGGAAGCCCCCAGGTACTATTCTAATTGCTTAAGATAAACTAGCTCATTTCAGCTCTTTACAATACTATGAGGTAGGTACTATTATTTCTCCAGTTTATAGATGAAAAACCTGAGCCACAGAGATGTTGAGTAAAATCATACACAAAGGAAGTTTGGCTTCCTAGGAAGCCAAAGGAAGTTTGAACCTAGGAAGTTTGGCTCTAGACTCTGCTACTATCCACTATGCTATATTATCCTGCAGTGAAAGCCTTGGAAATACACTGCTCAGATCTCCCTTGAAGACACCTCAAAATTTAACTCCAAAGTGCAATTAGCCTACAGCTGTTAGTGCCTTTAAGATTCACCTAATTTTTCAAGATGGAGCCACTTTTTCCTCAGGCAGCCTCTGCTCAATAACTGAGCATGAAGGAGTTCTAGGGCCTAGCCATTTCTTCCCAACACAGTACTACTCCTCTAAGAAGTAATCTTTACTTCAGAGTATCCTGCTGAGTTGGCTGAGACTCTGATAGATCTGTATCATGATCTGACCACTTTCCCTCTCCTTCAGCTTCTGCCCCTTGTCATTCACAGGCACTAACCCTTGAATACTATTTGCAGTTCTAACTCCATCTCAGTGTCAGCTTCCCAGAGGATCCAACTGATTCAACTGCCTTTCTAACAAAATTTTAAGTGCATATACCCTTCTATCCAGCAATTTCATTTTTACATATGTAATCCAGAGAAAACCCTGCACATATGGATAAAGAAACAGGTACAAAGATATTCACTGCAGAACTGATGAGGATGATTATAATTTTTGTGACTTGCTGTTTGAATAAAAAATAAATAAATAAATAAAAATTTTAAAAAAAGATGTTCACTGCAAAAAAAACCCTAAACACTTATCAATAGAGGAATGGTTAATTAAATTGTGGTACATACACACCACAGAATACTGAAAAGAATGAGATAATTCTGTGCATACTGATATGAAAAGATTTCTTAAGACATCATGAGAAAAAAATAAACCATAGAACAGTATGTATCATGAGATCCACTTATTTAAAAATATTTATTTCTGTAAGTACACATATATGTAGATGCATAGGAAACTGAGTAACCACTGTTACTTCTGGAAAGGAAAGATGGAGCTAGGGGTAGGAAAGTTAGAGATGGGCAAGAAAACCCTATATTTTCCCTTTTTTGGGGCTGCACCTCACGGTTTGTGGGATCTTAGTTCCTGGACCAGGGATTGAACCTGGGCCCCGCAGTGAAAGTGCCGAGTCCCAACTACTGGACCATGAGGGAATTCCCTCATTTTTCATTTCAAAATTTAGAATGCATTCATATACGGTTGATCCTCATTATTTACAGATTCCATACTTGCAAATACGTCCACTCATTAAAATTTATTTGTAACCCTGAAATCAATAGTTGTGGCACTTTAGTGGTCATCCAAAGTCATAGCACATGTGCGGGATGGCAAAAAACTGAGTCAGCTGACACACACACTTTCATCTGAAGTCAAACCAGGTGATGCTCTGCCTTGTTTCAGCTCTCATACAGAAAACAAGGGTCCTTTCCATGGTCTCTTTATACAGTGTTTTTTACACTTTTGTGCTTTTTCTTGGTGATTTTGCTGTTTAAAATGGGCCCCAAGTGTAATGCTGAAGTGCTGCCTAATGTTCCTAAGCGCAGGAAGGCTGTGACGTGCCTTTCAGAGAAAATAGATGTATTAGATATGCTTCATTCAGACACGAGCTATGGTGCTGTTGGCACTATGTTATTCTATATTATTAGTAGTATATAATATATAATATTATATATTAATATATAGTTGATTCATTGAATCCTTAAGGTGTCTTTAAACATAAACACTCACAAAACTAGGTTACGTATTGATTAGTTGATGAAATGTGACCATAGGCTCACAACAACCTAACCCCTGGGGACAATAATCCACTATTTACTATCCAGCATTCACAGTGACTTTATAGAACATAACTACCACATGAGAATCAAGTGTGTTATTAAAGTTAAAAAAAAAAAAAAAGCACAAGAGCTATGTTAACCAGAGTCCTTTAAAAATAGAGCAATAAGGCTTCCCAGGTGGTGCAATGGTTGAGAGTCCGCCTGCCGATGCAGTGGACACGGGTTCGTGCCCCGGTCCGGGAAGACCCCACATGCCGCGGAACGGCTGGGCCCGTGAGCCACGGCCGCTGGGCCTGCGCTCCGCAATGGGAGAGGCCGCAACAGTGAGAGGCCCGTGTACCCCCCCCGAAAAAAAATAGAGCAATAAAGTCATCAATAGGGGTCAAGTGTCCTTTTAGCTTTCCTGTGCACTCAAATTCCACACCCCTGAGCTGCCTGCTTTTTACATGGTGATGATACAGCTGTTTGGACTTTTATTAACTCAAATTTTCCTTCACAAGTCCCCACAAAAGAATTAAAGAAATCAGAACAAATTACTATTGACACCCTGGGTTCATCCAAAGAGACTTAAGATCTTACTACATAAATGACCCCTTGGTCAGCTTGGACCTAAACTAATATGATAGCCACTAGCCACATGTGGCTATTAAGAACTTGAAATATATCTATCATAAAATTTTTTTAAAAACACTAATTAAAGTCCTTTTAAATTTAAGAAATGCAACAAGCAGACAAATTTTTATTTTCAGGATCCAATAACTACTCATTTTTATCAGTTTCCAAATATTTTACTACCCACCAATGCCCACAGCCAACATTAGAGAATTCAATACATTTTATTTACAAAGATCATGGAGATCTATTCCAAATACTGCTCTTCTGGGAATTCCCTGGTGGTCCAGTGGTTAGGACTCAGCACTTTCAGTGCCGTGGCCTGGGTTCAATCCTTGGTTGGGGAACTAAGATCCCGCAAGCTGCGCAGCACGGCCGAAAAAACCAAAACAAAACGAACACTGCTCTTCTTATGCCTTTCCCACTCTGGTAAAGTGTCACGAGAAAACATGTTGCATTCTTCTCAAATACCCAAACTTCACATTATGAATTAACTACAGACGTTAGAATCTTGACTGTGTATAAGAGATTATAGCGAAGACCTGATTCTTTCTTTTCACTTAGTTATATTATTGCTATTAAACAGAAGGTCATCAGATGATGCAGAATAACTTGCTGTTTGAAAAGTTATCCTTATTTAACATGAGGGCCAGTGAAAGGCAGCACAGAATACTGGCTAAGAGCATAGTAAACTGGAGAGCAAGTCTGTCTGGGGCTCTGTCACTTACTAGCTCTGTAGCTTTTGGCAAGTTATTTATCCTCTCTCACTTTCTTCATCTGTAAAATGGGGATGATAAATAGTACCTACCTTATAGGGTTACTGAAGATTAAATGAGTTTAATCTTGCAAAAAGCTTAGAACAATACCTGGCACACAGAAGGGCTTAATAAATTAGTTACTATTATTAATATTGAGAAGGTGTTTCAACAATACAAACAAAACACTTCTGGCTACCTAACTTGGGGAATAGGTAACTAAACAATCATGTATTCCTTCAATGGGTTGCATTCTTTACAACTATTTTCTATACTATTTTCAGACAACTGATATTTCAGAATTTACCAAACCTACCTCAACTGATCATATATTTGAGGCAATCTAGGCATCTTATCCTGTCTCCTTATTTGTAAATAGAGATCTCCTATTATCTATTATACAGGTTGTTGAAAGTATTTAGTAAGACAAGTATAGTATAAACAGTATAGTGCCTAGGTGCTCCTCCCCACTTAGTTCCAACTGATTCCTATTTATCCAAATCTACAGAAAGCTACAGAAAGCAGGTTGGTTTCCTTTGCCCTGAGCCAGGGCCCTACATTCACTTGGTAACTTCTGGTGCTCAGGTGAAAATATACACCTTCCACAGAGCTGGCCTTAGAAACGCCAATCTGTAAAATGACAGCAAGCATCATATGAATTGTAATCAAAGTCCATAAAAACTTGAAGAGTATGGAGAAAATGAATGTAATTATGTTTTAGCAAATCACAGGAACTACCTTTTGAGTTGAAAGTCAGGTAAATTTTAAATACTTATAAAGTAAAATACCCTATGTATGAAGTTCATTATTCCATGAAGTGTGAGACAGGGTAAAATTGTCAAAAAAGGTGTAAGTAAATCTACAGATGACAGTCATGACGAATTACCAAGAGAAGAAACATGTTTTTAGGACTATTCCTTACTTTGAAAACTGTCAGGTAACTGCTGACTGGGTCCGCCAGTCATGCCACCTAACTTAACAGAAGCCTAATGCTGCTCAGTGGGGCTTAAATTCCTCCTTGGTGACTCTGTTGCATCTCCCACAGCAGCTGTTTTGGACCTTTCCACTCTCCTCAAATTCTCTCTTGCCTGCCCAGAGTAGATAACCTTTCTTCCCACTTAAAGGAAAAAATCAAGGTCATGCTAATGAAGCAAACTTATTTGCCCTCCTCTCCACCTGAAAACATCTTTGAAGCTCAGTGTACAATCTCAGAATTTCTCTGTACCACCTCTTCTGGTTTTTTGCTTTTTGAGCTTAATAGTAACTTTCACAGTGATTCTTTTTTTTTTTTTTAATTGACGTATAGTTGATGTATTTCCTGTTTCTTTTAAAGGAGATGAACTCCTTCTCCTTCCCAAAGCTTAACCCTTAACTAATTCCCTTCCCACCCTTTCTTTTAACTTCAATTATTCCCTGGACCAGTGTTGGTCAGAGTGTGGTCTTAATATTTAAACATATCAGAATCTCTTAAATGGGTACGTGTGCCTGTGTGTGCCTTGGGGTGGGGATGGGGCCGGCGTGGGAGTTACTTGTTTTAAAATGCTGATATCTGGTACCCAGACCCATTGAATCGGGTTCCCCTTATACGGTGCCAACAACTGGCATTTTAAACAAAACCCTTTTTTTTTTTTTTTTTTGGCTGCATGGCATGTGGGATCTTGGTTCTCCGACCAGGGATTGAACCCACACCCCCTGCAGTGGAAGCACAGTCTTAACCACTGGACCACCAGGGAAGTCCAGGCAAAAGCTTCTTGTTATTCTTGTGCACACTAAAATTTGACAACTGTCTTAGACTATCGATCTTTCTTCTGTCTACAAGATGTGTATGTCTTTATATAAAAAACAAAACAAAGCAAACTATACTTCCTTTAAATGATTATCTCAGATTGCCACATTGCCTCTCTTCCTTTAGCTCTGTAGGGGAAATTTATCTCATTATCCACTCATTCCTCACACCCTTTGTAATATGATTTTCACTTCATTGTTCTATGTAGGGTGCTCTTTCCAAGATCATTCTTGTCTTCTCCAGCCCTCATTTTCTTCAGCTTTTCCGAAGCATGCAACATTGGTAGCTCCTTCTTCCTGGCTCTGTCTTTGTTATCTTGAAACCACACTCCTGTTGTTCTCCCATCTCTGGGGTTGCCTCTTCTGTTTAGTTGGTTCTTTCCCCTTAAATGCTGTAAATCCCAAGGCTCTTAATTCTTTACAGAATTTTAGCCTCATCTTCTACCTGCTTGGGTGTCCTATTGTTACTTCAAACACACAATGCATATAAGATGTAACCTTCTGATTTCCCATTTTCCTTCCTTCATTCAAATATTTACTGCCCATCACTATATGCTAGGCACTGTTCTAAGTATTGGACATAAAAAGTTGTAAAAGGAGATGGTGGCAGACACTTTCAATAATGAAACTGTCACTGCTCCAATCACCCAGTTTGGAAATCATGGAACCATCTTGTTGCTTGCCTCATTCTGTTCCTTCTAATATATTAAAAATCATTCTTTCTTTGTAATTTTTATTTGTTCCTTCCATTTCCACTGCTATCATCCCTATCTAGATCTTCATACCCTAATGTTGAAATTATTCTAATAATTTTTTTAATGTAACCTTTTAAATTTTTATTTATTTTTTTTAAATTTATTTTTGGCTGCATTGGGTCTTCGTTGCTGCACGCAGGCTTTCTCTAATTGTGGTGTGCCGGCTTCTCATTGTGGTGGCTTCTCTTGTTGTGGAGCACGGGCTCTAGGTGCATGGGCTTCAGTAGTTGTAGCACGCGGGCTCAGTAGTTGTGGCTCATGGGCTTAGTTGCTCCACGGCATGTGGGATCTTCCTAGACTAGGGCTCAAACCCATGCCCCCTGCATTGGCAGGCGGATTCTTAACCACTGAGCCACCAGAGAAGCCCTCTAATAATTTCTTAACTAGTCTCTCTCCTTCTAGTTCCTTCTTATATTTCATTCATTCAACACATATTTACTGAATGGTTTCTATGTGCTAGGCACTCTTCTGGGTAATGGGATACAGCAGTAAGGCAAACAGCATCCCTTTTCTCATGAAGCATATATCTCAGCGGAGGGAGACAGGAAAAAAAATAAACAAATAAACAAGGTAATTGTAGATAGTTACAAATGTTACTATGACATTGGAAAATGATATAGGGTAAGGGGTTAAAGAGGAGGAGGAAGCAAATCTTAGATTCTCAGGGTGGTTATGGAAGGCATCTCTGAAAAGGTGGTATCTGCCTTAGATTATAAATCCTATCACACTACTAAGTTAATATTCTCAAAACACTACTTTCATGGTATCTCTCTGCTAATGAACTTTTAAAGGCTATCTATTGGGCTTCCCTGGTGGCGCAGTGGTTGAGAGTCCGCCTGCCGATGCAGGGTACACGGGTTCGTGCCCCGGTCCGGGAAGATCCCACATGCCGCGGAGCGGCTGGGCCCGTGAGCCATGGCCGCTGAGCCTGCGCGTCCGGAGCCTGTGCTCCGCAATGGGAGAGACCACAGCAGTGAGAGGCCCGCGTACCGCAAAAAAAAAAAAAAAGGCTATCTATTGATTATAAAACAAAGGCCAAAATTCCCACCTAACTTTGCAATTTAATTTTCTAAAAAATCTCCTACAGATTCTGCTCCAACTCAAAGTTACTAAGTGGTGAAAAGGATATGCCTGGCATAGTGCTCTATTTTTTTAAATTTATTTTTGGCTGCGTTGGGTCTTCGTTGCTACACGCGGGCTTTCTCTAGTTGCGGTGAGAGGGGGCTACTCTTCGTTGCGGTGCGCAGGCTTCTCATTGTGGTGGCTTCTCTTGTTGCAGAGCATGGGCTCTAGGGTGTGCAGGCTTCAGCAGCTGTGGCTCATGGGCTCTAGGGCACACAGGCTTAGGTGCTCCGAGGCATGTGGGATCTTCCCGGACCAGGGCTTGAACCCCTGTCCCCTGCATTGGCAGGCGGATTCTTAACCACTGCACCACCAGGGAAGGCTTGGCATAGTGCTTTTTTCCCTTCAAGATACCCAAATGAATACATACTCCCAACAAGTATTATAATGTCCTTTTTACAAATAAAAAAGGAAGAAACTTGCCTAAAATCATTCAGCTAATAAGGGACAGGACTGGGCCATAAACAACAATAAAAGCTGCTAGTTATTAACGTTTATATGCCAAACTATGTGTTAAGGGACTTACCTGTTTGTCTCATTTATTCCTCATCACTGAAAGAGATAGGTATTATTATGACTAGGAAACTGATATGGTTAGGTGTGGTATGATTATTAGGAAACTGAAGCTCAGAGAAGCTTAAGTAATCTTCCTAAATCACTAAGTGGTCAAAATAGGATTAAAACTGAGACCTGTCTGATTTAAAAGTCTATTAGACAACTATGCTTAATCAACTCAATGTTATGTGGAACAAACTCCAACCCTGGATCAACACAATGATCTTTTCCCATATCTCCACTTAGTCTGCTGAACTCTACTGGAAAAAAATATATAACCAGAAGACTGGGATCATTAAAAAAAATTTATGCCCCATAGGCCCAGCTAGGCCCTCATTATGACCTAGAAACCTTCCTACTTTTCTAGCCAGCTCTCTCTCTCCCATTCTCCATAGCAGCTGTCTCAACCTTTTCCATTCTCCTCAAACTTCCTACCTTATCATCCCCTTTTCACTCCTAACAAATGACCCCTTCTGTTATACCACAGAGAAAATATAAGCCATCAGAAGTAAACTCCCTCAACTTTCTACCATGAGATCTAGAAACTAACTTAATCTACTTGCCCCTTACTTCCTTTCCTCTTGTCACAAAGGAAAACTTACCTTGTCTCCTGAAGTCTATCTCTCTGCTATGCTCTGTCTACCACTCTGCTTTGTATCATTAGGATCCTTACTCAATCAACAATTCCTTCTCTTTGGTGCATTATCAACCCCTCCCTTTCTACTGACTCCTTATTACCAACAAGATAACTCCCAACTCCTCTCAAGCTAAAATTGACACACCCTGGACCCCACATTCTTTTCTATTTAACTAACCTCCCTCTCTCTTCCACTGGCAAAATTCCATCTCCATTGCTATCCTACTTCACCTAGTCACTTCTCAACCCACTGTGAATGAGGCTCCTACTCTACCACTTCACTGAAACTTCTTTCATCAAGGTTATTAAAAATCTTTTTAAAACCAATTTCATTTTACTTTGGTAACACTGCTGACCATTTCTTTCTTCTTGAAGGCACTTTCTCCCCATGGTTTCCACAATATCAAATTTTCTTTTGGTTTTCCTCTTTTTTTTTTTTTTTTTTTTTTTGCGGTATGCGGGCCTCTCACTGTTGTGGCCTCTCCCGTTGCGGAGCACAGGCTCCGGACGCGCAAGCCCAGCGGCCATGGCTCACGGGCCCAGCCGCTCCGCGGCACGTGGGATCCTCCCGGACCGGGGCACGAACCCGCGCCCCCTGCATCGGCAGGCGGACCCCCAACCACTGCGCCACGAGGGAAACCCTGGTTTTCCTCTTAAGTCTAGCTCTTTCTCAGCCTCCTAAAAATGTTGGTAATCTTCAGAGGTTTGTCCCAGGTTCTGTTCTCTTTTTTCCCCCCTCACTCCTTGTACTCTCCCTGGGAAATACCATCCCTACACAGAGCTTCTAAAATAAATCATATACTAATGACTATTCTTTATCTTTACTCCAAGTCTGATTTATCAGTTTCAGGTTCACCTATATACCTGCCCAGCAGGCATATTCTCTGGTTTGACAAGCTCTTCAAATTCAAAATATTAAAATTGGGATTAATATTAAAATGGCCCCCTAATACCCTAACAATCAGGTCCAAGTTCTTCAAATAGCTTAAAAGGTTCTTTAGAAAACATGTTGGCAGTTTCTTAAAAAAACTAATCATGCAACTACTATATGACCCAGCAATTGCACTCCTGGGCATTTGTCTCAGAGAAATGAAAACTTAGGTTCATACAAAAACCTGTACATGAATGTTCATAGCAGCTTTATTTGTAATAGCCCCAAACTGGAATTAGCCCAGATGCACTTCAGCAGGTAAATGATTAAACAAACTATAAAGAGAAATTAACTACTGACACACACAACTTGGGATGTCTGATCCTGACTGTGGTGGTGGACACATGAAACTACCCAAGTGATAAAACTGGGTAGCACTTATTAATACATAAACACAAGTGAGTACAAGTAAAAGTAAGTAAATCTGGATAAGATCTGTGAAATACATCGATGTCAATAACCTAGTTGTGATATTATACTATAGGTTTGCAAAAATGTAGGTATAGAACAGGAATAGGCTAGGAATAGAAATGAACTTCCTCAACCTGATAAATATCATATATATATAACATATTATAACAGTGGGATGTATATATCCCAGCGTTCACATACTTAATGGAGAAAGACTGAATGCTTTCCCCCTAAGATCAGGAATAAGGCAAGGATATCTACTCTTGCTGCCTCTATTCAACACTGTTCTAAAGGTTCTAGCTAAGGCAACTGGGCAAGAAAAATAAATTCATGGAAACACTATTAGAATAAATGATTTTAAAAAGATTGCAGGATATAAGATCAATACATAAAAATTAATTGTTTTTCCATATACTAGTAATGAGCAATCTGAAAATTAAGAGGTAATGAGGGACTTCTCTGGTGGTGCACTGTATAAGACTCCACGCTCCTAATGCAGGGGGCCTGGGTTTGATCCCTGGTCAGGGAACTAGATCCCACATGCATGCCACAACTAAGAGTTCGCATGCCACAACTAAGGTGCTCTGGAGCTGCAACTAAGAAGCCCACGAGCCACAACTAAGGAGCCTGTCTGCCGCAACTAAGACTCCATGTAACTAACTAAATAAATAAATAATTTTAAAAAAAGAAGGTAATGATTGCATTTACAATAACAGCAAAAAAACCAAAATACTCAGGAATAAATTTAACAAAATAAGTGGTGGGCTTCCCTTGTGGCGCAGTGGTTGAGAGTCCGCCTGCCGATGCAGGGGACGCGGGTTCGTGCCCGGTCCGGGAAGATCCCACATGCCGCGGAGCGGCTGGCCCGTGAGCCATGGCTGCTGAGCCTGCGCGTCCGGAGCCTGTGCTCTGCAACGGGAGAGCCACAACAGTGAGAGGCCCGCGTACCGAAAAAAAAAAAGTGGTAACTTCTGGTTTCTAGACCAGTATGTAAGGAGCTTTGAAGCTGTCATTCTTGCCCACAGAACAAGAAAAGTGATGAACAAACTGAATATCAACAACTCTTCTGAGATCCATCTGAGAACTGAGGACACAGGGCAAACCACTACCTCCAAAATTAGAGAAACAAACAGGCAGATATAGAGAATTACAACCTACTTGAGCAGAAACCTTGAAACTTCCATGGGGACTGATACCAGGGTAGGAAAATCTAAATTGTAATTTATGAATTCTTGGAGGCTCAGTGTGATCAAGTTTAAGAGTTAAAAATTCCAGGAGTGTCTAGTTTTAGAAGGTCTCCCACACTTTTGTGAGTTTTACCTCTGGGAGCTCTACAAGGTTCTCACAGTGGAGATAAAAGAAAAATTTCCTTTTGCATCCAGCATGTAAAAGGAGAAAACAGCTATTTTAAAATAAACCCAGAACATTCTATTCTTAACAAGGCTTGGCCTCAAAAGAAACCATTTCACCAGAGCCTAACAGACTAGGGTTTTTACCAGAGCCTAATGGAGCTGGAGAAAGACAAAGAGCCAACTCCAGCCCTTTTTAGCCTTAATGTCTCACCTAAGGAGGGTAGGGGGACTGAGAAATACTTGCAAAGGTCACAGCCCAGGGGCACAGGCTCACTAGAAGACTCACTAAAAGACCTGACCACAGAACTGTAAAATGCTCTCCCTCCCTACATACCTTGACATCACCCAAATAGGTTTCCTGTATAATAGCAGAAGAATACAACTCAAATAACTGCATGTATCAGATCTTATTTAAGAAGTCTCTAGAGAACCTCCAGACAACACTGAAGACAAAAGACAAAAAAAAAGACAAGACACCAAAGGAAATTTTAGCCACTGATACTACAGCTACAGTAAATACAGCCAAGCCCCTAGCCAGATAAACATAAAACCTCACACTAAAAGGCCTATTTATCTTAGTTTCCTTTTACCCAATATATCATGTGCAGCTTTCAACAAAAAATTACAAGACATACTAAAAAGATAAACAGTTTGAAGAGAAAGAGTGAACAAGCATCAGAAGTAGACTCAGATAAGAAAGACATTGGAATTGTCAGACAGGAAATTTAAAATAACTATGATTAATATGCTAAAGGCATATCTAATGGAAAAAGTGGACATCATGCAGAAATAGATGGGCAATGTAAGCAGAGAGACAGAAACTCTAAGAAAGAAAATGCTAGAAATCAAAAACCCTGTAACAGAAATGAAGACTGTCTTTGATGGGTTCATCAATACACTAGACACAGCTGAAAAAAGAATCAGCAAGCTTGAAGAAATGTCAATAGAAACTTCTGAAACTGAAATGCAAGGAGAAAAAAGAAAGAAAAAGACAAAACAGAATATCCAAGAACTGTGGGACAATTACAAAAGTATAACATAGTGTTGCGGGAATACCAGAAGGAGAAGAAAGAGAAAAAGGAACAAAAATATTTGAAGCAATGACCAAGAATTTTCCAAAATTAGTGACAGGTACCAACCACAGATCCAGGAAACTCAGAACATCAAGCAGGATAAATACCAAAAAACATACAAGTATATATATTATATTCAAACTGAAGAAAATCAAAGAGAAAATCTTGAAAGAAGCCACAGCAAAAAACACCTTACCTATAGAGGAGCAAGGGTAAGAGTTATATCAGGCACCATGCAAGAAGACAGTGGGGTGAAATATTTAAAGTTTGAAAGAAAAAGCCCCATCAATCTAGAATTCTGCATCCAGTGAAATTATCCTTCAAAAGTAAAGGAGAGAGGAACTTCCCTGGTGGCGCAGTGGTTAAGAATCCACCTGCCAGTGCAGGGGACACAGGTTTGAGCCCTGGTCTGGAAGATCTCACATGCCGCGGAGCAACTAAGCCCGTGCACCACAACTACTGAGCCTGCGCGCCACAACTACTGACGCCCATGCACTCTAGGGCCTGTGTGCCACAGCTACTGAGCCCGTGTGCTGCAACTACTGAAGGCCACTCGCCTAGAGCCCGTGCTCCACAACAAGAGAAGCCACCACAATGAGAAGCCCACATGCTGCAACAAAGAGTTGCTCCACTCGCTGCAACCAGAGAAAGCCCGTGCGCAGCAACGAAGATCCAATGCAGCCCCCAAAAAAGTAAATAAAGGATAGTCTTAAAAAAAAAGTAAAGGAGAAATAAAGACTTTCTCATACAAACAAGATTGAAAGAATTTTCCACCAGTAGACCTGCTTGCAAGAAATATTAAAAAATTCTTCAGAAAGGAAAATTATATAGATCAGAAATTTGAATCTACAAAAAGAAAGGAAGAGCATGAAAGAATAAATGAAGGTAAAATAAAGTCTTTTATTTTTCTTATTCATGATTGCTCTAACAGAAAACAGTTTGCTCAAAGTAATAATAGCAACGATGTATTCAGTGAAGTGAATGACAGCAATGTTACAAGGAGGAACTGGGAATTGAATAATACTTTATAATAAGGTAGCTGCACTACCTCTGAAGTGGTGTAGTGTTATGTGAAAGAGGACTTGGATTAGTTATAAATACATACTGCAAACTTAAGGTCAGTCACTAAAAAAAAATTTTTTTTTAAGTATAACTCTTTTACACTGAACACTACAAAATGTTGCTGAAATTAATGACATTTTAAATAAATGGTAAGATATCCCATACCGATGGATTGGAAGACTTAGATAATACTCCCCAAATTGATTTATAGATTCAGTGTGATCCTTATCAAAATCCCTGCTGGGTTTTTTGTTTTGTTTTGTTTTGTTACTGTTGTAGCAATCGACAAGATGACCCTAAAATTTATACGGAAATGCAAGGGACGTAGAATAGCCACAAAAATCTTGAAAAAGGACAAAGCTGGAAGACACACTTCTTGACTTCAAACCTACTATAAAACTACAAGTAATCAAAATGGTGTAGCAATGGCATAAGGACAGACATATAGAACAATGGAGTAGAATTGAGAGTCCCAAAATAAACCCTCACATTCATGGCCAATTGATTTTTAACAAGGGTGCCAAGACTATTCAATGAAGAAAGAATAGTCTTTTCAACAAGTGGTGATGGGACACATGTGAAAGAATAAATGTAGACCCCTGCTTCACACCATATATAAAAATTAACTCAAAACTGAAGAGAAATCTAGGGCTTCCCTGGTGGCAGTGGTTGAGAGTCCGCCTGCCAATGCAGGGGACACAGGTTCGTGCCCCGGTCCGGGAAGATCCTACGTGCTGCAGAGCGGCTGGGCCCGTGAGCCATGGCCACTGGGCCTGCACGTCCGGAGCCTGTGCTCCGCAACGGGAGAGGCCACAACAGCGAGAGGCCCACGTACCACAAAGGAAAAAAAAAAAATACTGAAGAGAAATCTAAATGTAAGAGCTAAACCTTCTAGAAGAAAACTTAGGAAAAGACCTTCATGACAGTGGATTAGGCAATAGTTTCTTAGATATGACACCAAAAGCACAAGCAATAAAAGAAACGATAAAATGGACTTCAAAATTAAAAGCATCTGTGCATCAAAGAATACCATAAAGAAAGAGAAAAGATAACCTATAGGACAGGAGAAAATATTTGCAAGTCATATGTCTAACAATGAGTTACCTTTTATAACTCAATAATAAAAAGACAATTCAACATAAGAATGGGCAGAGGATCAAACAGACATTTTTCCAAAGACAGAAGAGAAATGGCCAAAAGCATATGAAAAATGCTTACCATTATTAGTCATCAGGGAAATGCAAATCAAAACCACAATGAGAACTATTTCATATCCACTAGGATGGCTGTAATCAAAAACACAAATAACAAGTACTGGTGAGACATGGAGAAACTGGAATCCTCATACATTGTTGGTGGGAATGTAAAATGGTGCAACCACTTTGGAAAACAGTCTGTCAGTTCCACATAAAGTTAAAGATACGATCCAGCAATTTCACTCCTAGGAAAGCAAGAGAAATGAAAAGATATGTCCACATAAAAATGTGGACATGAATGTTCATACAAAAGGTAGAAACAACCCAAATGTTCATCAACTGATGAAATGCTGAACAATATGTAGCTTATCTATACAATGGAACATTATTTGGCCATAAAAAGAAGTGAAGTACTGATACATGCTATGACATGGATAAACCTTGAAAACATTATACTGAAAGAAGCCAGTCACAAAAGACTACATATTATATGATTCCATTTATATAAAATCTGCAGAATAGGTAAATATATAGAGATAGAAGGTAGATTAGTAGTTGCTTAGGGCTAGGATAGTTGGTGTGGGGGTTAATAGCTGCAGGGTATAGGGTTTCTCTCTGAGGTGATGAAAATGTTCTAAAATTGACTGTGGGGATGGTTGTACAACCCTGTTAATATACTAAAAACTGTACACTTTAAAGGGATGCACTATGTGGCATGTAAATTATATACCTCAATAAATCTGTTTTTTTTAAAAAAAGGAGGAAGAGAGATGGAAAAAATAAGCTCTTCATGATCTAGTCCCTATTTCCCCACCATAATCTGATACCACTCCTCCCTTCAAACTATTGTTATCAGGCACACTGAACTTTCAGGTTTCCTACATATAACTTTTTTTTTTTTAAACCTCTGAGGTTTTAAACTTGCGTTTCCTTCTACAAGAAACATTCTTACATTCTTCCCTTCTTTGGCCAATTTATCCCTTAGATCTCAGGTTGGATGTCATTATTCCATGTACCTAGCCATTTCTAACATTCCCAGCCTGAATTAGAGGCACCCCAATGTGCTCCCACAGCAATATGCATTTACTACTATTTCAGCACTCTTCTTACTGAATTCCAATTAACTGTTTGTTTGTAGTTCTCACTAAAACTGGGTCTTATTTATTGCATCGTGCTCTAGAATAGGTAAAAAATACTTTGCAAAGGATGGAATAAACTAACCATAAGCCAGAATCACTTTTGTGATCATTAGTCAGCTCAACAGAATACTTTTTAAAAAAGTCTTGAACTACTGGAAATATTTAATTGTAAAGAGAAAAGCAAGGGCACACAATTTGCCTAGAAATATGCATGAAACACTTAATGCTCCAACACTCTAAGTTTTCAAGTGGAGAAATACTGACCTGCCTTAGCTGGTTAAGCTTTATACAGACATACACATTTAACCTGACTGTTTGGAAAATAGTTTTGATTTTCACATACTTTGACTGTATTTGAATCTTTTCCTGTGGTGATGCATGATAGGTTCTGAATTCCAGTGAGTATCTATCCACAGGTAAGTCTGCAAAATAAAAGACCCAAGAGAATACTAAGGCTCAGAGCACTCTTATCAATTCTGAATCTGGGTCAAGTTTGAATAGATAGTATAGATTCCATATATATGGAAGATTATATATAACCGTTCCTAAAAGAAAGAGGTTCAGTAGAGTAAAAGGTAATTAAAAAAGGAAAGAGTCACAGATATAGAAAAACTAGTGGTTACCAAAGGGGAGAGGGGCAAATGAAGGGTATGGGATTAAGAAATATAAGTCTAGGGCTTCCCTGGTGGCGCAGTGGTTGAGAGTCCGCCTGCCAATGCAGGGGACACGGGTTCGTGCCCCGGTCCGGGAAGATCCCACATGCCGCAGAGCGGCTGGGCCCGTGAGCCATGACCGCTGAGCCTGCGCCTCCAGAGCCTGTGCTCTGCAACGGGAGAGGCCACAACAATGAGAGGCCCACGTACCGCAAAAAAAAAAAAAAAAGAAATATAAGTCTAAAGCAATGTGGTGTTGTCCTTTGTATAGATTTCTTCTAACTTAAGAATGGACTTCAGAAGCAATTTTGCTAGGAAACGTTCTGAATCTGGGGGGTTGGGTAGAGAAACATGGGTTTATGGGGAAGGAATCTGAGAAAATGGTCTTCTTAGCCAAACATTGTTTTGTGTGAAGTTGTTTAGCAATCCTGTAATTTAGAAATTTCTATGAGAGGTCCAAATAACTGCTGAAAAGCCTTTAAGAACACAACAGCATTTTCTGTCCAGAAGATTTAATTGTCTGAAGTTAAAAGTCAATTGATTGCCAAACTACATTTTGGTGACACAATGAAAGGAGAGGTAAAAGCTTTAAAACAGGAAAGGAGATTGAAGAAAGGAGAATTTTCTCAAACCATAAGATCTATGATAATGACATTAAAGTATGTTAGATTTTTTTTCCCCTAGACAGATGATAAGGCTAGAAGACTATAAATGTCAACTCAATTAAGAAAGAAAAACAGGCAACCCTGTTTCATGTTATGAATCATACATGTATCTAACAGCCTTGAGAAAGAGTACTTCTGAACTTGGAAGTATTTAAAATGCTAGGAATGTACATTAAACAATCTGCCTTTTATAACTTTTAAAAACATGAACATTGCAGAAAGTGTAAAGGAAACGATGCTCTGATCATATACACTCATTCACATATACGATAGTGAGGGAATGCTAAGCAGAATGTAAATGTAGAAAACGAAATAGATAATTTATCGCCTTTGGGAAAATAAGGTTTTAGAAAAGGAAAAATTAAAGGAAATATAACTGAGAAGGTTTTATATATAACAATTCCTAAAAGAAAGAGGTTCAGTATAGTAAAAGGTAATTAAGAAAGGAAACAGTCACCGATATAGAAAAACTAGTGGTTACCAAAGGGGAGAGGAGCAAATGAAGGGTATGGGATTAAGAAATATAAGCTGCTATGTATAAAATACATAAACAACAGGGATATATTATATAGCACAGGGAATTATAGCCATTATCTTATAATAAATTTTAATGGAATATAATCTGTAAAATACTGAATCAATATGCTGCACACCTGAGACTAATCAACTATACTTCAATTTAAAAGAAAGTTGTTTTAGAAATAAGTTTAAGACACCCTTCTGATATTTACAAGGTATTAATTATTATGTGCTTCTGATGTTAGGATCCTCTCTTTTTTTTGGCCATGCTGTGCGGCATGTGGGATCTTCGTTCCCTGACCAGGGATCCGATCCGCACCCCCTGCATTGGAAGCATGGAGTCTTAACCACTGGAACTCCAGGGAAGTCCAGGATCCTTTCTCTTTAAAGTCCAGGGACCAGCAGCTTATCCATGACATTGCTGAAATGAGTATAAATAAACAAATATCATAACTTCTACTACTTAAAGCAATGGAGTAATCACAATAAAGGAAAATTACATTTGTATGTATGGGTATATATGTATATGCATGTATGTGTTTGGTATAATGCTTATATTCTGGAACTGAGGTAAGAAGGGAAAACTCCAGTAGTTTAATTGATAATAATAATTTTTATTGATAGTCAACTACATTCTTTGTATTTTCAGCATAAAAGATATACAGCTCTTAAAATGGATGGGCACAACCTAGGAGAAGAACTGAAATCAATAATTTAGAACTACAGAAATTTAATGACATAAAATATGATAGACTTTAAAAGCTGAAACTGCATCCAGATGTTCTTCCAGAAAGTTATGGCTAGCTAGCCATACTAAAACTCCTGGAGACTGTTCTTTGTTGTTTCAGTCAGACAAGAATCTCCAAATGAATACAGAAATTTTCATATTGAGACAAAGGAACTGAAGGCAAGGGCTTGAGGCAGGAAACAAATTAGAAATTCAATCTTCTTGCCACTGCACAAGTAGAGTAGATATTTGGCATCTGTCTTTCTCATTTCCCAAACAGAATCTCAAGTGTTTGGGTTCAGAAAACTCTGGTTTTGTCCTAAACTCTCCTTTAAAACCTTGACATTAGAATAAGGGGTGCTCAAAATAAATTGTTTCCCTATCACTCATAAATCTGGAGGAGGAAAAAGGATAAATAATAATAGCTGTCACTATATTCTGGGCACTTATTTAGTGCCATTCATGGTATTATTAAGTGTTTTACATATGCTCATTTAATTCTCAAAACAATACAAATGAAGGAACTGAATAACAGGCTAAATGAATAGGTACCAGCTTGAAAAAGCTCTGATTCGACACTGTGCTCAAAGTTTATACTGTTTAGTAATATTTTGGTAGAACAGTTTAATTTTTTTGTACGTTTGTCCAGAGAGTTAAAACCTTAGAAACATAGGGGCTTCCCTGGTGGCGCAGTGGTTGAGAGTCCGCCTGCCAATGCGGGGGACACGAGTTCGTGCCCCGGTCCGGGAGGATCCCACATGCCGCGGAGCGGCTGGGCCCGTGAGCCATGGCCGCTGAGCCTGTGTGTCCGGAGCCTGTGCTCCGCAAGGGGAGAGGCCACAACGGTGAGAGGCCCGCGTAACAAAAAAAAAAAAAAAAAAAAAAAAAAAAGACTGAATTCTATTTTGATTCTGCTAATTCAAGAAGTTCTTTAAATTCTGTAATTTATTTAAAAAGTAAGTTTGGAGATTTATGACACGAAGTACTTTAAGCAAGATCCAACTAAATTCTTGTACAGTTTAATTCTTCCTATCATTTTTACTCTGCAAAATCTCAAATAGCAGCTTGTGTACTCAAGTTATTTACATATTTTCTCCCTTAATCATTCACTTTTCAAAGGACAGAGTTCATTTAACAAACAGTTATTATGTCTTTGTTTCATTGCTATTTTTGTTTGCCTTCTTTAATGAATGAATCATTTCAAAATCACAGTTTATAAAGTGATACTTGTTTCTACTATCTCTCATGGAAAAAATGCAGGTCCAACAATTGCATTCTTTATCACTCTCCCCACTACGTCTCACCACCAAATCCCCAAAAGATATGTTAAATTACAAATAGATAAACGTCTTTAAGAAGTCAGGTCTCTCATTTACAACTTCCAGGCTCAGTTATCAATAGACTATGCCCGTAAGTAATCGTGACTTTGACACTAGCTATAATTCAGCAGGAAACTAATTATTGGTGAAGTAGGAGGAATGAGAATCAAGAGAAAGATCTGTCAGGCCACCCTAATTCATAAAGAAAAGGGTGGGAAGTGTCACATACCCTTTAATTTAGGAAGGCAGATTTCAAAAAGGTAGGCATGATTGCACGGAATGAAATTCTTGAAGGAAAAGAGATGCGAGAGGTTAGGAAGCTCTTGAAAATGGGGTTCTGACTAATATTACAGATGATGCCAAGAAAAGGGAGGTACTAAAGAAACCAGGGACTCACCTGAACCGCACGCTGTAAAAATAAAAAAAGTAGAGCTTCCCTGGTGGTGCAGTGGTTGAGAGTCTGCCTGCCGATGCAGGGGACACAGGTTCGTGCCCTGGTCCGGGAAGATCCCACATGCCGTGGAGCGGCTGGGCCCATGAGCCATAGCCGCTGAGCCTGCGCGTCCGGAGCCTGTGCTCCGCAACAGGAGAGGCCACAACAGTGAGGCCCATGTACCGCACAAAAAATAAAAATAATAAAAATAAATAAAATTTAAAAAGTAGTGCGGTATAAAGAACAGAGCATGGGCTTTTAAATCCAGGTCTACCACCTAATTAAATGATGCCAAGCAAATCCTTCTCTAAATATGCTTCTTTGTCAGCAAAATGGGAATAACATTTCTTGTGAAGAGCTACTATAGGGGGTTTGCTAAGTTCAATATTTCTTTGCTGGTCTCTTTGCCCTTAGGCTATATACTATTAAGAAAGCACTATGTTCAAAAGTTACTTAATTCTTTTTTCCTTGATAGTTACATTATCAATTTGACATATAGTCAGGCTCACTGGTTTCAATTTGTATTCAATACTAGGATTTACTTTCTTGCTATCATTTTTAATTTATTTTTTTGAATATGTGACACACATATGTGGTTCAAGCAAAGCTTCCTCTTTGCCCTTCGTTACAGTAGTGGTACTATTCTTTATATAGGGTAAAAATTTGACCATTTGTCCACGGGCTAGAATCTATATTCTGGTATGGTGACGTTTATATATATAACCTAAAACTACATAGCATTTATGATCAATTTTAAGATAACTGCCTATGGCTACTGAAAAGATTATAGCAAAGAATCTTCAAAAGTTAGTCCCATTAATTTTAGTTGACACACAGTGCTATGTGCCAAGCACTGTTTTATATACATGAATGTTTTAACCTTCAAAGAGACCTCTGAAGTATGTCGGCCAAGATCATGCTGCTAGCAAGTGGTACAGGTAGAATTTGAATCCAGATTCCAGAGTCTGTGTTATTAGCCACTTAACTATAATGTCTCCTGCATTCTAACCAGTCACACAGATGTTCTTGCCATATGGGGACTACAGAATTTAAACCTTTTCTGGTGCCGATGCAGGGGACACGGGTTCGTGCCCCGGTCCGGGAAGATCCCACATGCTGCGGAGCGGTTAGGCCCATGAGCCATGGCCGCTGAGCCTGCGTGTCCGGAGCCTGTGCTCCACAACGGGAGAGGCCACAACAGTGAGAGACCTGCGTACCGCACAAAAAAAAAAAAAAAAAAAAAAAAGATAAGCAAATATGGACTAAATCTCTTTTGATTTCTCTCATTCAATTAACATTTATTAAACACCTTTGGGAGATAAAGTGAATCAATTTGCTCTCCTTCCTTCTCCAAATCCCACTGAAATGACCCAAGCAATATATATGTAGAAAAATTCTATAACAGCATGGGAAAATGTCAACAACAAAACAGAATCACTAAAGAATTTCTGGAATGTAGAAGAGAATAAGTTCACAGAAAAGGAGCAAGTGCCTATGTTGCTTATAATAATACAGTTAAAAGACAGTCCTCTTCCTCAGAGAAGTGGATGGATTTTCCTTTTTAGTTTTTTAACTCAGAAAAACCCCAAGCTCAGAAGATTGGAGCCCTCAACCACAGTAGAGGGCTTTGGGTGATATCTAAGGGGATACAAGAAGTTAGTGGGAACTGCACCAGGGTCCTGACCATTTGGGATGGCTGATGACATTTGCAAGCCAGACCTTTTTCACCTGGGTGTGAACTGTTTGAAGTCAAGTTGGGGATCTGCCACATCAAGTTCCTAAAGAGGGAGGGCAGAGGGCAGTAGGAGGCGATATATGAGGGATAAAGTATTTTTGTTAACTCTAGGCTAACAAAGAGAACAAAAGCACCGGCCAACAATTTATAGAGGTAAAAATTAAAAATAAAAATAAATAAAAGAAATAGCACAGTAGGGAAAACCCATAATGCACCCAACCCCCCTGATAACTCTGAAGACATTCACAATAACATTAATTAAAATCTTAAAGGGGGAGGGATAAATTGGGAGATTGGGATTGACATATATACACTACTATATATAAAATAGATAACTAATAAGGACCTACTGTATAGCACAGGGAACTCTACTCAATACTCTGTAATGACCTATATGGGAAAAGAATCTAAACAAAGAGTAGATATATGTGTATGTATAACTGATTCACTTTGCCGTACAGCAGAAACTAACACAACATTGTAAATCAACTATACTCCAATAAAAATTTTAAAATAAAATAAAACTTGAAAAGTCAAAACAATAAAATAAAATGAAATCTTAAATACAGGGTGGTCCACTTAAAGCAGACATCTTACCGGCTACTGGTGTGATTGTAAATGGTTGATGGATGATAGCTACCTACTGGATGGTTAGTAGGCAGATACTAGAAATAGTCCTCTAAAGCTCTGGGGGTTAGTCCTATATCAGCGACACTTCAGCATACATGAATTTGTCTTCTGATCCTAACACGTTAAATGTTACTGAGAGTGGGAGTCCTAAAGGTGATCTAACATGACTGTCTACATCTGTTTTAAATAAGATTCATTGCTATGGTTTTTTAAGTGATTCAATTAATGATTTTAAAACTTTAACCTCTCAAAGTAATCATTTTATCTACAGGATAAGAAAATATAAAGAGTTTCTCATTTTATGCTCATAATAAGCAAATGAATAGGACTGTAACAAATTATCTTATAGGCTACCTGTGATTATCAATCACCCTTTACTTTTAGAACCCTTTATACTTGGTTACTGACTTCAACTAATGAAGTCGGGGTCATGACTTATATACTTAGCTGGTTAGGGAGAAATCTACTTTAGGACAGCAGACTACATCCATAACCCACTTAGCAAATGTTAGCTGGAGTAAGAAGGCTGACAGAATATTAATGGTTTAGTATAATATGTCATCATTACTGGAAAATCCCCAAATACATGTTACCTTTGATATGCAGAACAGAACTTGTATAAAAACATTTAAATAGGCTTCCTGGTACTTTTTTCTCTTAGTGCACTAAGGTGGAAGAAGGCAGCAATCCAGGTTAAGCATCAGGGGCATCGTACAGCGTGTATGGTAAAAATGACAGGGTCAACCAGGTCTAACACAGTGATACACCCTAGTTTAAAAAAAAATCAGGACTTCCGTGGTGGCACAGTGGTTAAGAATCCACCTGCCAATGCAGGGGACACGGGTTTGAGCCCTGGTCCGGGAAGATCCCATGTGCCACCGAGCAACTAAGCTCATGTGCCACAACTACTGAGCCCACGTGCCACACTACTGAAGCCTGCACACCCAGAGCCCGCGCTCCACAACAAGAGAAGCCACCATGATGAGAAGCCTGCACACCGCAACGAAGAGTAGCCCCCACCCGCTGCAACTAGAGAAAGCCCGTGTGCAGCAACGAAGACCCAATGCAGCCAAAAATAAATAAATAAATATTTTAAAAAAATCAGATTGCTTTTGGTGACAATATGATGGGCAAATAGCCAACTGCAACATTATATTTTATGTGTCACAATGTGATAACAGATTAATCCATTTAGTTGCTTAACAACAGCTATCTATCATAGGTGTCTGTACTGTGGTAGGTGTTTCAGGTATATTAACTTTGATTCGTACAGCCACTTTGCAAGGTAAGAGGTATTATCCCCATTTATAGATGAGGAAACTAAAGCTCAGAGGCCAAATAACAAGTCCAAAGCCACATAGTTGGGAAATGGCAGAGCTAGAATTTGAACTGAATCCTGGCTTCACCCCCATACTCCTTTCACTATAACTTTCTTAATAAAATAATTTTCTAAGAATTCAATGTATCATATATACCCACTTTTATTTTAAATCAAGAGATGGGATTCATGAGGGTGAAGGAGGAACACAGAACTATTTTTTGGTTGGGAAAAATAAAGAATAAACATTTAGGTAATTTTTCAAGCACAAACAAAACATCTACAGCAAAGCCTAAACTAGAAGCCAAGTTTCAATAGAGGTACTCCTCAAGTTAAAAATACTTAATTTGTACGATTTTGTACCTCAATTGGCATATAAAATACTGTTTTCCTCCTCCTTCCATCCATTCACAGGGCCCCTCAACAAACAGTAACCATACTAGCCAGGACTCACGGCCCCTCCCATGGGGGTTGAATGAGGAGCACTGGATCTAGCCTATTCTGTATCACTTTGCTTCCCCATGGAGAGATCATTTATCCATTACAAGTTCCTTATCTTCCCCACGTCCACTCACCACCATCATGCACCATACATATCAATCACATGCACATTCATGCACTCATACCAATCTTCCTCCTCTCCACTGAGTTAATTGTATCTCAGGTTATTCCACTTCAGGAAATCTCTTAAACATACATTTTCTGTAAGTCCTTTTTCTTCCTTTGACAGGGCAATTTGTAAGTAAAAAAATGACCCAAAATATTGTTGACAAATGTAAGAAGAATCTCAGTGAAGCACCTATATCACACAGAAGAAATGCCATAAGTTTTAAAGTCAAACTGACAAATTAAAGGATCAGAGAAATAAGCCACCATTTCTTATTCCTTTTTAACTTTTTAAAAGCTATTTATTAGTAATACAACTGTATTGTTTTCTACTATTTTTTCCTTGATGCAGAAGAAAATGTTTCAGTTATAACATGGCCTTACAGACTTGCTTAGGAATCTAATTTCTGTATTGACCCAGAGAATCAACTAATCAACCTACAAATTAACTTTCATCTTATAATATCTTTTCAAAGTTGGGAATAACTAGATGGTTGCTGGACCTTACTTTCCAAAATAAAAACCAACTGAAAATCTGTCAAAAAAATTAAGAATGAAGTTTGTGGACATGCAGTTATTGAACAAAAATTTGGCATATGTAACAATGTAAGTATTGTGTTTGTGAAAATAAGACAACTAGGAATGCCAAATAGTCCTCTTTCCTGACTAGCTCCTTTCTGCTTTGATATTCGAATTCTACTCTCACTTCAAACATAACGTCTAAACCAAAATCATCACTTTTGCCCTTAAAGCAGCTCACTCTCCAAAGTTCCCAGCTCTATTCCCTACTCCAGGTTCAAAATCTTAGTGTCAACCATAACACTTCCTCTTTCCTGCCATGTGCAAGCTTGGTGTGAGTGCTACCTAAGTAAGGTACGGAGACCAATAAATTTTATGCCCTGTTCTTAAGGAACTTTAAAAATCTACATTAGGGCTTCCCTGGTGGCGCAGTGGTTGAGAGTCCGCCTGCCGATGCAGGGGACGCGGGTTTGTGCCCTGGTCCTGGAGGATCCCACATGCCGCGGAGCGGCTGGGCCCGTGAGCTATGGCCGCTGAGCCTGCGCGTCCGGAGCCTGTGCTCCGCAACGGGAGAGGCAGCAGCAGTGAGAGGCCCGCGTACTGCAAAAAAAAAAAAAAAAATATCTACATTAGAGGGACTTCCCTGGTGGCGCAGTGGTTAGGAATCTGCCTGCCAATGCAGGGGACACGGGTTTGAGACCTGGTCAAGGAAGACCCCACATACCATGCAGCAACTAAGCCCGTGCACCACAACTACTGAAGCCTGCGCCTAAAGCCTGTACTCCACAACAAGAGAAGCTACCACAGTAAGAAGCCCCCACTCACTGCAACTAGAGAAAGCCTGTGCGCAGCAACAAAGACCCAACGTGGCCGAAAATAAATAAATTTATTAAAAAAAAATCTACACTAGAAAACAGGGCAAGTAACACACATATAACCATGATATGGATATGCTACCATGAAAAACGTGCAAGAGGGAAAAATCACTTTAGGTAGGGGATCAAAAAAGGTTTTTATGAAGACAGCAGTTGACACATGCTTGGAGGATGGGTAGGACGCTGATACAACAGGAACTGCGAAGAGTGAGAGGGCATTTCAGACTGAGAATAAACAACATAAGCAAAGATTTAGAGATGAGACTATAGATTGTATTTAGGAAACCTAAAGTAATACAGAGGGGCTGGAATGTAGATCCACATAGGGAAAAGGTAGGATCTAAGGCTGGAAAGGTAAGCAAGAGCTGTATTGTGAAGATCCTTGAGTGAGTGCCTTCTGTGCTATGGCAGATGAAGAGTCACTGAAGGTTTCTGTTTCAAGCAAATGCAGTGGTTAAGAGCCAGGACTCTGGAGCTAGAGTTCCTGGATTCAAATCTCAGCTCTTCCACTTACCAGCTATGTGACCTTGGGCAAGTTACTTAACTTCTCTATATCTCTGTGGGGCTAATAACAGCACTTAGGGATGCTGTGAGGATTAAATTAGTTCATACATGTAAAGTGCCTAGAAAAGTATCTGTCATAAAGTAAATGCTATATAAGTATTTGCAATTATTACTATCCTTATCCTTTAGAAAGATAAATTTAGCAGCGATGTATAGAAATGAACTGAAATGGAAATTTCCCTGTCTTCTATATACGTTTACTCACGCCATTCCACTTTCAAGCACTGCCCAAGTCTTCCTAATTATTTAAATACCATCATTGGTACTTCCCTGACGGTCCAGTGGTTAAGACTCCGTACTCCCAATTCAGCGGGCATGCGTTCGATCCCTGCTCGGGGCACTAAGATCCCACATGCCGCACGACGCGGCCAAAAAAAAAAAAAAAAAAAAGAAAAGAAAGAATTGAGTTTCATAAATACTCATCATTAAATGTATAATCTATTAAGCTCAAATTCTACCTCCTCCTCAACCACCTGGGCAGAAAGTAGTTTCATCACCTATGACACTTATTTCATATGTATATAACTTTATCTTCCCAAACACAGTACAGGTTCCTCAAGGATAAAATACTTTTTCATTTGCTTAAATGCAATCCCTGAGAATATTTAGTACAGCTCCTTACAGACCACACATACCTTAATAAGCATCTGTTGTGAGACTGTCTGGAATAAAGTACAGTGGTATACGAAATATCTACGGGAAGATTTACAGAATACTCATAGTAAATTAAAGATTTATTTTATTAAAACGCATGGTACTTTATAAATGAAATGGTCAAATAAATGAAATGGCTTTGGAAATCTCTGCCTTAATTTGAACATGTCCTATCTATTTTTGAAAAAAATTTCTATTATTATAGCTGAAAGTAGACCCAATAATGTTCCATGTGAATAACTTACTGTGAATAGACCACAAGTGGGGAGACCTAGTGAAATTCTCCTCTCCCATTTCCTTACTTGACCCAACCAACTGCATTTTCTTTACTCTTTTTAAATCTCTAACGATAGCAGTATATGGTCGCTGGTTGAACAGATCTATATTAAAAGTCAGCAGCTGCCTTTTTGCTCAATATACACAACAGCAAGTGTCAAAATACCAAATGTGACCTTTTATTTATAGCAAAGCTAGTATAAAGAGACATAAAAAGTGCAGTCTTTTCCTCCCAATTAAAAAAAAAAAATCAGCAATTCAAAGAAATGTTTGCTTCAAAACTGAAGTCATATACTGAAACTTCATGTAAGCAAATTATACTTGCTGGTTTATATATACTCATAAATACATGTAAGTATCATTGATAGCAACACCCAAATCTTTATTTTGTCAACTCTAAGGCAATAAATCCCAAAGGACTACTGCGTTCTACTTGCCCATGTCATACTCAGTAAGGATATGTAATTTAGCTGTAATTTACAGCTAATGAGAGAATACATAGTAAAGTTTACAGAGGTATATTATTTTTTTTTTCCATCAATAAGAATTTGTTGAGCATTTACTATGTACACAGTATTTTGCTAGACATCACAGCAAAAGATACAGAAGTCAAGGAGATAAGCCTAACCAATCCAAAACATTTAAGGAGAGATACATAACAAGGGACTAACTGCAGATGCTGAATTGTTTGGGAGCAGATTCTAACTGCTGCAGGAGGTCAGAGGGAGGAGAAGATTGATGATGGAGGAGCATTCTGGGAAGTCTTCCTGAAGGAGCTGGAGCTGGAGCTGGACTCTCAAACATGGGCAGAATTTCACAAGGTAAACGGCAAGAGGAGGTTATTCCAAGGAGGGAGATCAATGTGAGCAAAGACCAGGAAGCAAGCATGGCTGGTGTATGCCTTGAGCATAACAAGGTGGCTGCCCCATAACAGAGTACGTCTTTGCTGGTTCAAAGTCAAAGCCTGCTGAGGAGGAAGGCAGGATATGTGAGTGGAAGGCACCCTGGCTGAGTCGTGGTGGGGGTCTGAGCTCTTACTTCTGGTTTACAGAGGTATATTATTGAAAAGTGATTTTAATCCAGATATTTACTTTTAGATACCTTGATTTTTAAGGATCCTTAGGTTCCCTCATGCTCTTATCTAACCTCTCTAGTATTTCAACAATAGCTTTGCTAAACATTATTTTTTCATCAGTCTACAGTCAATAAAGAATAAAATAATGTTGCCACTACCCCCAATCTGTTGTTACCAGTGGACCAGGTTTTGTAAGTATCAAACTTTTCAGCAGCTAGCTGCTAGTTGGACAAAGAATTCTAAAAAGTACTTGGGAAAAAATGTGTAATTTCAGAGCTTGAAAATAAAACATTCTGACAACCAAAAAGATATGAATGTCATGTTTACATAAATCATCATAGACAAAGTTGTAAATATGAAATTTATACCTATACATTGTCATTGCTGTCACTGTACAACCTAATTTCTTGGGTTACTTAGAAGATATAAAACAAGGTCACTATGTAAACAATTATCCATTCAGGTTGCATGATTAAGCTCTTATTTATAATTCAATAATAACAATTTCATAAACAGTAATACTTTACTACACGTCTAAATTTCCCCTATAAGATTATGTAATATGGCCCACTGCTTAAGCATGCGTTGAAATGGGGTATGAAAAAATTTAAAGACTCACAGTTGCATTGAAGAAGTTAATGACAACTAGAAGAAATTTTATGCCATAAACAAAAACTAAATTTTCAGTTGTACTATTTGCTATTATACAGTTGTACTATTTGCTATTCAGTTGTACTATTCTATTAAGAAACAACTATCTCATATATTTCAAACTTATTTTCAGCCTTTGAGGTGAGACTAATTGACTCTCTATACTCCAACTGTAAAGCTTTACAGACCACTATATTCCTTTAAAAATAACTTCTGGCCATGTACCGCAACTACTGAGCCCATGCGCTTAGAGCCTGTACTCTGCAACAAGAGAAGCCACCGCAATGAGAAGCCCGTGCACCGCAACGAAGAGTAGCCTGCCACTCACCACAACTAGAGAAAGCCCCCACTCAGCAACGAAGACCCAGCACAGCCAAAAAAAAAAAAAAAAAACTTACAAAATAAATGATTTTCACAGTGCACTGCAGATATTACTCTAATCTACAGAAGAACAGAAAGTTGGGGTCTGAACCTGCATAACAATTGCAAGTACTGCAAGAGGCATTAAGTACATCTGAATGATATAATTTTTATTAATAAAAAACCCTTAACGACAACTTGTCTAAGATCAATTACATGGCTAGCAAATAGTGGGACTGGGATTTGACTACATGTTGATTTAGCCCCAAAACCTGTGAGCCCTTTCCACTATACCAGGCTGCCTTTCACTTAGAAAACCTCTTTAGTCTGTTCCAGGAACATATAAACCCAATGCATTCCTTGGTTTTGGTACTTACGTGTATCCCATTAAGCTTATATCACCACTACAACTGACCTCAGAGTCTGTCTTCCCAGAGACCTCCCCTCCCCAAGTAGGACTTCAGAAACATTCAATACAGACACATCGTGTTGCCTTAAATCTTTTTTAGAACAAGGCAAGATATAAGTAAATAAATAACACAAATAATACAAAAGGGAAATATTTTTAAATTCAGATGTTTTGATCTTTCATATAATAATACTAATATTTGAGCATTTGCTATGTATTAGACCATGTGCTAATTCTTCATATGCCATATTTTATTTTCTCATAAGCATCCTTTGAGATAAATATATCATCCCCATTTTACAGCTGAGAAATCAAATTACATGCCCCAAATCATAAAACTCATAAAAAGGGAATCCAAGAATCAAATCTAGATATGTCTGACTCCTATGGGTCCTGACCCATAGGACCATTTTACTACACTGCAACTCCAATACAAACTCAATATTTATGAGGAAAGGGGTTAATCAACAACACTATTTTAGGACACACTAAGCTGAACGGTGGAGGACTGACGTATATGACTCTTACTATGCCAGCTTTGAAAGGGGCTCAGGCAGGCAGTCGAGTGAGGAAAAATTCAACAAGTCTGGTTGCGTCTAATAAATGCAACGGCAGTCAACATTCTGTAATATCTTTTTCGGAATTTCCTTCCTCTTAGATTTTTCCATTCTCTCATGGCTTCTGTCCATGTTCTTGGTCCCAAATTCCCCTTCTCCAAAACTTTTAGGCCAACTAGCTTACACCCTTCATCCTGAAGTGGCTACATCTCTGTTGATAATGGTAAAAACAGAGGCTTTCTGGAACTAAGGTTGTAAAGGGAATAAATGCTTTGTTCAGGAAATATAATCTCATATTGGAAAATCTGGCCTATGCTGTGAAATTCACAGTATTATAAGTGATTTCAAGTTTCAAGTATGACCTGTGAACACTGTAAAAAGACTGGCCTTTGATTTGGGGGGTTCTTTTTGGCTGAATTGGGTCTTAGTTGTGGCACATGGGACCTTTCTTGAGGCATGCAGGATCTTTCGTTGTGGTGCGTGGTCTGTTCGTTGCAGTGCAAGGGCTTCTCTCTAGTTGTGGCATGCGGGTTTTCTCTCTCTAGCTGTGAGTCTTTGAATTTTCATTCAAAGTTCTTATTTGATATGTTGAAATAAATAATACTGATGTTACTTTTTAAAAAACCAAGGAGGACTTCCCTGGTGGCGCAGTGGTTAAGAATCCACCTGCCAGTGCAGGGGACATGGGCCCGAGCCCTGGTCGGGGAAGATCCCACACGCCACGGGGCAACTAAGCCCATGCGCCACAACTACTGAGCCTGCGAGCCACAACTACTGAGCCTGTGTGCCACAACTACTGAAGCCCACGCTCCTAGAGCCCGTGCTCTGCAACAAGAGAAGCCACCACAATGAGAAGCCTGCACACCGCAATGAAGAGTAGCCCCGCACAGCAACAAAGACCCAATGCAGCCAAAAAAAAAAAAAATCTTCCATTTAAAAAAAAAAAACAAGGAAAAAATTTTATACCTCTTTACCATTATGAAGAAATGTTATTCTTGGAAGGCAAAGAAATTTACTGGCCCAAATTTCCATCAGCTGATGAATAGATAAATAAATGGGGATATACCACACTATTTGGCAATAAGAAGAAATGAACTGCTGATACTTGCTAATAATATGGATAAACCTTGAAAATGTTATGCTAAGTGAAAGAAGTCAATCACAAAAGACCACATATTGTATGACTCCATTTATTTGAAATGTCTAGAATAGGCAAATCTACCAAGACAGAAAGCAGACTGCCTAAGAACCAGGAAGGTGGAGGGTGATGGCTACAGCATCTGGGGTTTCTTTTTGGAGTACTGAGAATATTCTAAAATTGACTGTGGTGATGGTGGCACAACTTTATGAATATACTAAAAGCCACTGCATTGTACACTTTAAATAGGTGAATTTTATGGTTATGTGAATTATGGTTATGTGAATTTTATGGTTATGTGAATTATATCTCAATAAAGCTGTTTTTAAAAAAGAAATTTACTGGAAAAAGACTCAAAAGCCATTGAAAAAGTTTTGTTAATGCTCTTTAAATTAAAGAAAAGCACAATCTCAAGATTTTTGCCCTCTTAGGTAACCCAATTCTGTCCTTCTCTGTAAGTCATGTCCAAGATGATTAACAAGACAAAGTTATAGATAGGTTTGCTTGTTTAACAACTGATGTTACAGAGCTCCTTCACACCAAACCAACTTTGTGATTACTGAAGTTGTCACAGTTCAGGAGAAAGGGCTTATTATTTAATAATTTTCTAGTATTTAATAAACGGGTCTGCTTGGGAAGCTTGTAATTTTAACGTTTTAAACCAAAGACTCCCAACTTGTAGGCTAGGGTCTACCTAAAGATCTTGAACTCTTATGTGATAGATGTCAAGCCCACAGTCCCCTATCTGTGGTTTACCAGCATTTCCTGTGGAGAGAGTAGTGAGTAGCAGAATGGGAAATGAAACCCTCCCCACAAAGTCTTTTATTTCCCCAAGCATCTGCCAGTCTTTGTACTTGAGGAAAAAGAAAATTCTTCCTTGCAAAATGCCAGCCGTATCCTGGGTTTCAACCAGGTAATGCTTTTTTCCCATTTCTGATGTTTCTGTCCATGAGGGGCGGGGTAGAGGTGTGGTTGTTAAAATATCTTAGTTTATCTGTGTCCCCTCACTAAATCCTTCTCAGATCAGGAGGAATGACTTCATCTGACTGACAGTTCAGGAGAAAAAACTGGGCATAAGTGGTCCAACTTTTTGCCCTTGGGAGCAAGTTGCCTAAAGGGAGCATTCATCTCTTCTGTTCTTTCATGCTGGAAGTCTTATAGGGCAGGTCCCAAGTCCTGCCTGGGATTGGACAGTTAAGTCTGTTCAATTCTGAGGCCCAGTAAGAGGAAGCGACTTGTCTAAGGATATAAGCCACATTCTCCAATATCCTCTTTATCAATAATAAATAATATTTTGGCTCCTAATTATCTTATTCTTTTTTTTTCTCAATTAGTTCAGAATATAAGTAGGGAAGAGGGTGTTATTGAGACTCCTTAAACACCCTAACATCCAATCTAAACAATTTAAAAAAGAATGAAAGTAAAAAAATAAATAAATAAGGTGGCAGTCATTATAGCTTTAAAAGTTTGTGCATAATCTGCAAGCTATTAGAACAGACTCAGGAAATGCTATCACACACAGATGAAAATTAAAGGAACATGCTTTCTCTGTATTTGGGCCAATACTATAAAAACTGCCGGTATGAAGCACGGTCCATAATCTTATGGAAATATAGTTTATTAGTTGGGATTTTAGGAAGTTCTTCTACTCAGCTTTTTGTTTTGGGATATTTCATTTCCTTTTGTCGTAGTTCAAGTAGAAACTGAGGAGTAGACACTAGAATATGGAGATGAGAGACTGAAAGAGGAGAAACAATGATGGAGAAGTCCAAAGCCAAGAGGGAAGACAAATTTATTTGACTTACACTAAGCCTGGCTATATTATTCTTGATGTTTCTTCATTTCCAAGAACATCTAATAAAGAAACTGTGTCAGTTCTCACAGTAATAAGTTCTGAGCTTTAGTTTCAAAATTGGGATTCTGACACCTGTTATAAACTAGAACAGCAATATAACAATATCTAACTTTTACTGAGCACTTCCTATGTGTCAGGTCACTGTTCTAAATGTTTTACATGGATTAACTAAATCATCACAACAACCCATTGAGATGGATACTATTATTACCCTTATTTTACAGAAGGGGAACTATAAGGAGAGAGGCTAGGTAACTTTTCCAAAGTAATAGAGTTAGTAAGTGATAAAGTCTGGATCTGAATCCTAAACTTTCCCTTACTAGTTTACTGCAGTGGTTTTCAAACTATATTCTACAGAACTTTTCAGGCTCCAGGAGTTATTTTTGAAATATATTTTGTTCATGTAAAAAACTGCAGTAAAAACATCACAATCAAGACTTTTGTACAATGTATAATGCACCAAAGGGAATCAACACATTAACTTTTTGCTACCAGGTGAAGTCACTTCTATGCAGATCTCAGCATAAAGCTAGTCCTGTCACCTCTGAGATCTTAACTGAACTTCCTGTAAATTTTCATTGATTTGGAAAGTATAACTCTGCACTGATTTTTTTTTTTTTTTTAACTCAAGACTGGATCTGTCCAGGTAAAAGTGTACAGTGAGGATACAAGCTCAAACACTAGGCAAAGTTCAGGTGCATCTTATCACAATGCAAAAGCACAAGAGTGAACAAAGGAACATACCATACCATCTCATGTATTTTACATTTTGGGGGGCTTATTGTCTGACATATTTAGCCATAAGAAATACGGGTTAGGGAATTCCCTGCCAGTACAGTGGTTAGGTCAAAAAACAAAACAAAACAAAACAAAAAACGGGTTAGATACGATTTTGAAAAATTTCCCCCTGTTCTTACTATCTCCTCCTATTCCTCTTTCTAGCCACAGAATATTTAACTGAAGGGTATCTTGAGATGGCAAGGGAAACTGTTAGAAAAAAAAATCACTGCCTTCACGCCACTTCAGCCACACATCACCACTGACACACTCTGGACCTTGTGCCCACAATGCCCTGCCCTTCCATTCTGCTGTATCAATCACTCCCAGTCAAGTCTTCAGCTCCATTGGGCCCAGGTCAACTATTCCACTGACCATATACCAACTGCTATTCAATGACCAATATACCGGCTTTTTCCTTTTTCACTTTCACTCTTTATCCAGCTAAGATTTCATGAGCCATCATTACAATATTTTGACTAACACCCTAAACACCTTTGCTCCTCTGTTATTCTGTTGCATGTATCTGGCAAATCCCAACCCTGAATGAAGCCTTCTATTGGCTTTCACCACACACTGGTGACAAAGTAGCTGAGCACTACCAGAGACAGTCAACAAAGCAGATCCGTTATCACACTGTATGTTCATGACCACTGACTTCAATGAAGTGTCCACACTGCTAGATAATCCTACTGTCTCTGGTTGGCATGCTTTCTCTCACAACTATTTATTTATTTCAAACATTTTCTACTTCTTTCAAACCTTGGACTTCTGTCCCTCCCATCTCCAAAGGCAACTCACAGCAGATGACTTTGCCTAATTTGAAGGAGTTGTATTCATCCTATTCTTGCTTTCTTTCAAATATAATAGAGCATAACATCTCAGGAACGTTATGCTATTACTTATCTCTCTCTTCCCTCTCTCAACTCTACCTTTCCCATGGACAGTTAGTCTATTTTATACATTGGGATTCCACTTGAAACTTCTCTACAAAAAAAGATCTGCTAGAACAGTGAACCTCTCTGCCCCTAAGTATGTTAAGTCTCAAAGAAAGTCTCATAAAAGGAGTCATTGCACACATAATCAGGATAAAAACAACAACAGGTCATGAACTGGACATCACACATATAACTACAAACTAGTACTAACATTGACATCACCAGCATTTTCAGAAACAAAGCCCATAGTTTCACCAAATTCTAAATCACTGATATTTTCTTTATATGCTTTACAGTTTAAAAAACTGAGATATAATTAACATACAACATTGTGTATGTTTAAGGTGCACAAAGTGTTTGATACATTTATATATTGCAATATTACCACTGTAGCATTAACTAACACCTCTATAGGGTCACATAACAATCATATATGCTTTACAATTAAGAGCTCTGCTAAGACTATATAGGCAAGAAAAGGAGCAGAAGTTTTTAGAGTGTTATTTTAATAACCAGTAAATCTGATGGCATGATTTTGTGTTACTAGGTCTAGATGGGGGAGAGAATGGAGGAGGAAGCAACAAATGTCCCAGCCACAGCTTTTTTTAAGGGCTAAAAATATTGCAGGATAAATACAGAACCACAAGTAATACTTAAGAAGTAAGTTTGACAGCATAGTGATACATTCTTACAACAAATTATTCATGGAGGGAGTCTGACATTCTCACCCCCCATTATTCCCTTCATCTGCACTGAACAAGCAGTTAGAAAACAAGCTCATTCCTTTATTCCCATCAGCTCTCCTGGCAGCTGTTACATTAATTAAAGGTTTGGTCTCACAGGTCTGGGTGAGTGTGAGTGAGTGTGTGTGTGGGAGGGTGGAGGGTGGCCCGAGCTGAGAAAAATTGTGCAAGGGCATTCACGTAGGATACCCTTCAGAAAGATGCCTGCCTCTTTCCTGAGGGCACCACCTTGTCTCTGCTGCCCACAGCTCCGTGGTGTTACAGCAGGCACTGCTACTGGGCTGCCTGCAACTCTAATGTGTTATTTAATTTTGACACTACTATTAGGATCGCTAAAGCGTTTTGTGATGCGCTGGAACGAAAGATGCTCCATAAAATGAAGTTTATTATTAAGGTTATTACAGCTCCGGGGCCTAAAATAAAGCAAAATTATAACCACACAGACGTCAAAGGGAAACTCGGAAGCCACATGCATCTCAAACACTGCCAAGTGGGCAGGGGCTGGGCGGGGGCGCGGGCAGGGGGCTCTCATCCGGCGCCCTCCACCGGCACCACAGCTCCCGGCACCATGAACCCGGCCCCGCCCGGACCTCTCCCCCGGACGCCGCTTCCTGGGGAGGGGTGGGGGGACGTCAGCGGTCGGACCCGACTCCTCTTGGTTTCTCATCGACCATCAGCTCTCGGGTGACTCTCACACTCCATAGGCTGCCTCGCCCCCGGCCCCAGCCTCCCCGGCGGGTTTCTAATTCCTTCACAGTGCGCCTCAGTTTCCTCCCGTCTCCCACCTTGAGTTTTGTTTGTTTGTTTAAGTCCAGGACTAAGGTCGTTCCTCCACGGTCTCTCAGGTCGCCGGCTGTCTCCCCTCACTCTCCCTCCCCGGTCCAGGACCGCCAGCCCTGCCCAGGTCTCCTCGTCCCTCCGCCACTTTGCACTCAGCCTGGGGCGCAGCTCCCCTCCGCCCGGGGGTCCCGCTAGCGACCCGCGCGTCCCCTTCGCCATCCCCTCTGCCCCTCGGCCACCCGGCCCGGCAGCCCGGATCGCCTCTCCGCCCCCTTCTCCTCAGGCCGGCCCCCGCCTCGCACCCTCCAGCCCGGTCTTCTCCTCAGCCGGGTCTACCTTCCCCTCCCTTCGCCCTCAGCCAGTCCTCCATCCGGCCCCGCGCGCCCGCCGCTCACCGGCGGACTCCCCGGTGTTGATCCAGTCCGGGTTGGCGATGCTGGCGATGGCGAAGATATCGGCGGCCAGAAAGAGACATCCTGAGATGATGGTCAGTTTATCCATCTCCCCGCCCCGCTCCCCCCACCCCCCGAGCCCCGGGCAGGCCGCGGCCTCACGCCTCCCGCCCCATGGGCCGCCGCCGGGGCCAGGAGACCCCGCGCCGCCGCCTCGCGCCCCCTCGGCCCCCGCGCGCCGCTCGCGCCCTCCGCGCGCCCGGGACCAGCAGCCGCGGCGCGGCCCGCACAGCCGGAACCGCCGCCCGCCCCGGAACTGCTCGGCCCGCCCGCCCCTCACCCGGAAGCGAAGCCGCGGCGCTGGCGAGGCCGGCACCGGCTCCCGGCCGGCGACGACCCTGGTCTGACCTCTCGGTCCTGCCCTGGCACGCGGCCCCGACCCTCCGGCCCGCCCGCCTGGGGGCCCGCCCGCCTGGGGCCCCGCTCCGCCCGACTTCTCCTCGGCCGCCCGCCTCGCTGTCCTGGACAGGGCAGGAGCCGCCTGTCTTCTGCAGGAGGCGGCCCCGAGCCCGCGGAGGGAGTCGGTGACAATGCCTTGTCACCTTGTGTTATCATTGCCTCTGCCCTGTCAGCCCCGGGACTGCGCCTTTTAGGAAATGGCTATGGACACCTGCTGTGTGTCAGGCACTGTAGGTGTAGGTGCTGGGGCTGCTGGAGTGGACCTGAGAGATAAAGTTTTCGTTCTCAGGAAGCTTACCTCCTGGTGGGGAAGAAACGGAAACTGTTAAAAACTGATCTTTAAAATAAAGATAATGTTAGGTGTTGATCTATTAATTAAGTTCGGGGTCGGTCTGATGGGGGGTTTAGGGGGCGGCGGTGGTACATAGGATGGTCAGGGAAGGAAGGTTACACGGAGAACGCCAGGTTCATAAAAACCTGATCTATGAAGATCTGGGCAAGACTGTTCCAGACAGAGGGAAAAGGAAGTGCAAAGGACATTAGGGGAGCGGGCAAGGAAGAGGTTGGCTTGTTCAAGGAACCGCAATATATCCTGTGTGGCTGGAGAGTGGTAAGAAAAGACAGGTGGGCAGAGACCAGATGTAGGACTTTAAGAGCCATGATAAAGAGTTTGGATTTTGTTCTAAATGCAACGGGAAGGCACCGGAGGGTTTAGAACAGGAGAGTGACAAGGGCTTATTTAATCTGTAAACAGAGTGTCGATTGTAGGGGGGAGGGGTAAGAATGAAAGCAGGGATACCAGTTAAGAAGCACAGTAGTCCAGGAGAGAGAGAAATGTAGCTTTAGCTAGGACGAGAGTAGTGAAGATAGGGGATGATGGGCAGATTGGATGTTTTGTAGGCAGAGGGAAAGACTTGCTGATAAATGGGGGAGGGGTTGAAAGAAAGAGAGGACTCAGGGAATGACTCCTAAATTTTTGGCCTGAGTAATGGGGTGTTTGATGATACTAATTTTTGAGGTGGGATGTGGGGAGGGGTTTAGCTTGGATGGAGAAACAGAAAATAAACAAGACATTGGCATAATTTATTAGCAGTACAGATGGTCTACCACATACAGTTTTGCTATCTAGTGGAGATTTCCTTTTCTTCCATGGCTCATGGACTAAATCACCATTAACCCTGACTTTGAGCCCAGCTCTTTCTTTCCCAGTTAGTTCCCCATGAGACGCTCATTTTCTCCATAAACGCCACCTAGGTCATCTCTAGAAAGACCTAGAAGAGTGACATCTGTCTCTATTTTTGGAATGCCTACATGTCCACAGAACTCAGCAAGTTTCAAATTCCACCAATCCAACGGCCTTGCAGAAGTGCAGAGTTACCAGTATCACCACGTAGATTGGGTAAGGAAGTTTGATTGCTAGCCTGCAGACTTTCCTGTCCAAACATTGGTCTCTTGGGGGGGGTGGTAGTTTTTTTATTATTATTATTAAACTATTCATTTTTCCTCTGCCACAGAAACTGATACAAGCTGATTTATATGTTCCAGGGATTTAGACATAATGCGTATCACATTACTGCAGGAGGTTTCACTGTTTATTGTTGTTTAAACACTGGAGAAGTTTGGTGGAGTCATATTCTTGGCTTCTTTCTGGTGTTTCTGTTGCCAAGTAATAGAAGAAACTCCAACTATACAGTTCTGAATTCTCAAATAATGTCCACTGATGTTCACTACTGGGCAGTTGATGAGAATCCTAGGGTGAAATGTTGGAACATTTGCCTATTCTAACTCCAGCTAAGTGGAACGATGACTTGATTCTTGTGTTTAAACAATACAAGTATAAATCCTTCCTTCTATCCAGGCATCCCTTCCGGGTCCCTCCAGCCTTTGACCCTCCACGAAATGTTCTGGATCTAAGATTAAAGCATAAAAACAACCAGTACACAGTTAAAAGAATTTAAAACATTTTTTTACCAGGTTAATAGCTGCATATCACTATAGACAATAGTCACCTATCCCATTCCTTACCAACCAGGATGTGGGGTGGATGGCATGGGCAGGACCAAATACTCTGTTTACAAATTTCCCATTAATCCCATAAATTTGGGGCTGTTTTTAGCCCCAAGTCTCATTCTTGCTTGCCAATGTACCTAGTGTTTCAGAGTCTCAAGGCTCTCAGGACAGGACAGATCAATTCTGTTCTCCTTTATATCTCAGTCTAGATTTTAGTAGAGACAAACCCTAGGAGTTAGGGACAGGTGGTGTGATGGAGTAAAAAGAATACAGAACCATATTTCAGTCCCGCCTGTGCTACTGACTTGAACTTGGGAAAGTCATGTCACCTCTCTGGGCCTCTTTCCCCTATCTGACCAACAGACTCCCAGAGTCAGGCACTCTGCTTCAGTGATAGCACTTCCCCATCCTCTCACCCCTAAGCAGACCAGCTAGGGCTTTTCTATTCAGAGAGGATGAGCCATGAGGCTACTTAAGGCAGAAAATCCTTGAGGACCCCGAAGAACATAGAAGGCCCCCAGGAGGGAGCTATGCTGGCAGCCTGAAATCATAAATAGTCATTCTGTGGTTGTTAAAGGGCCGTGAACACAGCGTGCTTTATCGTGATGGATGATAGGCTTCAGCCCAGCAGAGGCTGAATCCAAATGGGACCTCAGGGAAAGCTGTGGAGGGGAGTGTGCAATCACTCTTCTCTTTAAGGAGGATCTTTGACCTGACAGGATAGAGAACACACTACCTCCCTGGAGGTTAAGTTTACCATCCAGGCCAAGAATGTGGTGGATGCACCACATGTGTTCACCTGGGGTTTCTGGGACTAGACAAAACAAAAGAGCTAAATCCAGAGGTAATAGTTTGTGCCTTGAGCTCGTCTCATTTAGTCTCATGGATTGGGTTCTGTTGGAGCTGACTTGGAGACAAGAGATTATTGTCTACTGTGCAGGAAGTTTATTAGGGTGTGCTCTTAGGATCGACTCCTGTGGGGGAAGAGAAGGAAGCAGGATTGGACAGAGGGAGCAGTTTGACTGTGGTGCAGTCACAGGAGGCTTTGGCAGAGCCCAGGGGGAGCTCTGAAGCTGGGATGGCTGTTCTGAGTTGTTCTGAGTTGCAGTAAAGGGGCCAACCAAGCCTTTGTATCCCTGCATGGACCAGTCATTGGATGTTTAGTCATGGGGCATGACCTTGGGTAAGGCGGCTCTCCAGCCAAGGACAATTCCTTGAGAGAGTTGACAGCTGACAGCAGTCAACCTACAACCTCCCCAAGAACTGGGGCCTAGGTTCTCCTGTCCTGAAAGGAGACTAGGCATGACAGTGCGGCATTTGCAACAGTGCACTCATTGTGCTGCACAGATCCACTTGCTTCTTTTTCAGTTCTGAAAGCAGCATCTTTAGGACCCTGGTGGACGTCTTTTCCTGTGGGAAACTTATAAGAGGAAAGTTAGTGGGACAAAGTATAGCTCTTGCTGCTGCTGCTGCTGCTGTAGCTCACCTTAAGGTGTAACTGACATACTCATCATTTCCCTCCTCTCCTCTCCATCCTAGATTCCTCTCACCCTCTGCTAGCACCTCTAGGTGGCTTATGGTGGGGTAGCCCAGACCTCCATTCCTGAGGGGGGTGAGCCACTGGTTGCCATATACTTCTCAGGCTGTGGCTACTGTTTTTGTCCATTTACTGTAAAATAGGCCAAAGGAGAACTAAGAGACACCCAGGTGGATCATGTGGGTGCCATATCATTCCATTTTACTACTGGTGAAAAACTGAACAATCTTAGTGCTTCCCTGTGCTGAAGGCTACGTATGCTTCTCCTCTACCGGGGATGGGGTCCTCATTATTACCTGGACAGAGGGTCCAGCTCCAAAATCTCATCTTAGCATCTACTCTTTCCTGTTGTCCCTGGCACAAGCTGTTGCAGGTTGGGTTCTCTACGAAATACTCTTGAGTTGCAGGACATTTATTGAGGAGTGCTCTTGGGACCCACATCTGTGGAGGGAGAGAAGGAAGCAGGATCTGGCAGAGGGAGACGTCGGGTTGCAGTGCAGCCATAGGAGGACCTCAGCAGACCCTTTAGGGAGCTCTGAAGCTGGGATGTCCCTCTAGAGTTGTTCAAGTTGGGCTGAGGGAGCCAGGTTTTTTACCCTGCATTGATCAGTCACTGGATGCTAGCTGCCCCGGGTAGGTGTGATGTTGGGGAAGGGGTTCTCTTCAGCTACTGGCAGGGTTGGGGTGGAGGGAAAGTAATAGGTCCTTCAGTCCTGAAGGGGGAATCCGGGCAGCACAGCACCCATAACAGTTTGTATCCTTCAGCTCCACCAATCAGTGTGATCTTGGCATTCACAATATAGAGTTTTCAGTCTGGGATGGAGGGAAGGTGGATGGACCCTGTGTGCCAGGCACTGATATGCTCCCCTCACAGGACCTTAAATGCTGATGTGCTTTATTCCTTCAAACTCTCACCATTCTCTACCGACAGGAAAATGGAGGAAAAGGATGCATTTTATAATAGAATTAATTTGGTGTCTGGACAGAAGCCTTGCCAGACTGGAGGAGGAAACAGGCGATCTATCACAAGGCGCTACCTGCAGGAGATGCCTTGATGTTGAGAGTAACAGGGAAGGGGATGACTCTTCGCATTTCCTCTGTCTCAGCCACTACAACACAAGATTTATCCAACCGGAAATCTGCCCTGGTTTATTGTCTGGGTAGAGCCACAGAAACAGCTGAATAAGCTGGGACCTCCCAATTTACCATGGAAATCTTTGCACACTAATAGGTGCTTGATTACTATTTGCTGAAGCCATGAACACAAGAGGCTTTGCCTTTCAGTTTCATCAGAGTGGGGATGACAATAGGACCTACTACATTACATTGTTTTCTGTTTCTTCTAGAATTTATTTATTTATTTATTTATTTATTTATTTATTTATTTTTTTTGTGGTACGCAGGCCTCTCACTGTTGTGGCCTCTCCCGTTGTGGAGCACAGGCTCCGGACGCGCAGGCTCAGCGGCCATGGCTCACGGGCCCAGCCGCTCCGCGGCATGTGGGATCCTCCCAGACCGGGGCACGAACCCGCGTCCCCTGCATCGGCAGGCGGACTCTCAACCACTGCGCCACCAGGGAAGCCCTAGAATTTATTTTTGATACTTCATACTTTCCTAAAATTGTCCACTCCGTCTGCTTTTTAAATCTAAGTTCCGAGAGGATAGAGCCCTTGCTTGTTTTGTCTACTGTTGTGTCCCCAGCATCAGCAAAAACCATAGAGCGGGATTCCAGTAAATATTTGCTGTATGAGTAAACGTGTCTGGGGGAGGAAGAATTATTTTGGAAAAAAAAGAAGGAAGAATTAATTCCTCTCCTAATCGTGACTCATTTTTTTCAGGCCACCCTTGGCCTTTTCTTATTCAAAACATCCGTGAAAAAAGTGCAGTTCCAAAGCAGTTGGCGCGGTTGATGTAACAGTATTTGAAAACACCATTATCGGGAGCGCAGCAGGGCATCTGTGCTCTTGTATGAACTAGCTATGATCCTCCTCCGTAGACCATTCACATCTTTGAGACACCCTCCTCGGGGCTTCCTCCACCGTCTCCGTTTCAGTTTCCCAAGAATGGGTGAGGAACCCACTGTGAGCCAGGAACTGTGCTAGTCCGCAGAAGTTTTGTTTTTCTGCACCAAAATTTTCACGTACTGCATTTTCCAGGGTCCACTGGGGACCTTGTGGTGACCGCACTGCAGCGCAACGTCTGGGCGGCGTTGTCGCAGCGTCCCCTGGGGGCCAGCCCGAGATCTCCTCGCCGCCCGCGGTCGGCCCGCAGCGCGCCGGCTCCCGGAGGGTTCGAAACAGTTGGGAGTTGGACTGACTCCAGCTTTGGTTCCGGGAGACCCTCCTGATCGGCCTGCCGTCCCGGGGCCATGAAGAAGGCCGTCCACAAAAGCGTTAAGGGTAACTGGGTGATGTCCTGGGGACCAAGACTTCTTCTCTTTTCCTCCTCTGTAAAATGGGAAAGTCACACCCTTGGGCCTCTCACCATCATTTGTTTACCAAACTATAATTTACATACAGGAAGAGTCCCCCCCTTTTTAGTGTACAGCTTTGTGAGTTTTGATAATCATATACCCACGTTTAACCACCACCACAATCAAGATGTGGATGTCTCACCACCCCCAAAATTACCTTGTGATGAAGCCCCTTTGCTGCCAGCGCCTTTCGCCACCCTAGTTCCTGACACTCCTGATTGTTTTCTATAGTTTTGCCCTTTCCATGGAGAATGTCACAAAAATGGAATCACATGGTATGGAGTCTTTTGAATCTGGCTTCTTTCACTTAACACTGCTGTCTTTTGAAACTGGGCTTCATAGTAGATTATATGATGAGCACTTTAATTTGCAAGCTGAGGTTGGAACTCAGACCATGTCTATGATGCCAGTTCTCTGTTTGCTCAGGAGCCAGAGGCTCGAGGAGGGGATGACCTGTAATCCTGAAAAGTCTTGAAGATGGTACCTTCTTTATACTAGGTTACTTTATTTTCCAGACAGAGAGCATCTGTGGTTTGGGGGAGGGTGAGGTTGGAGATAGGCAAGGACACTTGCTTGGAGTCGAAAGGGCCATGAAACCGCCCAGCTCCCTGCAGCTGGAGATGTGGGAGCATGGGAAGCCCCTCCCCCAGCAGTGGGGAGGACTCCTGGGCCCCCCAAACACCACAGTCACATGGATTTGGCAAAGGTTTGGCAAGGTAGCAGTTTGTCACTTCTCCTTAAGGAAAAGTGTTGTGTGTGTGAAATGCTGGAAGAGTGTGCTGAAAACAAGTTTCCCCAGAAGCTTCCTGTAGACTGAAAATGAGTCTCCTCAGAGGCTTCCTCTTGGGAAAATAACTTGTTGTTTTAAATCACTCCTCCATCTTCGAAACTTTTCTTGTGGGATTTAGTTTTGTAGAAAACATACTTCAACACCTCCCTACCCATTTTTCCTGGATTTTCCTCCCAAATGCTTTTTTTCTACTGTCCATTTCCACTGACATTGCTTGGGTGACATGCTCTGGGTGAACGCAGTAACGCTTTCATTTCTCATTTCCACTCTGGACCCCACAATCCATATAAGAGCCAGAGGTTTTTGTTTGTGTGTTTCTTTGAAGGCAGACCTTAGCTTGTCCTGCTGAAATTGCTTCTAAGCTTTTCCAGCGAGGTAAACCTGCCAAGCAGCCTGTCTGCTCTGCCTTTGCCCCTCCTGCCTGCCCCCTACTGGTCTCCTTTATGTTCTTTCCTGTCTCAGAATCTTGATCTAATTTGCTCTCTCCCATCCTACTTTGCTTAAAGCTTTCCTGTTGGTCTTTTCAACCTCAATTCAGATTTTACCTCCTCTGTGAAGCCTTGACCCACCTTCCTCACGGGAGACGTTAGCCTGTTGGTCACCCTCAGAGCTCTCTGAACTTTTCCTTCATAGCATGCGTCACAGTTTGTTGTTCAAAATATGTTTACATGATTCATTGATATTTGTCTCAGCCACTAGGCTGGAAGATCCATGAGGGCAAGAAACACGTTTCCTAGCACATTGCCCGTATCAATAACTATTTGTTAAGTGAATGGATAATAATAACTAACATTAATTAAATATTCACAATGTGCTAGGCCCTGTGCAAAAGCCCTTTAACTGTCTCCTTTAATTTTCATAACAACCCTCTGAGTGGGCATTTTTATTACCATCACTTTACTGATGAGGAAACTAAGGAAGAGAGAGGTTGAGTAAGTGCCCCAAGGGTCTGGCTTTCTACTGTTATGCTGATGTCTAGGTGAAGGACTAAAACAAATCTCTCCTTTTTTAGAAAGACAAATCGGCCTCAAGGTCAAGCCATCTGTACACAACTTGAGCAAAACTCTGCAGACCAAACTCACTGTGGGCAGCCTGGGATTCGGCCTGATCATCATCCAGCATGGGCCCTACCTTCAGATCACCCACCTCATTAAGAAGGGGTCTGCAGCCAGGGATGGAAAACTCCAGCCAGGTCACTGTGCTTTCCCCTCGCCTCCCAAACACTCCACCTCTTTCTCCCTCCCATCTGCCTTCAGGGAGACTCAGGTTTCACTGTAACAATGATAATGATGACATTGTTTGAGAGCTTTCAGTGGGCAGGCCAGTTGGTATTACTTGTATAACCTTCGCTGTTGGGCGTTTTTATTCATTGAATTCTTACAATAACCCTCTAGGTAGGAACTATTATCATCCCCCTTTTACAGGTGAGGAAACTGAGGCTCAGTGAGACTGAGTTCCTTGTCGAGGTTCACCCCCATCTAGCAGGTGGGATTCATATACAGGCACAGCATCACTCCAGCGTTTATGGCTCTCTGTGGATAAAGCTTTCTTCTTTTGTAGGCAGTATTAATCATCATTAACATTTAGAAGCATGATCTTATTTCACCTTCCTGGCAATCCCTGAGGTAGATTCTACATTAAAAATTTTTTTTTAATTTTTTAATAGACCTCTATTAGAGTGTAATTGTTTCACAATACTGTGTTAGTTTCTGTTGCACAGCAAAGTGAATCAGCCATATGCATACACATGTCCCCATATCCACTCCCTCTTGAGCCTCCCTCCCATCCTCCCTTTCCCACCCCTCTAGGTCATTGCAAAGCACTGAGCCGGTCTCCCCATGCTATGCTGCTGCTTCCCACCAGCCAACTATTTTACATTCGGTAGTGTATATATGTCGATGCTACTCTCACTTCACCTCAGCTTCGCCCTCCCACCCCATGTCCTCACGTCCATTTTCTATGTCTATCTCTTTATTCCTGCCCTGCAACTAGGTTCATCAGTACCATTTTTTTTTTAGATTCCATATATATGCGTTAGCATATGGTATTTGTTTTTCTCTTTCTGACTTACTTCACTCTGTATGACAGACTCTAGGTCCAGCCACCTCACTGCAAATAACTCAGTTTTGTTTCTTTTTATGGCTGAGTAATACTCCACCGCATATATGTGCCACATCTTCTTTATGCATTCATCTGTCGATGGACATTTAGGCTGGTTCCATGTCCTGGCTATTGTAAATAGTGCTGCAATGAACATTGTGGTACATGTCTCTTTTTGAATTATGGTTTTCTCAGGGTATATGCCCCGTAATGGGATTGCTGGGTCATATGGTAGTTCTCTTTTTAGTTTTCTAAGGAATCTCCATACTGTTTTCCATAGTGGTTGTATCAATTTACATTCCCACCAACAGTGCAAGGGGCTTCCCTTTTCTCCACACCCTTTCCAGCATTTATTGTTTCTAGATTTTTTGATAATGGCCATTCTGATCAGCATGAGGTGATACCTCATCATAGTTTTGATTTGCATTTCTCTAATAATTAGTGATGTTGACCATCTTTTCATGTGCCTCTTGGCCATCTGTATGTCTTCCTTGGTGAAATGTCTATTTAGGTCTTCCGCCCATTTTTTAACTGGATTGTTTGGTTTTTTGCTATTGAGCTCCACGAGCTGTTTGTATATTTTGGAGATTTAATCCTTCGTCTGTTGTTTCAGTTGCAAATATTTTCTCCCATTCTGAGGGTTGTCTTTTTGCCTTGCTTATGATTTCCTTTGCTGTGCAAAAGCTTTTAAGTTTAATTAAGTCCCATTTGTTTATTTTTGCTTTTATTTCCATTATTCTAGGAGGTGGGTCAAAAAAGATCTTGCTGTGATTTATGTCAGAGAGTGTTTTTCCTATGTTTTCCTCTAAGAGTTTTATAGTGTCCGGTCTTACATTTAAGTCTTTAATCCATTTGGAGTTTATTTTTGTGTATGGTGTTAGGTAGTGTTCTAATTTTATTCTTTTACATGTAGCTGTCCGGTTTTCCCAGAACCACTTATTGAAGAGGCTGTCTTTTCTCCATTGTATATTCTTGCCTCCTCTGTCATAAATTAGGTGCCCATATGTGCATGGGTTTATCTCTGGGCATTCTATCTTGTACGATTGATCTAGATTTCTGTTTTTGTGCCAGTACCATACTGTCTTGATTACTGTAGCTTTGTGGTATAGTTTGAAGTCAGGGAGCCTGATTCCTCCAACTCTGTTTTTCTTTTTCAAGATTGCTTTGGCTGTTCGGGGTCTTTTTTGTTTCCATACGAATTGTAAAATTCCATACGAATTTTTTGTTCTAATTCTTGAAGAATGCCATTGGTAGTTTGATAGGGATTGCATTCAATCTGTAGATTGCTTTGGGTAGTATAGTCATTTTCACAATATTGATTCTTCCAATCCAAGAACATGGTATATTTCTCCATTTGTTTATGTCATCTTTGATTTGTTTCATGATTGTCTTACAGTTTTCTGAGTACAGGTCTTTTGCCTCCTTAGGTAGGTTTATTCCTAGGTCTTTTATTCTTTTTGTTGCAGTGGTAAATGGGAGTGTTTCCTTAATTTCTCTTTCTGATTTTTCATTGTTGGTGTATAGGAATGCCAGAAATTTCTCTGCATTAATTTTGTATCCTGAAACCTTACCAAATTCCTTGATTAGATTCTACATTAAACCACCTTACAGAGAACGAATCAGATATTTAGTAACTTGTACCTTGCCACACCAAGGAGTGGGGATTTGAACCCTCTCTGTTACACTCTTTGTCAGTACTGCCCTGCTTCTCTTGGCTTTGGGTGAATGAATTTTCCATCCAATTCAAGACATTTTCCCAGTGCCTACTCTGGGCCTGGTGCTGTGCTCAGGAGTCAGGGCTGCACAATAGGATGGTAAGGTGGTGGGAAGGAAAGACCATTCAGTGGAAGCTGGCCTGAATTCAGGCCCAGGCTCTGCCACTTTCTAGTTCTGTGACCTTGGACAAAGTCCCTTAACTTTCCTGGCCTTAGTCACCTCATCTCTAAATTGGGATAATACTACTTTTGTCAGAAGTTGCTAGGATTTGATGAGATAATCTTTATGAAAGTGCTTTGAGGACTACAGTGCTATGGAAATACTGGCAGTCATTTCTCTTAGGCTGTTCTTACTTAGAGATTCTTTAGACTGGTATCTTTTTTTTTGTTGTTGTTAACTAAAAATGATTGTGGTACAGGAGCCCCCAGTGGATTAAACCACTGGTTTGCAACTCTGGTTACCTATTAGAATCGCCTGGAGACCTTTTAAAACAAAAATGCCTTGGCCCCATGTCCCCAGAGGTTCTGATTCAATTGGTTTGACTTTGGAGATAGGGCAGTTCATGGTTTAAAAGCTCCTCAGGTGATTCTAATTGCAGCTAGGGTTAGAAGCAGTGGGTTAAAGAATTAAGTAAATCAATGATGCTATTACAAAAGTTTACCTCACCTTAAAATCCAAAGCATTTTCTCCACATAGAAAATGATGCTGGGGAACAAACTGACAGAAAGAGAGTTCTGGACTTTCCAGACCAAAAGAACTCTAGGCCGGGTCCCATGGGCCTTTTCTGCTTGTTCTCCTTAGCTTCTCTGGGGTCAGGGGACAGAGGCTGGTTGATAACCAGAGTGCACACTCACTAGAGTGGGACAGGAGTATGCTTTCATGCACATGAAACACAATCTCCTGGTGGGGCTACAGTTAGTGGGCTCCTGGAGGTCAGAGGCAGTCTTGAATTCACCTTTTAAATCCATGGCTTACCTACAGCACTGGCACATTTATTATGTCTGTGCTTGATAAATGAATAGCAAGTGAGTATTTGTCCTAGGCATTTCGCAAGGTGTTTCCACATCTATTATCTCATTTAATCCTTGCAACACTCCTGGAAGGTAGAAAACAAAACATAGAGCCTTAGAGAGATTTAAGTAATTTGTTCAGTACAGAGCTAAGTGGTCAGAGCTGAGACCTGAAACCATATCTGCTTAGAAAGCCCATACCTTTGACTAGAAAAGAGATTTCAATAGAGAGTAAGTCCAGGGCCCCAAATCTCTTCAAGACAAGTCAGCCACTTCTCTTCAAGGTCTAGGTTTCAAAGACTCTGTAAATCAGTCCTTTTGACAATGATTATGAGATTTTGAGAGGTGATGGTCTTAGAACCCTGATGTTTTTTTGACCCCATTACCTCCCAGCCCCATTATTTCTCATTCATGTGCTTTGAATTTCTCTCTTTTTGGTGTTTAATAGGGCTTCAGGCTTCCCTGGTGGCACAGTGGTTGAGAGTCCGCCTGCTGATGCAGGGGAAACGGGTTCGTGCCCCGGTCTGGGAGGATCCCACATGCCGCGGAGCGGCTGGGCCCATGAGCCATGGCCGCTGGGCCTGTGCATCCGGAGCCTGTGCTCCGCAATGGGAGAAGCCACAACAGTGAGAGGCCCACATACCGCCAAAAAAAAAAATAATAATAATAGGGCTTCATCTTGATTTCCTAATTAGTTTATTCTGGCTAAACTTTAAAATCCTTTTGGCCAGTATAGCTTTAGCAAACTCTGATATTCAGTCTTAAGAAATTAATATAGCTTTTTTTCCCTTTTCTCGGAGAAATTAATATAGCTTTGAAGGTAAATACAAGTCATGCACTGGTCACCACCCTTACTAGGCCACATTCATTCAATAAGCGTTTCCTGAATGCCTGCTCTGTGTAGGCATCCTGCTACGCACTGTAGTATACTGATGAGCCAGACATACATGGTCTCTAACCACACAGAGCTTATGGAATTTACAGCCTAGTTTGTAGAGATGGTAGTGGCTTGGCTGCTGCAAAGTTGATTAAATATAGGTAATCGAGACAGTTTATATAATGTGGTTCCTATAGCCCATTAAAACAGAAAGAAAATGTATAATGTTGATATTCATAAATTGGTGTTTCTTTATGAAAGGCAACGTTAATGTCTATTGCCAGAGTACTCACATTCACACAATGATATGTCTGGTTTACAGCCAGGACGGTCAGGGAATTAAGCTATTTTCTGCCCTCTTGATAAAAGTCACCCTTTAACAACATAATTAAGCAGAATGACAAGCCATAAACACTCCTTTTAAGATTAGGCAAGTAGTGCTTCCCTGGTGGCACAGTGGTTGAGAGTCCGCCTGCCGATGCAGGGGACACGGGTTCGTGTCCCGCTCTGGGAAGATCCCACATGCCGTGGAGTGGCTGGGCCCATCAGCCATGGCCGCTGAGCCTGCGCGTCCGGAGCCTGTGCTCCGCAACGGGAGAGGCCACAGCAGTGAGAGGCCCACGTACCGCCAAAAAAAAAAAAAAAAAGAAAAAAAAGATTAGGCAAGTAAGCTCAGTGTTTTCTTCCTCCCCCCACCATTTTAACTAACCTCCTTAGGGTGAACAGTTTTAGATCGCACAAGTTTTAGATCGCACAATCTGCAGGTTGCCGGGAGAAGCCCTGTTTCATTCTGAAGTTAGCCCCAGCTATTTTTAAAGACCAAAGTAGGTTTTCTTCACCCTTCTAAGTATTCATTTTCTTTAATACTGTGAACTTTTGTTTCTGATAGGATCTAGCACTATGGAAATTTGTCCTTGGCATTCCTTGGAGGCTTCCTTTGGGATCAGAATAATTCCCAATTATAGCACAGTGGGGAATAGTATCAGAGAATGTACTTCATCTTGACTCTTTTCTCCTCTGAGGTTAGTCTTCAGCTGTCTTTGAGGTTGATTGAGGGGTCTCTAGCTTCCCATGCACAGAGAGGTGCACATATCCTTTGGGACTCATTGGGGTCACTTTATCCGATGTTAGCTATAAAGTATCCATGACCATTTGGCAGGATGTTAGTACTAGTAAGAGCTGATGACTAAGATTTTACCCAATGTGAGTCTGTCTGTCCTTAAAAAGCAATTTCCCTATATTCCTTCCTCTCTTGCTGAATGCCCTTGTAGTAGTCAGAGGTCTTCAATGCAAGCATTAGAAAAGTTCTGTTAAGGCATTGGATTTAGAACACTGACTCTGACAGAATTGCCAGAAAGCCTGGAGAACCAGGTTTAGAAAATGATGAGAACAAAGGGCCATGGAAACTGGGTGCTCCTGTCACCTCTCTGCATCTCCTGCTCCAGGTTCAGTGACCCAGGGAGACTGACAAATAACCGGACATAGTTTACATGTTCATGCCCTAGCTGCTGCGTACAAGTGAATAATTGGTCTTTTTAACATCCAGTTTGGAGGTCCAGGGGCTTGCTATCAAGATGTGGGTCTCTTCCTATCTGCTGGGGGCTCAGGAGCTCCATGGTTGGCCATCACCCTCCCCTGCCTGTTCAGCACTGTGCTATGGTAGGGGGACCTAGCCGTCAAATCCCTTTGAGCTGACATACTCTCTGTATACATAGCTTAAACTTAATTAAAGCATGCTAATTGTCCAGTGTTTCATGTAGAATTACTTGCTCAATGAATACTATGTAAGGGCAAACATTAAACTGAAAGGCTTGACGTTTAATATGGTCTACTTACTGTGAAGGGCATTGGAAATTGCCAGGCAGGTATAATAGAAAGTAGGTCATTTATTCACTTAGTATAAGTGGTTTTTTCTTTAATAGTAATAGCCATTTATTTTACTTGAAACAAACACATTTTTAGAATCCTAAAGGATGATTCAGATTATAAATGGTTTTTAGCCTCTGTCACACCAAGGACTTTAGAAATGTTGTAAAAACGTGCTACAATATCTACCACCGCACTATTAAGAAACATCTTGCATGTATTCTTCATTATTCAAAGGATACTTATGTCACTAAGAGGGTCATTTTTATTAAATAAAGGCTGAAGCCTGGCTTTGGTTCAAAATGAACCAACAATATGAACCCATAAAATGAAATACCTCACCCCCCCAAAAAAGAAAGAAAAACATCGCCCAATAAAGCCAGAAATGGTATGATCCTTTTAAACCGTTATCTTAATTTTACTGATTTTTTTTCCTTTTTCAGGTGATGTTTTGATTAGTGTTGGCTATGCCAATGTGTTAGGATATACTCTTCGAGAATTTTTAAAGCTTTTGCAACATATCACCATAGGAACAGTGCTACAAATCAAGGTTTACCGAGATTTTATTGACATACCCCAAGACTGGCAAGAAATATATGATTTAATCCCTGAGACCAAATTCCCAATTACACGGTAAGTAGTCAAGTTTAGGAAATCTTTGTTATACTACAGAATTCCCCAGGGTCTATGAAGTAGAGTCTTAGTTTAATGTAAGAACTATCAGTTGGACCATGTAGGAGGGATTGATGACACTGCCACAATTTAGTGGGTTTCTAAGTCCTTTTGGAAAGTACAATCTGTAGGACCTAATATGAGGCAGAATGATAAAGGCAAGAGCCTTGGACATGGAGTTTAAAAAAAGACCAAACTATCCAATGGCAACTCCACCTCCAAACCTACATGCATGACTCCGCCTTCCAAAGTTAGCCCTTAAACATGTGCTGTGAATCCCACTTCCTCATTTGTCTCCGGCATATTCAACTTCTCTCTCTGGATCCTTCCCAATAACATTTAAGCCCTTTTAAAGCCTCTACGATCTTAGCAAACCCCACCTAATTCCACTCTCCTCTCCTTTCCCTTCCAGCCACTGCCCTGTCCCTTGACTCCAAACCCATTGAAAGAGCTGTATTAGACTTTGCCATTTCCTCAGGAGACACCATTTCCCCCCTCAGTGCAGGCCTTGGCTGAGAGTCCTTTTTCCCAGGGTCACCTACAACCTTCATATTGCTGATTTCAGTGGACTCTTCTCAGTCTTTATTTTGCTTGGCTTCTGAGCATTAAGACACTGTACACTCGACTCTCGTTGAAACATCATTTTCCCCAGACTTCTGGGATACCATACTCCCATTATTTTCCTATTTCCTCCAGTCACTTCCTCTTGATTTCCTTTTACCCAACCTTGGAGTTCCTCAAGGTTTAATCTTTGGCTTTCTTCTCTCAATCTCCTAAGCAAACTCCTTGATTTCTCTAAAAATAGAACTACCATATGACCCAGCAATCCCACTACTGGGCATATACCCTGAGAAAACCATAATTCAAAATGAGACATGTACCACAATGTTCATTGCAGCTCTATTTACAATAGCCAGGAATGGAAGCAACGTAAGTGTCCATTGACAGATGAATGGATAGAGAAGATGTGGCACATGTATACATAAAAAGAAATGAAATTGAGTTATTTGTAGTGAGGTGGCTGGACCTAGAGAGTGTCATACAGAGTGAGTAAGTCAGAAAGAGAAAAACAAATAATGTATGTTAACACAGATACATGGAACCTAAAAAAAAAAGGTTCTGAAGAACCTAGGGGCAGGACAGGAATAAAGATGCAGATGTAGAGAATGAACTTGAGGACACGGGGAGGGGGAAGGGTAAGCTGGAATGAAGTGAGAGAGTGGCATGGACATATATACACTACCAAATGTAAAACAGATAGCTAGTGGGAAGCAGCCGCATAGCACAGGGAGATCAGCTCGGTGCTTTGTGACCACCTAGAGGGGTGGGGTAGGGAGGGTGGGAGGGAGATGCAAGAGGGAGGAGATCTGGGGATATATGTATATGTATAGCTGATTCACTTTGTTATAAAGCAGAAACTAACACAACATTGTAAAGCAATTATACTTCAATAAAAATGTTTAAAAAAACTCCTTGATTTCTGTGGTTTCTATTAGTATCCATAAATTAATAATTTTCAAATTGTATTATCTCCAAACTTGTATAAACACCCACTTGATATCTGCATTTGTATGTATCATAAACCCCTCAAACTCATTATGCCTAAAATCAAAAGCCAGTTTGCCACTGTCCTAGTGGAAGAACACTCACATAGTCAAACAGGTCAGATATTTACGGGTTGTGCTTGATTTCTCCATCTCCCTTTTCTTTAAGTGACAAATACAGTGCTCTGATGCAAGAGTGGTCCTTATTAATTCTGACCAGATTCCTGTCCACTAGTTGCTACAGCTGTGCACCTTTGCTTATTGGGATGGGCTCAAAGAAATATGGCTAGGGACTTTACTAAGACTAAAAAATGGTCCATATTCCATAAACATTACTTTAGAGTCCAATTTGTGGCCCTAGGAACTAATATGGCCAGCAGATGTGCTTTGCTTGTCTCCCTCAGTGTTTTAAACACTGTAGAGAGAAAGGAGGATACGTAGGGGGTGCTTTTCCAGGGGGCAGTAATACGCTATTTCTTGACCTGGGCAGTAGCTACCAAGGTATTTATCATTTTTTTCATTCAACTTTTTTGCATTTTTCTGTGTATTTCAAATAATTTTTAATGAAAAAATATTTGAATCGCTAAATTTACAAATCTAAGATTTCATGCAAAGAGTCTTTATCTCTGGTTTCTCCTGAAAAAACTAGAAGATGGGCTTGCATTCCCACATGGTGACAGTGGACTAGAGCTGGGCATTTGTCCCCTTCAGAGAAGGTACAGATTGGGGAAAAAAATTCCCAATAACTAAATCAATCCTGATTTGATTAAAAATCATTAATGATAATAGTGATAACTGCTTACTATGTTGTGGGCACTGCTTTACAAGCATTATACCATTTAATCCTCATGCCAATTCTTTTTATTTATCCTCGTTTTACAGATGAGAAAACTGAAGCCAATAGAGTATATAAACTTGCCAGAGGCCACAGGGCTAAGTGGTATATGTCTGTCTCCAGAGCAGCAATGTCCAATAAGAACTTTCTGTGATAGTGGAAATGTTCTGTATCTGCGTTATCCCATGTGGTAGCCACTAGCCACAGGTGGCTACTAACCCCTGAAATGTGAAGATTTGTAACTGAGGAATTTTAAATTTTATTCAAGTTTAACCAGTTTAAATTTAGCAGCCACACGTAGCTGGTGGACCTTGTATTGGGAGTTCAGCTCCCGAACCTGAGCTCTTAACCATTTGCTTATAGAACAACTACGTTCTAAGCACAGAGTTTGAGATTCAGAGTATTAAAAATCTAAGGATGGCAGATGGACCATTCAAAAGCAAACACAGAACAGCACAGCTTAAGTAAGAGGCTAAAATCCACAAACTTAGGAACAATATCAATCATGTTCTGAATCCCTTTCTTAATTAAGCAAAGTGCTTATAGCTAAGGCATTTTAGCATCTTATGTGGAAGGGGGTGGGGAAGGGGCAGAAGTGGAAGGAGAAGGCTTATTTGGTATGACTTCCTTCAGGAGCAAACAGCACTGTGTGCACAACGGAGAGAATACTCCATATGATGCTCTGGGCAGGCCTAGTCGTATAAAAACTGTTTCCAGCTAACCCTGACCTCTGCTGGCTTGTGTCGTTACTATCTAATGCAGTTCAATAAGAACCTGGCTCTGCCGCCTGTCCTTGATGGTTATCTAATAGTTACAAAGGATGTCCTTTGCACTCTGAAGGCAAACTGTTCTAGTCCTGAGATCTGAATCTCCTTGCACAGCACTAAATCAAGGATTAAAAGAAAATAGTACAGGGGCTTCCCTGGTGGCGCAGTGGTTGAGAATCCGCCTGCCGATGCAGGAGACACGGGTTCGTGCCCCGGTCTGGGAAGATCCCACATGCCGCAGAGCGACTAGGCCTGTGAGCCATAGCCGCTGAGCCTGTGCGTCCGGAGCCTGTGCGTCCGGAGCCTGTGCTCCGCAACGGGAGAGGCCACAACAGTGAGAGGCCCGCGTACCGCAAAAAAAAAAAAAAAAAAAAAAAAAAAGAAAATAGTACAATTAAGACTAGCGGCCCTTAGTAAAACTGATTCCATACCAAATGTCATTTCCAGAAGAGATAAACTTTAGGAAAAGCTTCAAAAGCTTAGGAGCAAATAAAACAGGCAGGCCTCCAAGGACGTTAGTGAAAACACCAGTAAGTCTGATGGCTTGGAGGGACTGGGGTAGGGAAGAAATCTATTTCCTATTAGCAGGACAGAAAGTAACAGAGAAAGTAACCGAGGTTCATAATTACAAAGGTCTGGTTTTGGATCTGCTGGCAAATCCAGCACCAGAATGAGGGGTAGCAGGTAACAGACAGCATTTGTTCAGGAAAATAATAGCAGGCACACGTGCTGCCATTAGAAAAGTTCAAGAAACCTGCTGTTGGGGCTTCCCTGGTGGCGCAGTGGTTGAGAGTCTGCCTGCCAATGCAGGGGACACGGGTTTGAGCCCTGGTCCGGGAAGATCCCACATGCCACAGAGCAACTGGGCCCGTGAGCCACGGCTACTGAGCCTGCGCGTCTGGAGCCTGTGCTCCGCAACAAGACAGGCCGTGACAGTGAGAGGCCCGCGCACCGCGATGAAGAGTGGTCCCCGCTTGCCACAACTAGAGAAAGCCCTCGCACAGAAACGAAGACCCAACACAGCCATAAATAAATAAATAAATAAAGCAAAACTGTCCAAAAAAAAAAAAAGAAACCTGCTGTTGGCAAATTATAAAAAAAAAAAAATCTTTACAAGTTTTTGGATGGCAACAGCGAGGTGGAATAGTGAATGATGAGACATTTGGATAGAAGGGTGTTCTACAGACCCATATATGTAAACCCAAATGAGAAGCAAAGAATGATGCTCAGGGGAGGAAAAAAAAAGGCTCAGATTAGCATGTTGAAGATCTTTGAGGGCCATTATTTCTGGACATCCCCTTGGAAATCAGTAATATTCTGTTATTGCTGATCCCATGTGACCCATGAAAACTGAGTTCTGTGGAGGAGATGGCCACATTGACCTGTCATTCTGTGTGAAGTGAAATTAACCCACCGTTAAGGCCTGTTAATATTCTGGTCAATAGTCTGGCTTAAGTCTGTGCAAAGCTTTTTAAAGTAATGTGAAATAATTTAGGGCAGAATTTGATTTCCATTTAGGAATGGAAACAAATTTAAAGGTAATTTTTTTTTTGGCCGCATCTCACGGCTTGTGGGATCTTAGTTCCCCTACCAGGGATTGAACCTGTGCCCTCGGCAGTGAAAGCTCGAGCCCTAACCACTGGACTGCCAGGGAATTCCCTAAAGGTAATTTTAAAAAGAGAAAATTTTCAATAACACAGAAAAGTACTGTTAAAGTTAAATTGTATTCTTTCTTTTATGAACCAAAGCAGGTTGTAAGACATCTCTTAGGTGATAATGAATGTTCAGACATTAAGAATCCATTTCATTCACTATTCTTTTCATTTCAGCACAACAAAGAAAACTGAGGAGGCAAAAGATGACTCTTTCATGAGCAGTGATGACAATGAAGATGCAGTTTTAGATAAAAGACTGTACTATAAATATCCACAGTCCACTGGGCATTACCCTGCAAGGAGACCGATGTCTATCTCCAGAGAATGGCATGGATATAAGAAGAACTGTACTTTTAGTGTAGGAAAAGACAGTAACTGTGACGTGATGATTCACAGAGACCACAAGAATGAAGTGAGAGCCCCTTCTCCATACTGGACAATTGTGAAGCAAGACAACGAAAGCTCGGCCTCCTCTACCTCAGATGCATTTTGCCTCGAAGACTATGCCCATGTTGAAAAGGGTAAGAGTAAGAGTGAACCTGTATCAAAAGTTGGTTAGGCAGCAGTTTGCAAATCTGTGACCACAGGAGCATTTGTCTTGAAAACACCCATTTTTTGTGCACTGCCATGTATACGTTTGCTATACTTACAGGAATATGTGCAGACTTAAAATTTCTCTTTCACGAGTGTGTTGTAAAGCCTTTAGAGACCTTCTTCAATGTGATATCCAAAGATTTCCTTGGGGTTTCACAGGCCTTACAATTATTCAGATCCTTAAGACCCTCCTTTCTGAGAAGAATATCTCATCTTTTAGAAAATGCAGCAGAGGAACCCAATATCAGAATGTGTAAACACAGTAGAGAATTTTACTCGTTAAGGTAAGTATCACATTTTACTTTATTTAGTTTCTCGTTTGTAAACTTCAAGTGCCCTACTTAAAAGAAATGAGAGATTTTTGCCTAGTTGTTCACATTCGTTTTCTTCCCCCTTTTCAGCCCCACTTTTACTTTTTAAAAAATATTTATTTATTTATTTGGCTGCACTGGGTCTTAGTTCTGGCATGCGGGACCTTAGTAGCGGCATGTGGGATCTTTCATTGTGGCGTGCAGGCTCAGTATTTGCGGCACAAGGGCTCTCTAGTTGTGGCGCATGGGCCCTAGAGCACTCGGGCTTAGTTGCCCCACAGTGGGATCTTAGTTCCCCGACCAGGGATTGAACCCGTGTCCCCTGCATTGGAAAGTGGATTCTTAACCACTGGACCACCAGGGAAGTCCCCCTACTGTTACTTTGAATGTTGGGTTGATAGTTAATTACTTGAAAGAGATAGGATAGAAACAGATGAGGCAGAAGTCGAGGAAAAAAACCCACAAAATTCTGCCACAGTGAAGATAAACATAAAATGAAGCAGTGCGAATACAGGATATGACTGGCAGGGAATTTATATTTTTCACAGATAACTCTTTCAGAAAAACACAAAAAAGGGGGTAAAACCCAGACCATTTAATTATTCTTACCCAAGAAGACAGACTTTTAACTGCGTTTATCTTAAAAAGCCACCAATAATAATCTGGAAATAGTTACTCTGATAGCCACTTAGCCTTAATTTTTAATAGTTTCTCATGCTTCTGTACTTTATTATTATATTCCTGTTCTCCTTTAAAGCATCTAAAACAAAAACTCAGCATGTAACAAATACTTGTTGATTAGGAAAAACGCAAGAAAAACATTTAAACAGAATGTTTTAATGACTTTAGGTCAGCTGGGAACAATTACCTGCATTTATGCTTTACGATATTTCATCTCATTGGAAAAAAAGATAAATGTTATATTAGAGACTTTTCACTTTCATATACTTGCTGCTCTGGGTTGAGAAAATGTTCAGCTCTTTCCTGCAATATGTGTTTCAGTACTACAACTCATCAACGAAAGGTGTATGCCCCAAATTTCCACTTGCTGCCATTGACTTCCGGCCAGAAACAAACTTCTTTGCAGCCTTTAAGTAAACAAACAAAATAAGAAAGTTAATAGAAATAAGCAAGTAGATAAACTTCTGTTCCTTTGAGTATTTCATCCTGTTTGTGACTGAGCAAGTGTGGTGCTCTAAGTATGAGTGTAGCTGTTAAAGAGGGAAAAGGAAAACCCTTCTGACGTTGCAAAATAGGGCAGAGTCTCCTTGAGCAGAGCTGTACTCCCCTGCTTTGGTATTGCAATGGCAAATAGTCTGAGTCAATAAAAATAAACTAATTGTTAACTTAAAAGTTACACTTTATATCCTAGTATTCTTTATGCTGCTACTTTGAGTCCAAAGGCTGGTTGTTTAGGTTAAGTGCAATACCACGAGGAGCAGTCCCACATTATCTCAGGTCAGCTTTTTTAATAAAGAGACAGTGTCGCAGGCAGCTGGGTTGGACTCACATGATAGTATGGTACATAAGATGAGGATAGCCATTTGGAAGAGTATGTAATGATGAACTTATGGGCCAAGTGAAATCAAGTAAGGGTTGCTATCTTAAAATAGCCTGCTTCTTTTTTCTATCCCCAAGGGGAGACCCCTTGGTGAGAAGATGGTTAAGACCTCGACCATGGAAGGGGAGTTGGCATTTTTAATATAGAAAGGACTGATTTTGGGTTCATTCTGTAGTTCATGTACTTGTTAGGCATAGCAGGGAATACAAAGAGGTATAAGACATAGTCCTTGCCCTCAAAACAACTCAATTTTATAGGAAACAATATATGTGAAAAAAAAATAGAGCAGGGGCAGGAGAAGGTCTTAGGTTGAGAAGGCTAAAGAAAATCTTGAGATGGAAGATTGGCAGGATAGAGAGTTTATTTCTTAGGAGTGAGGAGGAAAATACCAAACTCGACAATTAGGTTGAATCGTATGAAACTGCCAATATTTGACTCTTCTTGACCTTTAAGAATTTAAAATGGTTTAATCTAATGGTAATTTAGTTGCATGAGGAAGATACATCACCCTGAGTTGACAAGGAAGCTATCTGCAGATATGGGGATGAGCCCTTCTGCCTCCACACCAAGTACATAGGCACCAAACACCACGAGAACAGCATATACAGCCCAAGGAAGGTTACACATTCCTTCTGAAACTGGATCATTAAGGACAAGTTATTTGATGTTAAATAAATTTTCATTTGCTTACATTTATGACATCAGCGTCAGCTACTGAGTCAATCTGCTGAAGGACTGTGGATGGCGGCACATATGAACCAGCACCTAGAGCCTGGGACCCAACTTCATCCAGGAAACCCTCAGAAGACTCCACTGACATTAGGTACCCAGCTTTCAGCTTGTTCCTGTCCAATAAAAGGTGTGTGACTAAGGCAGAAACCAGTTTTATAGAGCAAGGCAAAGTATGTTCCCAAACCCTTAAACATGTTTGGGTAAATACGCAAACTAACAGCTTTGAAATCTTACAGTGCTAAAGGTCTCCATTCTATTTGTTCAATTCACCAACTATTTTAGATACATTTTTGGTGATGGTTTTAGGCATCTCTATTAAAGAACATCCCTATGTGGGCTCTTCTCACTGTCCCTTTAGCAGAATGCTGTGTGCTGATAATATAACTTCCCTTAACCCCACCCCCAGCCCATTTGCGTGCTGGAATTTGTCTCACTGAGGGTAGGGCAAGTGGAGAAGGACAGTATAGGTCTTATAAGTCCCTATGGCTTAAATATGGGCACAAAAACATCAATTTGAAATAAAACAAAATCCAGTTCATACTTATCCCAGAAAGAAATTGATGTTCAATAAGGCACTTGAGTTATTTAACTCAAACTAATCTCCTTGGCACTCTGTAGCAAGACTTCCATTTAGACATAATTACAATTTAATGTAGCAATTTTACCACACTGTCCACTTAATTGAAAAAAGATTTTACCTGCAATAAACTTTACCAAGTGATTATTAGTTTGTCCCTTCAGCAATGACACCTCACCTTCTCTCTTTCACTATAGGAGGACTAAGAACCTTACAAAAAAAGTATCAACTCCATGAAAATGGCAGAATATAAATATATCTTGACATTAATAACCAAAATTCCATTTTCTAAATGTTGCTGTACCTGGTAAGAACTGTGCCACACTTATTAAGAAAATACATTTTCTTAAATAAATTAGATTTGAAACAGATTTCTCCTAAGCTTATCCATTGTTTCAATTTATTATAAAGTTTGTTTCTGATGCAATCATGCAGAGCTGCATCCTATTGATCCTTGGTTCCATGTATACAATATTTAATAAATTGTGTTGTACTTATTTGAGAGATGCACTTCTTAGTGTGTTCAGTATAACAAAAGTAATAATACTAATGAGAACAGAAATGGTAAAAGATTGTTCCCTCCTGGGTTGTAATTCACCCTGTCATATTTCCTTTGTGGGCAATACTAAATGATCATGAAGGCCTCGGAGTTTTAGGATTCACATTCTGAATTGTCCTAAATGGACGGAATCAAATTTAAATGTTTTAAACTCCTGTATGAAAATGCAAGCTGATTTCCAAACTGTCCAAAGTCTGTCTCTTTTAGAGAAACTCCCAGAGCTACTGACTTAAGAAGTGTTAGCACTTTCAATGAGGACAGTGGGAATTTAAAAATCACCAAATAGGAGACAGATATTGCAATCTTTTAATCAGATATATTTTTTGGTCTATCAAATCAGTAAAGAGGAAAAAGTTGCCAATGGTTATGGTAGAACAGGCACTCTTATATATACTGACGATGTGCTTATCACTGGTAAAACCTTTCAACATTGTGACTCCAAAATATAAAAATAAAAATATTACATAAACACAAATGTATATTTTAATGCACAGCCTTTCATTATAATGTTTATAACTCTTGGCCCAGTTGCGAATCTATACCAAGAAAGTAATATGAAATACAGAAATGTTTTAAAACCCAAAGATATCCTTTATAGTTTATAATTTCCAACTGCCAGCTTGTTGAAAATGTCCAACAAGTATATTTTGACACACCAATTAAAACTGTTTATGACAAATTTTTAGTAATAAAAATAAATGGAATAAATGCAAACAGCATTATAATGTTAAAAAAAGAGAAGAATCATTAGTAGGGAATGAAAAATAATTTTTGTCTTTCTTTGTTTGTAATTTTCAACTTCTACAATAAACACTAATAAGTATTTATTAACAAGTATATACACAATATTAACAATTATGTTTTAAAATGGTCGAGATAATCAAAATGTTAACAATTATATCTCTAGGGGGTAGGACTATATTTCCCTTTCCTTTTAAATACTTTTCTGTACCTTTCAATCCTTTTGTGTATTTATTACAATAGTGCTGTAACTAGAAAAAATACAACTTTCAAATAATTGAAACATGAAACATTAATACTGAAACTTACTTGGCAACTAGGACATCTGTATTAGAAAGGTTTCCTTGAGCAACTGTTTTTACTTGGTTATAGGCAGCCTTGATAACCTAGGATAGACAAGTAAAAGCTGGTCATCTTTGATCAGTGCCAAAGTCTGCTGCAGCATTCAAATGCTCCTCTACTGAGGCAAAAAAAAAAAAAGATGGAAGGTTAGTTCCAGAGAAACAGTATAGTGTCCATTTGGAATTCTTAAGTCACTACATGCTGCTTACTCTTCCAATGTTCCATAAAGCAGCTGTTTGTACAATATCCAAGTGGCCAAGTTTCTTAACAAACGTTAAGTGGCAGAGGGCAGAGGATGGCAGTAGGGTTTAGGAAAAGAAAACTTTTCCATCTATAATTTGATCCATCTATAATTTATCTCCTATATTCGCTCCAATTTTCTTTCCTTTCGGTGTGAATGTCTCTTCCTACTTAATCTCTCAGTGGAAACTCTCCTAAAACTACCACCCACCTCCTTACAAGTCTAAGCTCCACCTGCCTGCACCAACTTTGTATTTCTTTCTTCCCATTCATTCCTTAATATTATAAATTTTAGTTCACTTCCAATGCCCTGATAAAAACTGATGGTATCACCAATATTATCCGTTTGCTAAAACTACCAGACCTCTCTGTGGTAACTAAAGGGATGTTAATCCAGAGTAGATCGAAACAGTGTTAACCATTCTCTCTTTCCTGGCCTCCAAACGTGCCAGTTTCTCTTCTTTTTCTTTTTTTTGGCCATTTTCCTTAGCTCGACCTTCAGTTTTCTTCTCCTCCAACCTTTCACATGTAACCCTGACTTCAACACACTCTTTATAATGAGGACTCCCAGTATACATCTTGGCCTTGATCTCAACTGAGTTCTTCATTTAGATATCCCAGAAACAACTCAATGCCACATGTCCACACAGAATGAAAATACCAAGGAAACATTTCCTCCCTCTTTTCTGGAAGCATCAGTATATGCGTTTTTCATTTTTAACTTTCCTCCACAGCAGATAACACTTTAATGATATTACACTATACAGAACTCTGATAAATCATGGCATTCAAACATTCCATGTTCTTACTAAAAATATGTTAATGGGGGAAAAAATCTTGTGAGAACTGATGAGTTTGCAACTTACATCTCCAGCAGCTGCAGCCTGCGAGATAGTGTAAATCCCAAAGAGTCCAGAATCTGAGTAACTGGCATTAAAAGCGGAAACCTGAAAATATAATGAAACTTTACTGTATGTCATTCTACCAGGTAAAACAGGGCACAATTTCCCTAAGGCTGTCTAGACAAAAATGTATACCTTCACAGTATAAGCAAAGACATGGATTAATATTTCACTTAAATATTGGTTCTATTAAGGTTAATGGTTCTATTAAGGACTGAAGTGTTCTATATACAGGTTACCTCTTTCACAACTGTAATGTTTTAACTTTTCTCATTTAACTCTTTCTAAAACGACGGCTCACTTCCCTTGGTATTTTCTAACCTTTTGATGATTAAAAGTTAATGCAAACATTAACTTGTGAACATTACTACTGTAGATTCAATACAGCCGAGTGGTATAAATCATGGGCTTTGGCATTAGACAAACCTGCTTTCTTCCCTCTGCTGTTGCTGGTGACTTCCTTTTCACCAATTCGCTTTCACTTCTCCTATAGACTAAAGTTAAAGGGTTAGGAAAAAAATTTCTGCTTAGTATCTATTATTCAGATGTCCAAGGGAGCAAGAAGTTTAGCCTCTGGAAAACAGGGGTATTTCTGTCTGTAGTCTGAGTAGAGTGTTAAGTCCCTTAAGGTGGACATGACACCCTAGTAAAGTGCTTTTCAGTGTTTATGTGGACCGTTTACATAAGGATCACTTGAGTTGTTATTAAAAATGTAGATTTTCAGGTTCCTACAACAGATCTACTCACTCAGATCACTAAAGATGCAGTCTGGGATTCCAAATTTTAAACTAGTGCTCCAGATGAAGTTTGAAAACCACTGGTTCGGCCCATATGAAGCATACAAAGATATGCACTTCAATCACCTGAAGTTTAATTACAATTCTGAGACTAACTAGTCATCCTCCAAATTTCTGGCCAAATTCTGAAGTAGGAATTTCTATTAATTTTTTTGGGGGGGGATTTATCTTTTAAATTTATTTATTTATTTATTTATTTATTTATTTATGGCTGCATTGGGTCTTCATTGCTGTGTGCAGGTTTCCTCTAGTTGGTGGAGAGCAGGGGCTGCTCTTCGTTGCAGTGCCTGGGCTTCTAATTGCAGTGGCTTCTCTTGTTGCAAAGCATGGGCTCTAGGTGCGCGGGCTTCAGTAGTTGTGGTGTGCGGGCTCAGTAGCTGTGGCTCGCAGACTCTAGAGTGCGGGTTCAGTAGTTGTGGTGCATGGGCCTAGTTGCTCTGCGGCATGTGGGATCTTCCCAGACCAGGGCTTGAACCCGTGTCCCCTGCATTGGCAGGCGGATTCTTAACCACTGTGCCACCAGGGAAGTCCCAGGAATTTCTATTATATTATGTCACTGGATTAGATTAAACTCCAACTACCCAAAGCATCATTAACATTCAATGGTGAAGAGTAAAGCATGAAGAAAAGAAAACAGAGTAGACCATGAACCAGGAGAAAGAAAATCTGGAGGAAATCTAATTTAGGACTAGGACTAATTTAAGATAATAGTTTTTGGGAGTTCCCTGGTGGTCCAGTGGGTAAGACTCTGAGCTGCAGGGAGCCTGGGTTCAATCCCTGGTCGGAGAACTAGATCCCATGTGCATGCCGCAACTAAGAAGCCCATACGCTGCAACTAAAAGATCCCACATGCTACAACTGAACATGCCGCAATGAAGATCCCATGTGCCACAACTAAGACTCAGTGCAGCCAAAATAAATAAACTTAAAAAAAAAAGTAAGACAAAGGTTTTCAAACTGTGCTCCAGGGAACTCTAAGGTTCTGTACAGAAGATTCCAAGGGTTTCACTGTCAAGTAAGCCTTCTAAACTTCTTTAAAAGAAAAAACTTTTGTGTTGGGCATTGCAGCTGGGAAATGGCACTGATGACAAAGGCTCCTCTGCTAAAAAAAAAAAAAAAAAAAGTCTGACACTACCACTAAAGTATTAAACAGAGGAATAGAAAGAGAAGATGACTGATTTTAATTTTCACCATTAAGTGTCAAATGGCCAAAGACTTAGAGGCATAAACCTACCTGTGCCATGTACTATTGCTGAAATTATGAATGATACTTAATCCTACAATTTAGTACATTTGTTACTTTTTAAAGATATAATTGAAGGTCACATGAGGCATTACATTGGGCAAACTATCGTCAATCATTAAATATATTGCCGGTTGACATTTTACATTCTCTTGATTTGAGTATCATTATTTTGAAAGCTTTAGCACTTTCCTCACTGTCATAAAAAGGTGTCTTCTAAGGCAACATAACTTTTGGTTATGGTTAAATGTCATTTTTCTCTTTTAATCTCAAGCTGGAGGAGCCGGTCTGTAAGTAATTTTTTGCTGTATATCTTATACACTTGGTTGGAAAACATGAAGAGCAGTGAAATTCAGGAACTAGCCACAAGAATAGAAGGGGACAGAAGAAATCAGAAAAAAAGACTAATTAGAATCTAGGGGAATGTTTAGTATCTAAAACTTTATTCTAAAGGGGACTGAAGTGTGAATTTCTGACTTTTTAAGCATTCAATTCTTCTTTTTATATTAGAATAACAGTACGTTTTTGATAGACCCACTAAGGTACTAAAATGAAGCCTGGCTGTCTCTTCAATTTTACAAAGATTTTCTTTGTGTTCATCTTAATTTTTTTTTTTTTTGACCACACCGCGTGGCATGCGGGATCTTAGTTCCCTGACCAGGGATAGAACCCGTGCCGCCTGCAGTGGAAGCGTGCTGAGTCTTAACCACTGGACCACCAGAGAAGTTCCTCATCTTAAATTTTAAAAGCAGATTAACATTAAGAGCAAGTTATCAGGACTACACGTAAACACTGAGCCTGTGAAAACAAAAGGAGAGATATCAACTGTTCAGACTCACATCAAATGGCTGGTGAATTCCCTTGGCAACAGCTTGGTATAGAGAGCTGGTGGCATTGCTGCCCCTCTTAACATGTGGTCCAGCACCGAGGACATGCTGGAGAACACTAAACGCATTTGCTTCTGCACTTCCTGCAGCAGCACCTTCTGCTACAAGAGCAGCATGGACGAGACTGTCTCCATTCTGTTCTCGAATTTCACCTGGGGCCGGGTAAGGCAAGAGCGAAGAAAGTGGCTTTTGGTTTTATTCTTCAATATTCTCTACAACACAGTATTAACCCATTAAGATTAAGCTTTTCCCTGGCCTGGTGCTCTCCTTGCTATCCTGCCCTTCCCCCAACACATACACAAACATGTTTAATATATAACACTCAAGCAATCTAATTCTTTCTTTCCACACTGATACTATTTGGTAGTAAATAATCAGGCCTATTATACTCCAATATGCTACTGGGGGGAGAGGCGGCATCCTGGTAAATTAACCTTAATGGAACAAAACGCTTACCTCCACGGTACTTGGTCTTTGCACCAGATAAACCAAGCCCACCCCTCATGTTGAGAAACTGTTCAGCAACTTGCTTTAGAACAGGATGACTCATACCTATTTCAAAAGAAACAAAAACAAACTAGAACCAGAATTTCTAAAACGCAATTGTAAAACACTATTTTAAAAATACATTATACAATTCAAATATTACAGAAATAAACAGTAAAGAAAATAACAGCCTCCCATAATGCCATTCTTCCACACATAATGCATTTACAGCTTTACTATATATTCATCTAGAACTTTTTCTATGCAAATATTATCCTTTTTATTTTTAAAATGGTGTCATTCTATTGATATTGTTTCTAACTTGTCTTTTGTAATTTACACCTAAGTGAATGGACTACACCAAACATTTAATGGTTATAAAGAATTTTATTATATGGATATATCATCATTTATTTAATCAATCTCTTCTTGAGGGACATTAGTATGCTTCTAATAGTTGGCTATTAAAACAATATGGCAATGTGCATCAAAAGATTTTCAAAAGAGTGAAAAGATAATCCACAAAACGGGAAAAAATCTGGTAAGGATTAGTATCCAGAATATATAAAGAACTCTTATAACTCAACAATTAAAAAAAATAAACAACCCAATTAAAAAATGGGCAAGGGACCTGAATAAGCATTTCTCCAAATAAGATATATAGATGGCCAAAAAGCACAAAAAAATATGTTCAATGTTATCAATCACTACAGAAATGCATATCAAAACCACAAAGAGACACTACTTCACACCCATTAGGATGGCCATAATCAAAGACAGATAATAAGTGTTGATAAGGATGTGGAGAAATTGGAACCCTTGTGCACTGTTGATGGGATGTAAAATGGTTCAACTGCTTTGGAAAACAGTCTAGCAGTTCTTCAAATGGTTAAACAGAGAGATATCCTATCCTGGCAATTCTACTCCTAGGTATACACCCAAAACAATGAAAAAAATGTTTTGTTAAAAAACTTATATATGAATGTTTATATTCATAAAAGCCAAAACATTCAGAACAACCCAAATGTCCAGCTAATGAATGAATAACAAAATGTGGTAATGAAATATATTTTTCAGCCAGAAAAGGGAATGGAACATTGGTATATGCTACAATATGGATGGACTTTGAAAACATTATGCTAAGTGACTAAGTGAAAGAAGCCAGTTACAAAGGCTATTATTGTATAATTCCCTTTATATGAAATGTCCAGAATAGTCAGCTCTATATAGACAGAAAGGAGATTAATGGTTGCCAGAGGCAAGGAGGAGGTGGAACGAGGAGTGACTGCTAATGAGTATGGGGTTTCTTTTGGGGATGGTGCAAATGTTATGAAATTAAGATAGTGGCAATAGTTGCACAACTCTGTGACTATACTAAAAACCACAAACTGTACACTTTAAAAGGGTGAATTTTGTGGCATGTGAATTATACCTCAATTAAGCTGTTATTTATAAAACAAATGAACAAAAACCCAATATTGCAAATAATATTCTCATGCAACTATTTTGTAAACTCGACCAAATGTTTCTGCAGGGTAAATTCTTAAAAGTAAATGCTGGGCCTAAGAGTATAAACAATTACAATTTTAATATATTAAAATAGACCTCCAGGGACTTCCCTGGTAGCGAGATGGTTAAGAATCCACCTGCTGGGCTTCCCTGGTGGCGCAGTGGTTGAGAGTCCGCCTGCCAACGCAGGGGACGCGGGTTCGTGCCCTGGTCCGGGAGGATCCCACATGCCGCGGAGCGGCTGGGCCCGTGAGCCATGGCCGCTGGGCCTGCGCATCCGGAGCCTGTGCTCCGCAACGGGAGAGGCCACAGCAGTGAGAGGCCCGTGTACCGCAAAAAAAAAAAAAAAAAAAAAAAAAAAGAATCCACCTGCTGATGCAGGGGACACGGGTTCAATCCCTGGTCTGGGAAGATCCCACATGCCGCGGAGCAACAACTACTAAGCCCGTGCACCACAACTGAGCCTGAGCTCTAGAGCCCGTGAGCCACAACTACTGAGGCCATGTGCTTCAACTACTGAAGCCTGCGTGCCTAGAGTCTGTGCTCCGCAACAAGAGAAGCCACCGCAATGAGAAGCCCGCGCACCACAACGAAGAGTACCCCCCACTCGCCACAACTAGAGAAAGCCCGCGTGCAGCAACAAAAACCCAACGCAGCCAAAAAAAAAAAAAGACCTAAAAAAATGTACCATTTTACACTCCCACCAATAATTTTTGAGAGTGCCTATTTCTCCATACCATGGTTAATACTGGGCAGTGTCAATCTTTTAATTTTTGTCAATTTCACAGATTAAACATTTAGTTATCACATCTTTTACAATAATTGGCCACACACACACACTTTCCCCACGAATTGGTTGTTCATGCCCTTTGTCTATTTTTCTACTAAATTGTACTTAAAACGAAGCAAAACAAAAACAAAAGCTCTTTGTAAAAGCTCTTTGCTTAGAGAAATCTGCCCTTTGTCATAGGTTTTGCAAATACTGTAATGAATTTGAAAGCCAAGTGCTTTAAAAAGTTAAATGCTGGATTCTGCTTAAAAATAAAAAAGACTAGCTATTTTTTTTTTCAGAGTTGTGGACGATTTATTTATATGCTATAAAACTGTGTTGGGGAAGTTGTATTTTTTTTTAATTTTATTGACGTATAATTGATTTACAATGTTGTGTTAATTTCCGCTATAAAGTGACTCAGTTATACATATATATATTCTTTTTCATATTCTTTTCCATTATGGCTTATCACAGGATATTGAATATAGTTCTCTGTGCTATACAGTGGGACCTTGTTGTTTATCCATTCTACACATAATAGTTTGCACCTACTAATCCCAAACTCCCAATCCTTCCCTTCCCCATCCCCCTCGGCAACCACAAGTCTGTTCTCTGTGTGAGTCTGTTTCTATTTCATACATATGTTCATTTGTGTCGTATTTTAGATTCTATGTGTAAGTGATATATGGTATTTGTCCTTCTCTTTCTGACTTACTTTGCTTAGTATGATAATCTCTACATCCATCCATGTTGCTGCAAATAGCATTATTTCATTCTTTTTAATGGCTGAGTAATATTCTATTGTATATATGTACCACACCTTCTTTATCCGTTCATCTGTCAATGGACATTTAGGTTGTTTCCATGAAAGACTAGCTATTAAAATCCTATCACATACGGACTTTCTGACATAAACAGAGGATGAGTTCTGAAATTTTGTTCAATCCTGTGTTCACGTAATTATAGCTTAAAGGACTACTCTTTTTTTTTAATGACTCACATTGAGACAGTGAAACAATACTTTTATTCGTAACTATAAGTGTAACATTTAATAGTAGCACATCTTAGGGTTTCTCTTTTTTCAATTAACCACTTTCTAGAATGAGACAGAACAACATAATGGAGAATTGTATAATCAGAATTTAAGAAAATATCCAAGTGAGTATATTATAAATTGAGGCTGGTTACCTATATAGTGACAGAATTACAATGCACTGGAAAGGTGTTCCATCCCCTACCACACCAAATTATAAAGGAAAAGTCAGCAGCCTCAGTGAATTTTCTGACTATCTACCACTTTCTCTGGGAGCCAAGAACCATGGAACTGTAAATTATCTAGGTATCGATCTATATATAACTATAAAAGGTGTAGATATACATAGTCAGTTACATATGATAGTACCTGATTTTACAGAGTTTCAAAGATAATTCTACCTCCTCATTGAATAAGTTAGTCACATGTTTCACTATCTGCCAAGTCATACTTCTTTTTTTTAACTGAAGATTTACAATGTTGTGTTAGTTTCTGGTATACAGCAAAGTGATTCAGTTATAAATATTCTTTTCCATTATGGTTTATTACAGGATATTGAATATAGTTTCCTATACTATAAAATAGAATCTTGTTGTTTATCCATTCTATATATAACAGTTTATATCTGCTATTCCCAAACTCCCAATCCAACCCTCCCCTGTCCCCCTCCCCGTTGGCAACCAAAAGTCTGTTTTCTATGTCTGTGACTTAAAAAACTACTCTTAAAAGAAGCAAACTGACATGCAGGCAATTCCCAACTTACCAAGTCCAATCAAAGCCATTCTTGCACTTGTAAAATGATTCTGTATATAGTCATGTAACTGAGGAAGTAAAAACATTTATTAGGTTATATTGGTATAAATATAAAAAGCTATAAAAACGTGAAACCACAGTTCAGCAGAAGATAAATACTCAGGCTTAAAAGCTGCTATAATGAACTATAAGGGACTACTTAGTACTGAATTAAACTGAGCTTTTAAAAACCATTGCTTAAAAAGAACTAGAACTTAATGTGGTGATAGTTATGTAACTCTGTGAATATAATAAAAACCACTGAATTGTGCATTTTAAATGGGTGAACTGTATGGTATGTGAATTACATCTCAATGAAGCTGTTAATGGGAAAAAAACAGAATTAAAAATTAGAGCACACATTGGCTTGAACTTGAAGATATGGGCCTATTATGATTTTTATTATAATGTGATTTAAGTAGTACATCAGGTTTCTTTTGTCTTTATGCAGGTAGTAATAAAGCACTGTTATTAACATTCTATAGTAGGGCTAATAGAGTTATATCACTATACCCCTATTGGGAATCTTTGAAGGTTTTTTTGCTCTGAGGTTACTGTCTATACCAGGATTTCCAACCTGGATGATTACAGAATTATATGGGGAGCTTAAAAAACAAAAACACTGTCTATGTCTCCCCACCCCATCCTATTCCTGGGCCCACTGTATAGACTGATATAGTAGATTCAATGTGAAATCTTGGAATCTTTATTTAAAACAAACCACCCACCCATCTAATCAACCACCCAGGTGATCTGAGGATCAGCGAGATTTGACAATCACTGGTTTATACTATCAATTTAGACCTAATATACAAAAGTAGGGCTAAAACATGCATTCTAAACAGGCACACTATTGCTCCCAAGGGAGTGAAAATTAGTTCTTCGAGGTAAGAAAAAAACCTTATTCCTTTATATATAAACTACAAATATATATACAGTACATAAACAGATATACAGTATATCCATGGCATTAGTAAGAAATCAGAAAGAGAAAAACAAATACCATATGCTAACACATATATACGGAATCTACGAAAAAAAAAAAAAGGTCATGAAGAACCTAGGGGTAAGACGGGAATAAAGACACAGACCTACTAGAGAATGGACTTGAGGATATGGGGAGGGGGAAGGGTAAGCTGTGAAAAAGTGAGAGAGTGGCATGGACATATACACCACCAAATGTAAAATCGATAGCTAGTGGGAAGCAGCCGCATAGCACAGGGAGATCAGCTCGGTGCTTTGTGACCGCCTGGAGGGGTGGGATAGGGAGGGTGGGAGGGAGGGAGATGCAAGAGGGAAGAGATATGGGAACATATATGTATGTATAACTGATTCACTTTGTTATGAAGCAGAAACTAACACATCATTGTAAAGCAATTATACTCCAATAAAGATGTTAAAAAAAAAAATGAGGGGTGGGTATTGGCTAAAAAGGCTCCTTGGCTAATGCTGAGAACTGTGAAGCTAAGGTAATAAAACTAAACTTTTATTCAATTTATCAGAATCTGTGCCCTAAAAGGAATGGTGTCTCCATCTATGGAGCCACCTTGGAAAGTCATATTCTTTTTTTTAATGTTGATGTTTTTCTATTGAATGCTGCCTTTGCTCAAATTATTCTAGCAACATTTCTTTAGAATTTCCTTTAGCCTAGGGATACATTTAAAAAATGCTAATAACTTTGAGATAACCATGGTTAACATGTTGGTATTTGTCTATGATGCACACACCTTATTTTTAAAAAAATGGGACGCCATGGTACATCCTATTCATAAATTACCTTTCCTTTACTTGACAACAAGCTATGAAAAATTCATTATCAATTAATATTTTTGAATGGTTGAATAGTATTCCATTCTACAGATATTTAATATATTATTTAACTAGTTCTCTAATGTTGGATATTTGATTTGTTTCTTCTAATTTTTCACAATTGCATACAATGCCACAACAGACATCTTTGTAGGTAAATGTTTTGTTATGTGCATCCTTTTAGCTACCTCAATAATATATCTTCAATAATATATCTTCAAAAGAGTGAATTTGATTTCTGAAAAAATTCAAAAACATACTAGAGGCCAGTCTTATGAAAAATGTTGGGGCTTCCCTGGTGACGCAGTGGTTGAGAGTCCGCCTGCCGATGCAGGGGACGCGGATTTGTGCCCCGGTCTGGGAAGATCCAAAATGCCATGGAACGGCTGCGCCCGTGAGCCATGGCCGCTGAGCCTGCACGTCCGGAGCCTGTGCTCCTCAACAGGGGAAGCCACAGCGGTGAGAGGCCCGCGTACCGCAAAAAAAAAAAAAAAAAAAAAAAAAAAAAAATTGTTGGCTGTTCCAAGTTGGATGATACCAGTTATAATTTTTTTTGAACAGTACCATATGAATGGTAGGCATTAAATTGATAACTGGATAGTTTTCTTAACCAGGAGATAAGTCAAAAGAGGAAAGGGATACAAAATTCAGTTTTCTGTAGTGGATAACCAGAAATGAGAATAAAAGCCTAATTTCTGAGTCATATATACTTGGAAAGTGTTGATAATTCCCAGTTTTTTGTTTTTGTTTTTGTTTTTTTTGCGGCACGTGGGCCTCTCACGGGTGCGGCCTCTCCCATTGCAGAGCACAGGCTCCGGACGTGCAGGCTCAGTGGCCATGGCTCACGGGCCCAGCTGCTCCGCAGCATGTGGGATCCTCCCAGACCGGGGCACAAAGCCATGTCCCCTGCATCGGCAGGCAGACTCTCAACCACTGCACCACGAGGGAAGCCCCCCAGTTTTTCTCTTAATGTCTCTTGGTAAAAAGATTTTTTGGGGGTGGGTGAGGGGTAGGAGTAGGAAATTAAGATTATATACACATATCTACACTTGCAAATTTAATGCTGAATGTTTCACATTTTGTAAACAAAGTTCTATGATATATACATGGCTGTGACATGTGACAAATTTGTACTGCCAGCAAAGTGAGGCAGGTGTGCTGGAGAAGGTAAATGAGCTGGTGAGCAGGCTGATGACAGAATGGGAAGCAAGAAAGTGGGCTTCATTCCTACCTATGTATTCAGAGTGGTTAAAGGAAGACTTTTAGTCACATTATGGTATTTAAACACTTACATACTGTTTAAAAGACAGATATACATAGAAAAGGTTCTAGAAGAAAAATACACCTAGGTGCTAACAATGAGTGCCTTTAGGTGTGTGAGATATCTTTTTCCCCCTTTATTTTCTGAAATTTCTGTAAGGAACATGCCCATTTTGTAATAAAAACTTTAGTTGAAAGATACACAGAAATTGTTCAGATGGAATTTTAGTTAAAAAGCAAGCTGATGGATGGGAAATTCCCTGGCGGTCCAGTGGTTAGAACTCTGCTCTTCCACTGCAGGGGGCACTGGTTCAATCACTGGTAGGGGAACTAGGACCCCACAAGCTGCATGGCGTGGCCAAAAAAAAGCAAGCTGATGAAAAAAAAGCAAGCTAGAAAATTTCTTAAATTAGAAGATACAAAAAACTAGCAAACGAAACTGAAGTGGTAGATGAACATTCAATTTAATGTGAAAATAAGCACATTTTAAAATGTAATGTGTTGGAGCCTGAACCAAGATGGCGGAGTAGAAGGACGTGCTCTCACTCCCTCTTGTGAGAACACCAGAATCACAACTAGCTGCTGGACAATCATTGACAGGAAGACACTGGAACTCACCAAAAAAGATACCCCACATCCAAAGACAAAGGAGAAGCCACAATGAGACGGTAGGAGGGGCGCAATCACAGCAAAATCTAATCCCATAACTGCTTGGTGGGTGACTCACAGACTGGAGGACACTTATAGCACGGAAGTCCACCCACTGGAGTGAAGGTTCTGAGCCCCATGTCAGGCTTCCCAAACTAGAGGTCTGGCAACGGGAGGAGGAATTCCCAGAGAATCAGACTTTGAAGCCTAGTGGGATTTGATTGCAGGACTTCGACAAGACTGGGGGAAACAGAGACTCCACTCTTGGAGGGCATACACAAAGTAGTGTGTGCATCGGGACCCAGGGGAAGGAGCAGTGACCCCAGGGGGGACTGAACCAGACCTACATGCTAGTGTTGGAGGGTCTCCTGCAGAGGCGGGGTGTAGCTGTGGCTCGCAGTGGGGACAAGGACACTGGCAGCAGAAGTTCTGGGAAGTACACCTTGGCGTGAGCCCTCCCAGAGTCTGCCATTAGCCCCACCAAAGAGCCAAGGTAGGCTCCAGTGTTGGGTTCCCTCAGGCCAAGCAACCAACAGCGAGGGAACCCAGCCCCACCCATCAGCAGTCAAGCAGATTAAAGTTTTACTGAGCTCTGCCCACCAGAGCAACAGTCAGCTCTACCCACCACCAGTCCCTCCCATCAGGAAACCTGCACAAGCCTCTTAGACAGCCTCATCCACCAGAGGGCAGACAGCAGAAACAAGAAGAACTACAATCCTGCAACCTGTGGAACAAAAACCACATTCACAGAAAGACAGACAAGATGAAAAGGCAGAGGGCTTTGTACCAGATGAAGGAACAAGATAAAGCCCCAGAAAAACAACTAAATGAAGTGCAGATAGGCAATCTTCAGAATATGATAGTGAAGATGATCCAGGACCTCAGAAAAAGAATGGAGGCAAAGATCGAGAAGATGCAAGAAATGTTTAACAAAGACCTAGAAGACTTAAAAAACAAACAAACAAAGATGAACAATACAATAACTGAAAAAAAAATACACTAGAAGGAATTAATAGCAGAATAACTGAGGCAGAAGAACAGATAAGTGGCCTGGAAGACAGAATGGTGGAATTCACTGCTGTAGAACAGAATAAAGAAAAAAGAATGAAAAGAAATGAAGACAGCCTAAGAGACCTCTGGGACAACATTAAACACAAAAACATTCGCATTATAGGGGTCCCAGAAGGAGAAGAGAGAGAGAAAGGACCAGAGAAAATATTTGCAGAGATTATAGTCAAAAACTTCTCTAACATGGGAAGGAAATAGCCACCCAAGTCCAGGAAGTGCAGAGAGTACCATACAGGATAAACCCAAGCAGAAACACGCCGAGACACATAGTAATCAAGTTGGCAAAAATTAAAGAAAAATTATTGAAAGCAGCAAGGGAAAAGTGACAAATAACATACAAGGGAACTCCCATAAGGTTAACAGCTGATTTCTCAACAGAAACTCTACAAGCCAGAAGGGAGTGGCATGATATACTTAAAGTGATGAAAGGGAAGTAACTACAACCAAGATTACTCTACCTGGCAAGGATCTCATTCAGATTCGATGGAGAAATCAAAAGCTTTACAGACAAGCAAAAGCTCAGAGAATTCAGCACCACCAAAGCAGCTCTACAACAAATGCTAAAGAAACTTCCCTAACTGGGAAACACAGGAGAAGAAAAGGACCTACAAAAACAAACCCAAAACAATTAAGAAAATAGTCATAGGAACATACATATTGAAAATTACCTTAAACGTGAATGGATTAAATGCTCCAAGCAAAAGACACAGGCTTGCTGAATGGATACAAAAACAAGACCCATATATAGGCTGTCTACAAGAGACCCACTTCAGACCTAGGGACACATACAGACTGAAAGTGAGGGGATGGAAAAAGATATTCCATGCAAATGGAAATCAAAAGCTGGAGTAGCAATACTCTTATCAGATAAAACAGACTTTAAAATGAAGAATGTTATAAGAGACAAGGAAGGACACTACATAATGATCAAGGGATCAATCCAAGAAGGTAAAACAATTATAAATATATACGCACCCAACATAGGAGCACCTCAATACATAAGGCAACTGCTAACAGCTGTAAAAGAGGAAATCGACAGTAACACAATAATAGTGGAGGCCTTAAACACCTCACTTACACCAATGGACAGATCATCCAAAATGAAAATAAATAAGGAAACAGAAGCTTTAAATGACACAATAGACTAGACAGATATAATAGATAATTATAGGACATTCCATCCAAAAACAGCAGATTACACTTTCTTCTCAAATGCGCACGGAACATTCTCCAGGAAAGATCACATCTTGGGTCACAAATCAAGCTTCAGTAAATTTAAGAAAATTGAAATCATATCAAGCATCTTTTCTGACCACAATGCTATGAGTTTAGAAATGAATTACAGGGGAAAAAAATGTAAAAAACACAAACACATGGATGTTAAACACTACGTTACTAAATAACCAAGAGATCACTGAAGAAATCAAAGAGGAAATCAAAAAATACCTAGAGACAAATGACAATGAAAACATGACAATCCAAAACCTATGGGATGCAGCAAAAGCAGTTCTAAGAGGCAAGTTTATAGCTATAAAAGCCTACCTCAAGAAACAAGAAAAATCTCAAATAAACAATCTAAGCTTACACCTAAAAGAACCAGAGAAAGAACAAACAAAACCCAAAGTTAGCAGAAGGAAGGAAATCATAAAGATCAGAGCAGAAATAAATGAAATAGAAACAAAGAAAACAATAGCAAAGATCAATAAAATTAAAAGCTGGCTCTTTGAGAAGATAAACAAAATTGATAAATCATTAGCCAGACTCATCAAGAAAAAGAGGGAGAGGGCTTCCCTCGTGGCGCAGTGGTTGAGAGTCCGCCTGCCGATGCAGGGGACACGGGTTTGTGCCCCGGTCTGGGAAGATCCGACATGCCGCGGAGCGGCTGGGCCCGTGAGCCATGGCTGCTGAGCCTGCGCGTCCAGAGCTCCGCAGTGGGAGAGGCCACAACAGTGAGAGGCCCGTGTATCGCCAAAAAAAAAAGAAAAAAAGAAAAAGAGGGAGAGGACTCAAATCAATAAAATTAGAAATGAAAAAGGAGAAGTTACAACAGACACTGCAGAAACACAAAGCACCCTAACAGACTACTACAAGCAACTTTATGCCAATAAAATGGACAACCTGGAAGAAATGGACAACTTCTTAGAAAGGTATAACCTTCCAAGACTGAACTAGGAAGAAACAGAAAATATGAACAGACCAATCACAAGTAATAAAGTTGAAACTGTAATTTTAAATCTTCCAACAAACAGAAGTCCAAGACCAGATGGCTTCACAGGTAAATTCTATCATTTAGAGAAGAGCTAACAGCCATCCTTCTCAAACTCTTCTAAAAAACTGCAAAGGAAGGAACACTCCCAAACTCATTCTACAAGGCCACCATCACCCTGATACCAAAACCAGACAGACATACTACAAAAGAAGAAAATTACAGACCAATATCACTGATGAATATAGATGCAAAAATCCTCAACGAAATACTAGCAAACAGAATCCAACAACACATTAAAAGGATCATACACCATGATCAAGTGGGATTTATCCCAGGGATGTAAGGATTCTTCAATATACGCGAATCAATCAATGTGACACACCATATTAACAAACTGAATAATAAAAACCATATGATCATCTCAATAGATGCAGAAAAAGCTTTTGACAAAATTCCACACCCATTTATGATAAAAACTCTCCAGAAAGTGGGCACAGAGGGAACCTACCTCAACATAATAAAGGCCATATACGACAAACCCACACCAAACATCGCTCTCAATGGTGAAAAACTGAAAGTATTTCCTCTAAGATCGGGAACAAGACAAGGATGTCCACTCTCGCCACTATTATTCAACAGTTTTGGAAGTCCTAGCCGTGGCAATCAGAGAAGAAAAAGAAATAAAAGGAATACAAATTGGTAAAGAAGAAGTACAACTGTCACTTTTTGTAGATGACATGATACTATACACAGAGAACCTAAAGATTTCACCAGAAAACTGCTAGAGCTAATGAATGAATTTAGTAAAGTTGCAGGATACAAAATTAATGCACAGAAATCTCTTGCAGTCCTATACACTAATGATGAAAAATCTGAAAGAGAAATTAAGGAAACACTCCCATTCACCACTGCAACAAAAAGAATAAAATACCTAGGAATAAACCTACCTAAGGAGGTAAAAGACCTGTACTCAGAAAACTGTAAGACACTGATGAAAGAAATCAAAGATGACACAGACAGATGGAGAGATATATCATGTTTTTGGATTGGAAGAATCAATATTGTGAAAATGACTATACTACCCAAAGCAATCTACAGATTCAATGCAATCCCTATCAAATTACCAATGGCATTTTTTACAGAACTAGAACAAAAAATCTTAAATTTGAATGGAGACACAAAAGATCCCAAATAGCAAAGGCAATCTTGAGGGAAAAAAACGGAGCTGGAGGAATCAGACTCCCTGACTTCAGACTATACTACAAAGCTACAGCAATCAAGACAATATGGTCCTAACAAGAAACAGAAATATAGATCAATGGAACAGGATAGAAAGCCCAGAGATAAACCCACACGACTATGGTCAACTAATCTATGACAAAGGAGGCAAGGATATACAATGGAGAAAAGACAGTCTCTTCAATAAGTGGTGCTGGGAAAACTGGACAGCTACATGTAAAAGAATGAAATTAGAACACTCCCTAACACCATACACAAAAATAAACTCAAAATGGATTAGAGACCTAAATGTAAGACCATACAGTATAAAACTCTTAGAGGAAAACATAGGAAGAACACTCTTTGACATAAATCACAGCAAGATCTTTTTTGATCCACCTCCTAGAGTAATGGAAATAAAAACAAAAGTAAAAGAATGGGACCTAATGAAACTTATAAGCTTTTGCACAGCAAAGGAAACCATAAACAAGACGAAAAGACAACCCTCAGAATGGGAGAAAATATTTGCAAACGAATCAACGGACAAAGGATTAATCTCCAAAATATATAAATAGCTCGGGCAGCTCAATATTAAAAAAACAAACAACAACCCTATCCAAAAATGGGCAGAAGACCTAAATAGACATTTCTCCAAAGAAGACATATAGATGGCCAAGAAGCACATGAAAAGATGCTCAACATCACTAATTATTAGAGAAATGCAAATAAGAACTACAATGAGGTATCACCTCACACCAGTTAGAATGGGCATCATCAGAAAATCTACAAAGAACAAATGCTGGACAGGGTGTGGAGAAAAGGGAACCCTCTTGCACTGTTGGTGGGAATGTAAACTGATACAGCCACTATGGAGAACAGTATGGAGGTTCCTAAAAAACTAAAAACACAATTACCATATGATCCAGCAATCCCACTACTGGGCATATATCCAGAGAAAACCACAATTCAAAAAGACACATGCACCTCAATGTTCACTGCAGCACTATTTACAATAGCCAGGTCATGGAAGCAACCTAAATGCCCATTGACAGAAGAATGGATAAAGAAGTTGTGGTACATATATACAATGGAATATTACTCAGCCATAAAAAGGAATGAAATTGGGTCATTTGTTGAGACGTGGATGGATCTAGAGACTGTCATACAGAGTGAAGTAAGTCAGAAAGAGAAAAACAAATATCACATATTAATGCATATATGTGGAACCTAGAAAAATGGTACAGATGAACCAGTTTGCAGGGCAGAAATTGAGACACAGATGTAGAGAACAAACGTATGGACACCAAGGGGGGAAAGCCGTGGGGGGTGTGGGTGGGGGGTGAGCTGAATTGGGCGATTGGGATTGACATGTATACACTGATGTGTATAATATTGATGACTAATAAGAACCTGCTGTATAAAAAAATAAATAAAATTAAATTAAAAAATTAAAAAAAAAAGTAATGTGTTTTATCAGTACCTCATCTGGTGTCACTTTTCCAATCCTATAATCAGGACAATATAAGGAATTAGCCAAGGCATTTCGGTAAGCTGCAGCATGCAAATTTTCAATGACGTCTGAAAATAAGTAAAGAAGCAGTTACAGAAGTGTGATTTAAATAAAGACAACATGACGTTTAGAGCCTAGAAAGCAACTAAACTATACAACTTTGGTCATCGAATTCAAGTATTAAGAGGACTGAAAATATAATTTCATTTAACCTCTAACAACTGTTAAAATTCTGCCACTCGAATGTGCTGAGAAAAATAAAGTTTCTATGATAGCTGCTTCTAAATGTCAGAGTCCACCTAAACCCTTCTCTAACTTTAATCGACCTGGTATGATCTGGAAACCATATATGGGTTTTAGATTCAGAAGTCTGAATCTAATTACAGTTCTGCCACTGATTTGCCGTGTGACCTTGACTAAGTCATCTAATCTGAATTTTGCTTACTTCTAGATTCCCTCTCGAGGTAACAAGGGAGTCATCAGGGTAAGAGGAGATATGAAAGTATCAGTGTTAGGTCATATTACTAGCTTACAGGGGTCAAATGCTACTGTCAAATTGTACACCTCCCTGGCACTGTTCCTACTTTCCTGGTTCAGTGCCTTTGCTTGAGGTATGTCTCTTTTATTTGCTTATTATTTGGGCGTCCCTCCATGCCAGGCACTGTGCTGGAAATACAGAGGCCAGTAAGACACATGTGTGCCGTCAAAATGTTGAGGGGGAAAAACTGTAAAATAAAGTATTATGGGTGTGATGTTAGTAGGTATATCAAAAGTGCAGCGGGGGCACTAGGGAAGGGCAGTGGGAATTGGAAAGGAGTAATAAAAGTAAAATCTGGGATGAGTCTTACAGAATGAGGTGTTTCCCAGGTGAATGATCTGGGAACAGCATTTCAGGCAGAGGACACAGACAAAGGAATAAAGTATGACAACAGTCTGATTCAAAGGGAAATTGCAGCTAGGAGGGAAAGAGAGCAAGAAACAACAGAGGGAAGCAGAGGCCAGATCATTAGAGTTACCATATATGCTAAGTTAAAGAGTTTGCCTTTAAAGGATTTTCACTGGATTTTCATGTCAGAAGGATCACTGTAATGGCAACGTAAGATGTACACTGCCATTGGTGGAAGATGTACACCTGGGGGCAGAGACACAAGCCAGGAAACTACAATAACTGTCCAGGCAGAAAGGATAAGGGCTGGAGCCTCACTGCTACCAGTGGGGAAGAAAGCTACTCTGGATACTGAAATCATCTTTTGTACATTTTTACCATTCTATCTATTTCTTTGGTAGAGGTCTGGAGTAACGAAGTTATCTCCATGAAATAATATGAGCTAACAGGAACCAAGCACTCATTATGTTCCAGACACTTGACAGGAGACCCTCTCTTGACAGGCCTGCATCTGAGAAGTCCATCCCATTCTGAGCCCCTGCAGCTGGTCACCTGCTTACACCTCAGTGGTCTACCTGCACACTTCCGCTCCTACCAGAAGCGCTACGACTTCTGAGAATCAGTGGTGATTTTTTTTAAAGATTTGTTTTGCCAGATGTGCTTGTCAAGATTAGATAACTAAACATTATATAAACACAAACATGAATACAAAAAAGTTTTTTTTTTAATTAAGTTGATTACTTTGGAAAGACACAATAAAAGTGAGTTGGCTAAACAATAATAGCAGCAGCAGCAACAATAAACTGCTGCCAGATTTAGTGTAAGCAAAACAACCACTGAAAAAACACCAGGGGTGGGGTGGGGTGGGCGGTAGGGTGGATGGGTGGGGAGATGAGGGTTGGGGGAAGACACAGGCAAAAGGCCTAGGATTCTATAGTCAATTTACTTGCTATCAAAGATGAAAAATAACAATATAAATGTTTAGAAATGAATAATATGTTTTAAAAAGTGGACAAATTTTTGGAGAGGGTATTTTCAAACCCAAGGAGAAAAAGAATTTCGATAGCAATTCTATTCTTCTACAAATTGATCTTCTCAAAAACCCAGTATCTTAGAAACAACGGAATATAATCTGAAAGTGTACTTACGAGTCTGAGGATTCTGAAAAGCCACAGCTTTGTCAATCCTTAGCTGAGACTGAAGGGCAGCTACCTCCCAGCGACGAAATTCTGGTGCTGTGGTGACATTGAGCAGGAACTCCATTAGAATATCACTACAGAAGACATGAAAATAAGGGTTACCAGTCAAAAATTTAAAACCAACATCCATTCTACATAACTGTATTGCTCTCATTATTAAACTTTAGGCAGTTTGTGAATAATAATCCGAAACCAACATCGGAGGTCATAATGCCACATTAAAAAAAAGACTACAGGGCTTCCCTGGTGGCGCAGTGGTTGAGAGTCCGCCTGCCGATGCAGGGGACACGGGTTCATGCCCCGGTCTGGGAAGATCCCACGTGCCGCGGAGCGGCTGGGCCCGTGAGCCATGGCCATTGAGCCTGCGCGTCCGGAGCCTGTGCTCCGCGACGGGAGAGGCCACAACAGTGAGAGGCCCATGTAACGCAAAAAAAAAAAAAAGACTACAACTGAGCAACTTAGTATTTCTTTAAAAGCAGATGTTCTAAACACACAAAGGTACTTACACATCATCCCGCAGGCATTCCACAGTATAAGCCATGTTTTCCCTTGTTGAAATCACACTGAGTCAAAAATAAATTACAGTGAATTATCTAAATCAGAAGAACAAGCTTTCCCTTATATCTTCGTAAGTCAACCAATTCTTTTGGAAAAAATTATTTTGAAGTACATAAAGTATAAATAATAGTATAACAAAAATACACTCAACTAAATTTAAAAGATATTTTTAAAAATCTTAAGAAAACCGCAAATATTTCAACCTTAAAAAAAAGGAAGAAAATCCTGACATGTTACACATGGATAAACCTTGAAGACATTTTGCTAAGTGAAGTCAGTCAGTCATGAAAGGACAACAAATACTATATGATTCCACTGATACGAGGTACCTAGAGTAGTCAAAATCATAGAAAGAGAACACAGAATGGTGGTTGCCTGGGGCCGGGGGAAGAGGGGGATGGGGAGTTAGTGTTTAATAGCTACAGAGTTTCAGTTGGGGAAGATGAAAACATTCTGGACATGGGTGGTGGTGATGGTTGCTTAATGACACTTATTGCCATAGAACTATACAATAAAAGATGCTAAATTTTATGTTAAGTATATTTTACCACAACTTAAAAAAAAAGGGCAACTTTAAAGTTGAAGGTCTCTTTGTACCATTCCCAGGCTAACTCTCACACTTTCTCCCACTCTAGAGACAAACATAATCATAGGCATTACATATCATTTTGTTAAAAACCTCATATCTTAAAAAAGTATTGAAACTTGTTTTTCCACAAAACATTTTGTTTTTAAGTCTGCTATGTTGAAACAGATTGAGTTCATTCTTAACTGCTGTGTAGTAGTCCCAGCATATTACTATATCATACTTCACTTATCCATGTCTTTAAAGATAGGCATTTAGATTGTTTCCGGTCTCAATAACGATAAAGAATCCCTTTGTGCATGTGGATTAAAAACTGTTAGGTTGTAGAATATGCTCATGTTCAATATTAATAGTCCTTGATTCTTTCCTATGTAGATGTATCAATTTATACTCCCACCAGCAGTATAAAATGGTTATCACACTGCTGATTATAAGTAAATATCATTGTTTCTGGCTTCCTCTTCTGGGAACAGCCTGTTCCTCTCCTGTCTGTCCATTTACTCTTTGGTTGTTTTTTCCTAATTTGTAGTTCTTTATTTTTCCAAATAATCCTCTCTATGTTACATATGTTGCAAATATCTATTCCTAGTTACTTAAATTTTTACTTTAAGGCATAAAGATGTTTTACATTTTAGGCAGTCAAATTCATCAGTCTTTTCCTTCTTGTGCCTTAAGAAATTGTTAACTACCTTGATAACAGAGAAAAGTTCCTTTACAATTGATTATCTTCTAGTGTTTTCACTATTTCCGATTACTTATTTTTAACAAACCTTAATTTGCCACCAACTGCTTCAATTCCACGGGTTATCTTGAAAGATGAAGCTCCTTTTGTAGTCTTAGAAATGAAAAAACAATTGTTTTTAGTAGTTTTTTAATGCTAAGCTTGCCAAACATCACTTTATGTCAAAATCTAAAGTCTAATTGTCATTAAATTCAAAAGGAATGCTAACTGAATAGTGAATCCTTTTTAGTTTAAGAATTATAAAACAAAGTTGACCAAAAATCACAAGTATAGACTTTTATACAAAGTACATTTAGGTAAAAATTCCATTATCAAATAAAGCTTACTGGATTCATCCATTTATTCTGAAAGAGATTTGCATACGAGAAAGAGTAATTTTCTTTCCGTTTCTGGCACTTCTTTTTTAAAATTAAAAATTTTGTTTTTTACTGATTTCTTATGCTCTAGCACTAATATTTGGATGGACACTAATTTAATGCTTCTCTATGGTAAATATCCTGTGGTTTTTTATAATGTATTAGGGGACTGTACTGGGTTGAAAGTGTCCCCCAAATTCATGTCCACCCAGAACCTGCAAATATGACCTTATTTGGAAATAGCCTTTGCAGATATAAATATTTAAAATGAGGTCATGCTGGATTAGAGTGGGCCCTAAATCTAATATGACTGGAAAAATTCAATAAGAGGGATATTTGGACACAGAGACACAGAGAGGGCCATGTGAGAACAGGGGCAGATATTGGAATGATGCAGCTGCAAGCCAAGGAATGCCAAGGATTGCTGGCAACCACCAGAAGCTAGGAGAGACAAGGCAGCAAGATTCTTCCTAGAGCCTTTAGAGGGAGCACGGCTCTACTGACACCTTGACTTTGACTTCTAGCCTCTAGAACTGTGAGAGGATAAATTCCTGTTGTTTAAGCCACCCTGTTTGCAGTAATTTGTTATGGCAGCTCCAGGAAACTAATATAGGGATGGTGCTTTTAGTTTTTCTTTTCTGTAGGACCAAGGTGTCACAGATTTCTAAACATATTGAGGTAGTAAAGATGCTTACCAAACTGGATGCAAGACGAAGCAAGTGAGAGGTTCCTAAATTGTTGGAGTCCTCATATCTGCTGCCTGCTTTAATGAACAAACCAATTCTTGATGCAGGAGCATAGTTTTCAAGAGAAGCAATCACTAAACCATTTGGTAATTTGGTAAACTGTATTTAAAATAAAGTAGGGATGTGATTAATGTCTTTATATTACCAAGGACAGTAAGGCACGTATGTGTCCAGTGAGCAACTCAGTGGGACTAACCTCAAGGTCCTGAGGATGTGGAGGCGCTCCTGCAGGGGCAGTTGTGGCTTTAGCTTTGGGAGCAACTTTGAGGGAATAAAATCTCTAAACACAAAAAAGACAGGTTACCACATTTCTCAAAAGAATAGTGCATTGTATCCAAGTGGGCCCAAGCAATAGAGGGTGTTCAGTGGTAAAAGAACTCCATGGGAGGATTTAGTTGATTAACTTTACTATGAAATTACTATCCACCAGTTTACCCATGCCACTCTTAAATCTCTAGTTATTTGTGATTTGTAGAGCCTGAAGGAATACTGAGTTGAACATGTTCATTTCGTACTATGTAAAGAATTACTGTATTTTCTTTTACCTTTTAACTACCTTATTAAAACTTCAAGTGGTCCTCTCTAGCTCTAATGCTTTGGAATTTTTTGAAAAAAAATGTGGAATAGCCACATTCATACCCTTTTATAGATTTCAGCATTATTGCTTTCCTTATCTGCCTAAAAAGTCTCGTCTTTTTAGTCTATTTTCCAATATGACTTCATTTCCTTCATCAGTTTAGTAATCTTTAAGAAAGACAAAGTAGGGCTTCCCTGGTGGCGCAGTGGTTGAGAGTCTGCCTGCCGATGCAGGGGACATGGGTTCGTGCCCCGGTCCGGGAGGATCCCACATGCCGCGGAGCGGCTGGGCCCGTGAGCCATGGCCGCTGGGCCCCTGAGCCATGGCCGCTGGGCCTGCGCGTCCGGAGCCTGTGCTCCGCAACGGGAGAGGCCACAACAGTGAGAGGCCCACGTACCGCAAAAAAAAAAAAAAAAAAAGACAAAGTATATCAAAGAAAACTTCTTCCAGCCCCCAATATTTCCCATAGTATCTTCACTCTCTTCTGTGCTACATTAAGATTATACAACCAAAGGTTTTATCTTCTTTGACTAATATACCCTGAGATTAACAAGAGCTTCATCCATAGTAGATTCTCAGTAACATATAATATGCAGCCACTGGAAGGGTAAAGGGGTCCTCTTAAATGTCAGATAATGGATCCAAAATGCATAACTTTATTCAGTTTTTTTTTGGCGAATGATATACAATGCCACAGAATTCATTTTGATTATGTCTAAGGATCTTAAGGTTACTAGTGGAGATGCTGAGAGTCAATCCTTGGTACTCCCAGGATCAAATGAACATGCTGCTAGAGTTTCCCAAGGACCCCCCTCAGAGGCTACAATGCCTCTACTCCGTGTTGTCCAGGACGGCTGTCTGTTGTGCATTCAGCATCAGTGCTATACTATCGATAAGCTGGTTCCTAGTTTTCATTTGCTGTTAGTGCTTTCAAATTATAAATTCTAATTAGCTTTGCTTTATCACCATCAATTTCATTTCCTGGGTGTGGTATAGTTAACCCTACTATTGATTCTAGCTTTTGATTTTCCAGAAAGTAAAAAAACTGCTGTGGGCACAGCAGTTCAAATAATCCATAGTTTTACTGCTAAGGTACATTTAGGTGCTCTCCTCTCAAATGTGCCTGAACAGTGATACTTTGTTGGTTAGGTTCTTCCTATAATTTGCCCCATTCAAATCTGTTGCAAAATATTATCCTAGTAATTGTCCATACAACTCCTATTTTGTTTAAATAACAAAAGGTGTATAAATTTATTCTTATATATAATGTGTTATAAGTAGAAACAATTGCTTTCAAGCTTATTGCAATTTGTTTACATTGGTCCTCTTCAACTGTTATCTTTGAGTTCTTTTTTCTACTGGAAGGTGGGGATGGATGCAATGGAGGAAAATCTTTTGGGGCCTTCTGCCAGTCTAACCGGGCTTCTCTCTAAGGGTTATTAATCACTGGTAGTCTAGGGGTGCTAAGAAAGGTAAGAGAATTACAGCCATTTGTATAATTCATATTTTATCTATTTAAACATTAAGCACAGGGAAACTCCATTCCCCGGTCTTCTGCACCTCCTTCTAGAAGGTTACCAGGTTACTCAGTAACCCAGGTACTCTCGGCACTTTGGGCTGGAAAATTCTTTGTTGTGGGTGGCTTTGTGCACCGTAGGATGGTCAGCAGTAGCACTCCCCCCCCCCCCAGGCTGTTACAACCAAAAATGTCTCTAGATACATTGCCAACTGTCCCCTGGGGGGCAAAATTGGCCTCGCTGAACTTTTTTTTTTTTTTTTTTTTTGCGGTACGCGGGCCTCTCACTGCTGTGGCCTCTCCCTCTGCGGAGCACAGGCTCCGGACGCGCAGGCTCAGCGGCCATGGCTCACGGGCCCATGCCGCTCCGCGGCAAGTGGGATCCTCCCGGACCGGGGCACGAACGCGCGTCCCCTGCATCGGCAGGCGGACTCCCAACCACTGCGCCACCAGGGAAGCCCCTCGCTGAACTTTTCTAATCTCAGAGACTGAGACTGCCCCCCCTTGACAACCACCGGTTCACACTGATATAACACTGACCCTAGAGGAGTTTTCCCCAAGCGACAGCTGTGTTTCACTCGGGCTTGAAGGAGGAGCCTTAAGAAGCTCTAGAGGGCACGCCAAGAAACCCTCCTGGATAAACTCTAACAAGAGATCAAGAAAAGCACACTTTATACAGCCAGGACACCACAGTAACAATCAAGTTCCAGGCACAGTGAAAAAAGCTATAAAGGCATTAGCTCATTTCTTCTTTATGATTTTACTCATAAGCCCACTTAACCGTTGGGGAAGCTGATGCTCCGTGATACGCCAAGAAGCAGAGACCGCAATTGATAGGTTAGGGATGGGGTACTAGGTCTACGCCGGCCTCCTGCGGCCCAGATCTCGCGGTCTCCTCCTGCACGCCAAGTGCAGCAGTGACCTTCAAAGGTGTCTCCACCCGAGTCGCTTCACCTCTGCTCTTAAGCCCTCCCCCTCTCTTCAGGTTTTCCGGCATTTAGTCTCCTCTGCTCAGAGCAGGAGCTGGCCTTCCGACGCCCGATACCCCCAGCCTGCAGCCCACTTGGCCGGCAGGATTCACCTGAAGGGCAGAACAAAACCCAAGGCCCCGGGACCCCAAACCAGGCACCTCCGGTACGTATGACCTTGCTGACAATCTGCTCCCCCACCCTCCTCCAAGCCCACCAGATGTACTCACCGAGAGGGACCCGACTCTGGCTATTAACTTCATGGCTCAAGATTCCTCTGAGCCGCGGTCACGACCGCTTTAGAATAAAGCAAGATGGCGGCGGGCGGCGGAAGCGGCCCAGAACGCCCCGCGACACTCTTTCCCACGCCTCCTACGTGAGGGGACTCTCTATACGACCGACCGCACTCTACTGCTCCTTGGAGGAGGTTGGAGCAGTCCAACTCCTCCAAGACGCAGGATACGGAGACGCATAATTTCGTAACGCAGTTTTCAGAAGATAATTTAAGTTACCGCTTTTTGGGTTCTCTTCCTGGCCCGGATATCCGCTCTGTAATCCTCTTTTGACTACGTCTGCCACAGCCCATCGCACCCCCCCCCCCACTTTGGATTCTTCCAATCCGGCTGTCCAATGAAAGAGCCCCGGTTCGCCGGATTCCACCCGCGGCCTCTGGGCTCCAGCCTTCTGAACTTCAGGACTTCCTGCATTGTGGAAGCCGCTGACTTTAGGAGACTTGTCCGTATCTGCCCTTCTACAGAGACATAGGCTTTGAAGCCGGGTGTGATCGCCTCTTGCTTGGTGAGGTCCTCACTAGCTCATTAGCTCCATAGGAACAGAGCCCTTGTCCAATGAATTCGCCGCTCTAACTCCCAGACCAGGCCTGGGACACACATAGGTGAGACCGAAACCTAGGAAATACTTACGACTAAGGTCTCTGGTCTCATGGAGTTTATATTCTAGGCTGAGATTACGTAGAAAATAAAAACTGAAATATAGTTTTGTCTTAGAAAAGTTAAAATGTTTTGAATAGTAGTGGTGTGTGTGAGAGAGACTTCTGATCTGAAGCCTGCTTATGGAGAGTCACGTGACAGCTTTTGTGGGAAGAAAATTCTGTGCTGTCTTCAACGAGTGTTAGCTAATAAGTTGCCTGTGCCAGACACTATACTAAAGATTAAGGCACGGTTCCCCCCCTTCAGGGACGTATAATCTCGTACCTTGCAACGTTGCGTGGTTGGGAAACCAACATTAATGTCATTTAGGGGTTCGTTAGAAATGCAGAATCTTCAGATTACATAATGGATCAAAATCTGAGTTTTACAAGGTCCCAAGGTGATTCGTATGCACATTAAAATTTCATAAGGGCTGGTTGTAGGCGTTACAGAGCATAGACAAAATTTATGCTCTCGGCCTGTGTCCGAATTTCTTCACACTTACAAGTGGTTCTCTAACAGGAGATTCCAGGTGACATCTAAGACCCGGTCATTAAGAATCCGGCAGGAGTTCCCTGGTGGCCTAGTGGTTAAGATTCGGTGCTGTCATGGGTTCAGTCCTTGGTCAGGAAGAGAGATCCCGCAAGCCACGGGTGGTGCGGCCAAAATATATTAAACAAACAAACAGACTTTAAGACTCTGGCACAAAACTGTGGTAGATTTACATAGTGGTGCATGAGATGATTTAAAGTAGGTACATAAATGAACATTGTTCTACTTTAATAGTTATATATTTATTTTGAATATTTTTTATGGCAAGCAATGGTGGTAATGAGTTTCCGCTTGATACACGTTTGTAAAAGAATAAAAGGTTGGTTTGAACAACATTAAGTAGATTAACTGTAGGTGATATGAAGATAAGGCAAAAATCATGAAGGTGTTATAATGAGTGAAGTTTGAGAAGCATTTTGCTGATCAAGTCACCCACCTGCTTAAACTTTTTCACTGATTTCCCATGTTTTTCAGGATAAAGTTCAAATTGATTAACATGGAATACAAATCTCTGTCTCCAGTACTTTTTTGAATTTTTTAATCCCACCACTCTCCCCCACTTCCCCCCCTTGGTGTCCATACGTTTGTTCTCTACATCTGTGTCTCTGTCTCCGCCTTGCAAACCGGTTCATCTGTAGCATTTTTCTAGATTCCACATATGTGTGTTAATATATGATATTTGTTTTTCTTTTTCTGACTTACTTCACTCTGTATGACAGTCTCTAGGTCCATCCACATCTCTAAATCACCCAATTTCGTTCCTTTTTATGGCTCAGTAATATTCCATTTTATATATGTACCACATCTTCTTTATCCATTCGTCTGTCGATGGGAATTTAGGTTGCTTCCATACCCTGGTTATTGTAAATAGTGCTGCAATGAACATTGGGGTGCATGCGTCTTTTTGAATTATGGTTTTCTCTGGGTTATGCCCCATAGTAGGATTGCTGGATCATATGGTAATTCTAGTTTTAGTTTTTTAAGGAAACTCCATAATGTTCTCCATAGTGGCTGTATCAATTAACATTCCCGCCAACAGTGCAAGAGGATTCCCTTTTCTCCACACCCTCTCCAGCATTTGTTGTTTATAGATTTTCTGATGATGCCCATTCTAACCTGTGTGAGGTGATACCTCATGTAGTCTTGATTTGCATTTCTCTAATAATTAGTGACGTTGAGCAGCTTTTCATGTGCCTCTTTGCCACCTGTATGTCTTCTTTGGAGAGATGTCTATTTAGATCTTCTGCCCATTTTTTGATTGGGTTGTTTGTGTTTTAAACATCGAGCTGCATGAGCTGTTTATATATTTTGGAGATTAATCCTTTGTCCGTTGATTCATTTGCAAATATTTTCTCCCATTGTGAGGTTTGTCTTTTTGTCTTGTTTATAGTTTCCTTTGCTGTGCAAAAGCTTTTAAGTTTAATTCGGTCCCATTTGTTTATTTTTATTTTTTATTTTTTTTTGCAGTACGCGGGCCTCTCACTGTTGTGGCCTCTCCCGTTGCGGAGCACAGGCTCCGGACGTGCAGGCTCAGCGGCCATGGCTCACGGGCCCAGCCGCTCCGCGGCATGTGGGATCTTCCCGGACCAGGGCACGAACCCGTGTCCCCTGCATCGGCAGGCAGACTCTCAACCACTGCGCCACCAGGGAAGCCCTATTTTTGTTTTTATTTCCATTACTCTAGGAGGTGGGTCAAAAAATATCTTGCTGTGGTTTATGTCAAAGAGTGTTCTGCCTATGTTTTTCTCTAAGAGTTTTATAGTGTCTGGTCTTACATTTAGGTCTCTAATTCATTTTGAGTTTATTTTTGTGTATGGTGTTAGGGAGTGTTCTAATTTCATTCTTTTACATGTAGCTGTCCAGTTTTCCCAGCACCACTTATTGAAGAGACTGTCTTTTCTCCATTGCATATGCTTGCCTCCTTTGTCATAGATTAGTTGACCATAGGTGCGTGGGTTTAACTCTGGGCTTTCTATCCTGTTCCATTGATCTATATTTCTGTTTTTTGTCAGGACCACATTGTCTTGATTGCTGTAGCTTTGTAGTATAGTCTGAAGTCAGGGAGTCTGATTCCTCCAGCTCCGTTTTTTTCCCTCAAGATTGCCTTTTGCTATTCAGGGTCTTTTGTGTCTCCATACAAATTTTAAGATTTTTTGTTCTAGTTCTGTGAGAAATGCCATTGGTAATTTGATAGGGATTGCATTCAATCTGTAGATTGCTTTGGGTAGTATAGTCATTTTCACAATATTGATTCTTCCAATCCAAGAACATGGTATATCTCTCCATCTGTGTCATCTTTGATTTCTTTCATCAGTGTCTTATAGTTTTCTGAGTACAGGTCTTTTACCTCCTTAGGTAGGTTTATTCCTAGGTATTTTATTCTTTTTGTTGCAGTGGTGAATGGGAGTGTTTCCTTAATTTCTCTTTCAAATTTTTCATCATTAGTGTATAGGACTGCAAGAGATTTCTGTGCATTAATTTTGTATCCTGCAACTTTACTAAATTCATTCATTAGCTCTAGCAGTTTTCTGGTGAAATCTTCAGGATTCTCTGTGTATAGTATCATGTCATCTACAAAAAGTGACAGTTGTACTTCTTCTTTACCAATTTGTATTCCTTTTATTTCTTTTTCTTCTCTGATTGCCATGGCTAGGACTTCCAAAACTGTTGAATAATAGTGGCGAGAGTGGACATCCTTGTCTTGTTCCCGATCTTAGTGGAAATCCTTTCAGTTTTTCACCTTTGAGAATGATGTTTGCTGTGGGCTTGTCATATATGGCCTTCATTATGTTGAGGTAGGTTCCCTCTGCCCACTTTCTGGAGAATTTTTTATCATAAATGGGTATTGAATTTTGTCAAAAGCTTTTTCTGCATCTATGAGATGATCATATGGTTTTTATTATTCAATTTGTTAATATGGTGTGTCACATTGATTGATTCGCGTATATTGAAGAATCCTTACATCCCTGGGATAAATCCCACTTGATCATGGTGTATGATCCTTTTAATGTGTTGTTGGATTCTGTTTGCTAGTATTTCATTGAGGATTTTTGCATCTATATTCATCAGTGATATTGGTCTGTAATTTTCTTCTTTTGTAGTATGTCTGTCTGGTTTTGGTATCAAGGTGATGGTGGCCTTGTAGAATGAGTTTGGGAGTGTTCCTTCCTCTGCAATTTTTTAGAAGAGTTTGAGAAGGATGGCTGTTAGCTCTTCTCTAAATGATAGAATTCAACTGTGAAGCCATCTGGTCCTGGACTTTCATTTGTTGGAAGATTTTAAATTACAGTTTCAATTTCATTACTTGTGATTGGTCTGTTCATATTTTCTATTTCTTCCTTGTTCAGTCTTGGAAGGTTATACCTTTCTAAGAATTTGTCCATTTCTTCCAGGTTGTCCATTTTATTGGCATAGAGTTGCTTGTAGTAGTGTCTTAGGATGCTTTGTATTTCTGCAGTGTTGTAACTTCTCCTTTTTCATTTCTTATATTGTTGATTTGAGTCCTCTCCCTCTTTCTTGATGAGTGTGGCTAAAGGTTTATCAATTTTGTTTATCTTCTTAAAGAACCAGCTTTTAGTTTTATTGATCTTTGCTGTTGTTTTCTTTGTTTCTATTTCATTTCTTTCTTCTCTGATCTTTATGATTTCCATCCTTCTACTAACTTTGGGTTTTGTTTGTTCTTCTTTCTCTAGTTACTTTAGGTGTAAGTTTAGATTGTTTATTTGAGATTTTTCTTTTTTCTTGAGGCATTGCTATAAATGACCCTCTTAGAACTGCTTTTGCTGCATCCCATAGGTTTTGGATTGTCGTGTTTTCATTGTCATTTGTCTCTAGGTATGTTTTGGTTTCCTCTTTGATTTCTTCATTGATCTCTTGGTTATTTAGTAACATATTGGTTAGCCTCCATGTGTTTGTGTTTTTTCCTTTTTCTTCCTTGTAATTGATTTCTAGTCTCATAGAGTTGTGGTCGGAAAAGGCTCTTGATATGATTTCAGTTTTCTTAAATTTACTGAGGCTTGATTTGTGACCCAGGATGTGATCTATCCTGGAGAATGTTCTGTGTGCACTTGAGAAGAAATTCTATTCTGTTGTTTTTGGATGGAATGTCCTATAAATATTGATTAAGTCCATGTGGTCTCTTGTGTCATTTAAAGCTTGTGTTTCATTATTAATTTTCTTTCTGGATGATCTGTCCATTGGAGTAAGTGAGGTGTTAAAGTCCCCACTATTATTGTGTTACTGTCGATTTCCTCTTTATAGCCGTTTTATAGCATTTGCCTTATGTATTGAGGTGCTCCTATGTTGGGTGCATATATATTTATAATTTTTATATCTTCTTCTTGGATTGCTCCCTTGATCATTATGTAGTGTCCTTCCTTGTCTCTTGTAACATTCTTCTTTTTTTTTTAATAAATTTATTTGTTTATTTTATTTACTTTGGGCTGCATTGGGTCTGTGTTGCTGCGCACAGGCTTTCTCTAGTTGCAGTGTGCAGGGGCTACTCTCTGTTATGGTGCGCGGCTTCTCATTGCAGTGGTTTCTCTTGTTGCAGAGCATGGGCTCTAGGCACGCAGGCTTCAGTGGTTGTGGCACGTGGGCTCAGTAGTTGTGGCTCACCGGCCTAGTTGCTCCACAGCATGTGGGAACTTCCCAGACCAGGGATTGAACTCATGTTCCCTGCGTTGGCAGGTGGATTCTTAACCACTGTGCCACCAGGGAAGTCCCCTATTTGTAATTTTATTGATTTGAGTCTTCTCCCTTTTTTTTCATGATGAGTCTGGCTAATGGTTTATCAATTTTGTTCATCTTCTCAAAGAAGCAGCTTTTAGTTTTATTGATCTTTGCTATTGTGTCCTTCATTTCTTTTTTTTTTTTTTTTTTGGTACGTGGGCCTCTCACTGTTGTGGCCTCCCCCGTTGTGGAGCACAGGCTCCGCACGCGCAGGCTCAGCGGCCATGGCTCATGGGCCTAGTCGCTCCGTGACACGTGGGATCTTCCTGGACCGGGGCATGAACCCGTGTCCCCTGCATTGGCAGGCGGACTCTCAACCACTGCGCCACCAGGGAAGCCCCCATTTCTTTTTTATTTATTTCTGATCTGATCTTTATGATTTCTTTCCTTCTGCTAACCTTGGGTTTTTTTTTTTTGTTGTTGTTGTTGTTGTTGTTGTTCTCTCTCTAATTGCTTTAGGTGTAAGGTTAGGTTGTTTATTTGAGATGTTTCTTGTTTCTTGAGGTAGGATTGTATTGCTATAAACTTCCCTCTTAGAACTGCTTTTGCTGCATCCCATAAGTTTTGGGTCATCGTGTTTTCATTGTCATTGTTTCTAGGTGTATTTTTATTTCATTTTTGATTTCTTCAGTGATCCCTTGGTTTTCTAGTAGCATATTGTTTAGCCTCCATGTGTTTGTATTTTTTACAGTTTTTTTTCCTGTAATTGATATGTAGTCTCACAGTATTGTGGTCAGAAAAGATGCCTGATATGATTTCAATTTTCTTAAATTTACTGAGGCTTGAGTTGTGACCCAAGATGTAATCTATCCTGGAGAATGTTCTGTGTGCACTTGAGAAGAATTTCTGTTCTGTTGTTTTTGGATGGAATGTCCTATAAATATTGATTACGTCCATCTGGTCTAATGTGTCATTTAAAGCTTGTGTTTCCTGGGGCTTCCCTGGTGGCACAGTGGTTAAGAATCTGTCTGCCAATGCAGGGGGCACAGGTTCTAGCCTTGGTCTGGGAAGATCCCACATGCCACGGAGCAACTAAGCCTGTGTGCCACAACTTACTGAGCCTGCACTGTAGAACCCATGTGCCACAACTACTGAAGTCCATGCGACTTAGAGCCCATGCTCCAAAACAAGAGAAGCCACTGCATTGAGACACCTGCACACTGCACGGAAGAGTGGCCCCAATCGCCCCAACTAGAGAAAGCATGCGGGCAGCAACAAAGACCCAACACAGCCAAAAATAAATAAATAAAGTTAAATTTAAAAAAAAAAGCTTGTGTTTCCTTATTTATTTTCTGTTTGGATGATCAGTCCGTTGATGAAAGTGGGGTGTTAAAGTCCTCTAGTATTATTGTGTTACTGTGGATTTCCCCTTTTATGGCTGTTAGCATTTGCCTGACGTATTGAAGTGCTCCTATGTTGGGTGCAATTTACAATTGTCATATCTTCTTCTTGGATTGATCCCTTGATCATTGTGTAGTGTCCTTCCTTGTCTCTTGTAATAGTCTTTATTTTAAAGTCTGTATTGTCCTATATGAGTATTGCTACTCCAGCTTTCTTTTGATTTCCATTTGCATGAGATATCTTTTTCCATTCCCTTACTTTCAGTCTGAATGTGTCCCAAGGTTTGAAGTGGGTCTCTTGTAGACAGCGTACATATGGGTCTTGTTTTTGTATCCATTCATCCAGTCTGTGTCTTTGGTTGGATTGTTTAATCCATTTACAGTTAAGGGAATATTTGATATGTATGTTCCTATTACCATTTTCTAACTGTTTTGGGTTTCTTTTTGTAAGTCTTTTTCTTCTCTTGTTTTTCCTGCCTGGAGAAGTTCCGTTAGCATTTGTTGTACAGCTGGTTTGGTGGTGCTGAATTCTCTTAACTTTTGCTTGTCAGTAAAGCTTTTGATTTCTTCATCGAATCTGAATGAGATCCTTGTCAGGTTGAGTAATCTTGGTTGTAGATTTTTCCCTTTCAACACTTTAAATATATCCTGTCACTCCCTTCCGACCTGCAGAGTTTCTGCCGAAAAATCAGCTGATAACCTTATCGGGATTCCCTTGTATGTCATTTGTTTCTTTTCCCTTGCTGCTTTTAATATTTTTTCTTTGACTTTAATTTTGGTTAGTTTGATTAATATGTATCTTGGTGTGTTTCTCCTAGGGTTTTCCTGTATGGGACTCTCTGTGCTTCCTAAACTTGGGTGGCTATTTCCTTTCCCATGTTAGGGCCGTTTTTGACTATAATCTCTTCAAATATTTTCTCAGACCCTTTCTCTTTCTGTTTTTCTTCTGGGACCCCTATAGTTCGAAAGTTGGTGCATTAACTGTTTCCCAGAGGTCTCTGAAACAGTCCTCATTTCTTTTCATTCTTTTTTCTTTATTCTGTTCCTCGGCAGTTATTTCCACCATTCTGTCCTCCAGCTCACTTATTCATTCTTCTGCCTCAGTTATTCTGCTATTGATTACTTCTAGTGTATTTTTCATTTCAGTTATTGTGTTGTTCATCACCATTTGTTTGTTCTTTAGTTCTATGTCCTTGTTAAACATTTCTTATATTTTCTCAATCCATGCCTCCATTCTATTTCCGAGACTGTGGATCATCTTTACCATCATCACTCTGAATTCTTTTTCAGGTAGATTGCCTATTTCCTCTTCATTTATTTGGTCTAATAGGCTTTTACCTTGCTCCTTCATCTGTAACACATTTCTCTGTCGTCTCATTTTTGTTGATGGGTGGGGCTGTGTTCCTTTCTTGCTGGTTGTTTGATCCGAGGTGTCCAGCACTGGAGCTTGCAGGCAGTTGGGTGGAGGTGGGTCTTGGTGCTGAGATGAGGACCTCTGGGAGACCTCTGGGAGAGCTCACACCAATTAATATTTCCTGGGGCCTGAAGTTCTCTGGTAGTCCAGTGGCTCAGACTCGGTGCTACCACCACAGGGGCTCAGGCCTGACCCCCGACCTGCAAACCAAGATCCCGCAAGCAACATGGCATGGCAAAAAACAAACAAACAAACAGAAAAACCCTAAAATAGACAAAGCCCAAGGCAAATAATAAAAACAAAACCAACCAAACAAAAACAGACAAACAAAAAAAGAAAACAGACAAAACCTGAGACAAATAACAAAAACAAATCCAAGCAAACAAAAAGCAAACCAACAACAACAAAACAACATGGATATCAAGAAACAAAACACCCAAACAGAGGGCCCCCAAACCATAACCAATAATAGAAATGAAACTAAACAGAAACAAGCAATAAAACAAAATAAAAAACAAACTAAAAGAAAAGCTAAGAGAAAAGACAAACACTAAAATGACAAAAACAAACAAAAGATAAAAAGCAAAAAAAAACATGAAAGAAAACAACACAAAAATATCAAAAGAACAAACCACCACCACCAAGAAAACAAAAACAGACAACAAATGGAAAAGAGCAGAACAATAACAGAATAAAAAACAAAATAAGAAAAATAAAAAATATATTAGAAAAAAATAAAAATGAAGCAATGACAAAACGAAAGAGGACAACAGCAAAAAATAAAATTGAAAAAGTGAAAAATTCCCTGGTGCCTCTGCTATCAGTGTCCTTGTCCCTACAGTGAGCTACATCCAATCCCCGCCTCCCCAGGAGGCCCTCTGAGAACTCTAGGTAGGTCTCTGGACCTGCTGTGTCAGCCCCACCTCTGCATGTGTTCTTTTTACCAGCATCTGCTCCTGAAGCTGGCTTGGAGCACACATGCTCGTGCAGGCCAGGTGGACACAGGCTTCCACAAGTGTGTCCACAGGGGCCAGAGGAGGCTTTGGAGGGTGGTGGCACTTGGCCCGCCTGGACCCATGTGGCCAGAGGAAGCTTTGTCAGGGGTGGCCCATGGGCCACCACAGAGGCTTGGACGGGGGAGGGCCGGTGCTCAGGTCCATTGGGACTGCGGGACCCTCAGAGGCTTTGGCGGACATGGGGCTCAGGCCCGGGACCTGTGCAGCCATACTAAAATTCCTAATATGCTTGAGGCAGGAATAGATGTATGTCAGGAGTTTGGGTCTGAGAATAGTGCTCTGTGGATGGATTGTGCTCTCTTAGCTTCTTGGATTGTGGCCTTAGCCTTAAACCTTGGGGTTATAGTGCTAGCAAGAAGGGCTCCTTTAACAGGAAGGATGATTGAGAGCCACCGGTGTGGGGGGTTGGAGACAGGAAGGGAGCTTGGCTTACAGGGTCGAAGATTGCGGGTTCCTTGTGTGTAGCGGGGAACCAAGCTTAGGCAATTGCAGGTAGAGAATGCCGAGGAGGGTGGGGTGGGGTGGGTATGGGAAGAAGAAACTGAAGGGAGAGGGAGCCAGGCTTTCTAGGTAGCGTCTTGCACATGCACCTCAGGGTGGCAGTGTTGCACAATTGCGCTGATTCCCTGTAGCTGTTTCTGCAGGATCCTTAGGGCCTCACTGCAGCCTGCTCACGGTAAGAACCTGTCTGTTAGATCTAGCCTGACGGCTGTTTTTTATTTGTTTATTTGTTTTATTTTATTTTTTCCCAGAATTTGAGGGGAAGCAGGCCCATCCTGTGTACTCTTTCCCTGAGTGAAAAGCAAGGCAAATCCCTATGTAAGAAGGCTTCTGCAAACCTGTCGCAGTCTAACTGGGGTGGCAGAGCCAAATCCTCCCTGTAGCGTTGTGTGTCTAAGTTGAATACGTACCTGAATCACTTGGCAGTATGGTTAGCTGGTGGGTTCTAATTCCGTGTGTAGTTCTTGGTGGGGTACAAGCTCTCTGGTGATGTTGATGCTGCTGTTTCAGCAGCACACTTTTGGAGCCATGCTCTAAAGTTCTGCAGAGACTCCTGTTCTGCTCGTTCCCCCCACCTTCTCTGTGAAAGGGTAATTGATTTTGTATAAAACTTTCTATGTAGACAGTTTGAGCCAGGAGCTAAGAAAAAGGTCACTCACAGAAGGCTGGGTCTTGCATATGGGTTTTTGTTCTAATTAGCACAGGTCCAGTGAACATTGGGTATTGATCTGCTTGTTCATTTTTCAGTCTTGTGATGCTTAGAGGTTTGGGCAGAGAATGTTGATTGTTTCAGATTGAGGGCCACTGGGGAGCCTAAGCCATTGAACAGCTAGGAACGAAAACATCCTGGAGATCACTGTTGACACTAATGTGTGCTCGCTGTGGGCCATCTGCTGTTAGGTGATGAGCTGTGTCCTGTTATCCCTACTTTATAGACGGGATGCTGAGGTACAAACCGCCCTTAAGTCTCATAACTGGTGAGTGAGGTGGAGCAGGGATTTGAATCTATCCTCTGGCTGCAGAAGTTGTGTCCTTAACCAGTATGCTGTGGCTGGTAGAACTCTGAGCCTCGCCCTTCCTCCGCCTCCAATAAAAAGGAAAAATAAAGCCCCCAAGAAGTCTTTCAACTTAGGGGAGCTTCTTCTTAGAACCATACCTTTTGCCTCAGGCCTGCCCTGGTTTTTGTAGCTGCTCTGTTTGAGCATCTGCTGTGCAGGGAAGTGTTAGTTATGGCTCCATCTCATGAGAAGCACTGGGTTCCTGTGAAGTTTTTGAAAAAATCCTCTCTCAGACACTAGACATACACAGTAACTGCTGTTTATTATTTTTCACATGCAAGTCACTGTACAGAGGTTGAAAATATGTCTTTTTATGGGGCTTATTCTAATGGGAGAGCCTTGTGTGAAAATAGACATGACAATATGGTTTGCTCTCCCACAGGGACAGTAGGTGAAAGTGCCACTGGAGACCAGAGGAAGGCCACCTGTGGGCATGCTAGGACAGATGGGTTTCAAGGTGTCCAGAGTTAAGGGACCAATGTGTGCTAGGGCATGGGGTATAAGTAGTGTTGGGATCCGGGGGTATGTGAAAAGGAAGGTAGGAGAGGTTGGATGGATCATTCAGGATCAGGCTGGAAGAGGGGCTTAGGTGTCCTAGTGTTAGAAGGGTGTCCATTTCCATCATCAGTTTCAATCACTCAGGGCCTTGAAGGTGGTTGACTAGAAGCGGGGAGATCAGGAAGCCTGTTGTGGGTAAGACATGAAGGCATACGCCAGGTGGGGGCAGTGAAGTTGAAAAGGAAGGTGTTTGGGTATAAGCTGGAAGACTGACTAAATCTGGGCTTTATGGAACAGGCTAGGATTTCTTGTTTACTGGTTAGGCTGCTGCTGTTGCCGTATGTCGAGATACAGGGGTAGTAAAAGGAAGGCAACTTCAGTTTGGGAAATGGTAAGGTCCTTGCAGAACATAAGTGAACAAACACATCTCAGGGATTGAATAAGTCTTGGTTTATAAGATTTAAGAAGACTTGGTAGAAAAGGGCTGAGGGTGAAATGGGGAGCATCAGCATTTATTTTATGGGGTGGCTGACTAAAGAAGATAAGCCCAGGGGATCCTGAGTATTGGGGCCGGTTCCCGATTTGGGGGAAGCTCAGCTTTCCTCCTGGAGTCCTAAATGGCATTAGGAGCAGTCCCATGTGACTGTGTAGCCTTGACAGTGGTCATTAGCTTAGCTTCTTGGTAGCTTCCTCCTACAGCAAATTACTTGTTTTCTCCTGTTGCTCTGGTGATCTGGTCATCAGAATAGGGAAATGTTACACAGACTGTGTGTGTGTGTGTGTGTGGAGGGAGGCGGGGAATAAAAACTACATTTGCTAATTCTTGTGTCTAGGGAGGGTGTTCCAAGTGAAGACTTCATACAGCTTTGTTCATTCTGCACTGGTGTATCATTGTGAATGGTACACCTTGCACCCTCATACCTGGATCCCTGAGTCTGATGATCTGACTCCTAAGGATAGGATAACTGGCGTCCTTGGGGCCTGCCTGTTGCTTTGCATCCACCCCCTGCAGGCCAGAAAGAATTTGGGTGCAAAATGTACTCAGGATGTGGTCCTAGGATCCTGGTTCCCTAACAGCCTCTGGAAAGGCTCCTTAAGTGCTGTTTTCTGGAAATAAATATCTGTATTTTCTTTTGTTGGCACAATTCCATCGAGAGAAGAAACAGCTACTAGAACTCATTTCCTAAAGTTTTGCTTTTGTGGTTGGCATGTTTTCTGGGCAAAGTGTGACCTATAACCCCTCTTGCAGTAGGTGGGAGGGAGCAGAGGGAGGAGTGACGCCTGCTGGTGTCCGTGCCAGAAGGAGCTCTAGGGACACTCGGTGGCTTGTGCTCTTCTGACCTGTTTAGATGATACTCTTGTCACTTCCCCTGAAAATTGCTCTCATTTTGCAATTTTTTTTCCTATGAAAAAGTGAGAGATTGAGAAGCTTGGTAGACGAGTCTGTTTCTAAATGCATCTGTCAAATATGGCCCCCCACAGTTCCAGGCCCTTTGTACAAACCTCTATTTTAATTTTTAGACCTTGGCCACAAGGCTTACTTGTATTCACAGGTCTCAAGGGCAGACCCTCTGGGGTGGCATTGAAGGAGCCACAAAATGGTGAGGGACTATTCCATGGTGACTGAGGCAGGAAGGATGAAGTGTTTGGGGAGCCTGCTGCCCCAGGAACAGGCGGAAGCTAGAGCTTCACCTGAGCCGCTGCGGGGCTTGGATGTGTAGCTCAGCTCCGCATGTGCTTCCAGGTTGGAAATAGGAAAACACACCAAGTACAAGCTGGTTTTTCATATATCGTGTATAAGAAATAAATCAGAGACTCCAGGTAAGATGGCTGGAACTGCCTGGGGTTGTCTGTGGGACCGCTGCCGGGGAAGATGCCTCAGCTCTGCTCTAGGTCGACCACCAGGTAGGGCTGGGTGTCCCTCAGGGCCTGGAGGAGCAGATCCTTGCAGGTCAGGTTCCAGGCTGGAGCAAAGCTGAAGAGCTTCCTCATCTTGGTAGGATTGGTGCGCTCCGCCCGCACCGCCTGGTACTGCTCCTCTGTCAGGACCTGCCCGTACAGGGCGTCCAGCACCCCGTCCACGTCTGTGACCCGCGCAATGAGGGCCGCCCGATGCTGCTCCACAAAGTGCAGTGCTGGGGCGGGAGGGAGGAGAGGGGATGAGCTGGGACCAGGGTGGGTGCTGGAGCCTGTCGCTCTTGAACACTAGGTTTTCTTCAGAAATTGCCCTGAATGCAACCCTAAGCGGTGGGGCTCAAGGTGGGCATGGCATGCCACCAGGACTCTACCTATAGTGGGATGAGTTTAACTTTGTCTCCCTTTCTCCTCGCAACCAGGCTTGGGCCCTGGAGGTGTGTGAGTAGGTGGGTGGGGAGGGTTGGCCTAGCTTTGCGCTCTCTGGCTGCTCTTGGCCTTGGGACAACAGATCTAGGGTGTGCAGGGGTGCAGTGGGGCGGGGCTGGTGAGGTGCCCAGGTAGGTGAGGTTGGGTGTTGAAGGCTTTACTTGGCTTGGCTGCTGTCTGGTGAGGGGCCTTGATCTCGGTTGGCACGGTTCCAGGGCCTGTAAGAAAATGTTAAGTGGTGTCTCCAAGTCTTTCTGGGATCAGGGATCTCTTGGTCCGGAAGCCAAGGTCAGTACCAAGCCTCCCCAGCAGGAGAAGCTTTTATAAAAGGGTAGGAGGAACAGGAAGCGGAAGCGCGGGGAGAGGCAAATGTTCGGGTTGGGAGGAGGGTGCAAATGAGGGCATACTGGTCTGGACCTCTGCGCGGAGGGTGGAGGAGGTGAGCTCCCCCTTGACCAAGGTCTCCTGCAGCTGCTCCGCCACCTCCTGCATGCCCGTGTCGCGAAGCATGAGCGCCGTGAGCTCGGCACCGTACGCCTCCAGGTAGTAGCTGATGAGCTTGTCGGTGAGGTCCACAGCATCCATGGGGAGCAGCATCCCCCGTGGGATGCGTGCATAGCCTTCGCGCAGCGGCACTGAAAGCAGCTTCATCTTGAACTTCTTGAACTCGTCTGCAGTCAGGTTCTCCAGCGCATCCAGGATGGCATCACGCGTGCACCCCATGGCTCCCGGGGTCCCCCACTGTAGCTCACTCGGGCTGTCTGCCAAGCAGGATGTCTGCTCTGCGGCGGGACCTGGAACTCCCCACCTTCTCTCAACTCCGGCCTCTGCCCCAGAACATTGCCCTCTGGTGTAAGTCTCCCGACTATCCCGTTCCTTCCCATCCTCTCCTGGCCATCGGGGGGTGCCCAGATCGCATCCTTTGGCTGGTCTACAAAGTGGGACCCAGGAGACCGGGTGGAAAAGGGCTCATGGGTGGTGCCTGCCTCTCCAGGCTTGGACTAGCTAGCACACATCAGGAACCTGGTTTATTGGAGCACTAAGGCTTAGAACTGTGGAATTTTAGAACCCTGAAATCTCCATGTTTCCCTAAACCTTAGCATCCTCTCTGACATGTCATAGAATCAGAGTCATAGAATCCTAACAGCCAGACCATGTAGCTTCCCAAATTCTGGGGACTACTGGGGAGAAATGAGGTGTCAAAAAGAGGGTAGAGATAACTGTGTGTGCTTTATCTCTCCAAACCTCAGTTTTGTTATCTATAAAATGGGGATAATAACCCTCACTCTTCCACTTAGTAAATATTCCAACATAACATGGGCTACCTGATGGTACCTGAGACCTTGCCAAATGCTTCCTGGGAGAGCCAGAATTTGGTCCCCCAGGAACTGAATTTCTTGGGAAGTGCCGACAAGAGACACTTGCAATGGTTGAGAAAATTCTTGACTGGAGGGAAAGTCATGGGTAGAGAGCAATTCTGGGGTCAGAGGGCTTGACTCAGGAGAGCAGATGAAAGGTGGTGTGGGATAGCATTGGAGGCCAAGCTGTGCCCAGAATCGTTAACTTGCCCTTAACATGGCTGGGAAGGCCCTGCTGGTCTGCCCCTGTGGACCTCACCAGCCTTGTCTTGCACCACGCCTTGCCCCCCACTCCACCTCTGAGTTCCAACCACACTGGCCTCTCAGTTCCTCAAATCTGCCAGGCTCCTTTGCTTCTCCAAGCCTTTGCACATGCTGTTCCCTCAGCCTGGAGCTCTCTTCCCTCACTCTTTGACTGACAAACTCTCAAGACTTTAGGTCTTAAGTTAAATGCTACTTCCTCTGGGAGGAAGTATATTAACACGTATATGTGGAATCTAGAAAAATGGTACAGATGAACCGGTTTGCAAGGCAGAAATAGAGACACAGATGTAGAGAACAAACGTATGGACACCAAGGGGGGAAAGCAGGGGAGGGGTGGTGGTGGGATGAACTGGGAGATTGGGATTGACATATATACACTAATAAGTATAAAATAGATAGCTAATAAGAACCTGGTATATAAAAAAATAAAACAAAATTCAAAAAATATATATAATGATAAAGGGATCAATTAAGAGGATACAATGTTTATAAATATTTATGTACCCTACCTCAGAGCACCTATATAAAGCAAATATTTAAAGAACTGAAGGGAGAAGTAGAGAGCAATACAATAATAGTAGATTCCCATCACCAGCCTCTAAGGCAGTGTGCATACCTGTGGCAATATCCTGCAGCCATGGAATTGCACACTGACGGCTGGGGCCCCCACAGCTGCCCTGAGGGCTCAGCTCTGGCCTTATCTCCTGTCACTGGCCTGCACCACTAGGCTCACCTGCAGCTGTCCCCATAAACTGTGCACCTGCACCCAGCCAGCTAGATCCCCATTAAGCCTCCATTGCTGTGCATGTCTGATGTGAGATTCTGCAGGCACGGAATGTACATACACCAACATCCAGGGCCTCTGAAGCTGCCTGTGTACCCTCACGTGGCCCTGGCCCTGGCCCCTACCACTGTGTGTGTATCCGCAACCAGCCTCTGCCATTACTTAGGCACCAGTTGGTGGTATGTACACACCACCACCAGCTCCATGCCACTGCTGCCTGCCCTTGTATGTAGCCTCTGGACCTGGAGGTACCACAAGGACCCCAATAGCCCTTGTAGCCATTGAAGATACCCCACTATGCTCACCAAGGACCACATAGTTGTCAATGCTGTGGACCCCTGTGGCCTGACCCAGAGAGACATCATGCCCACACCCCCACCCTGGACCCAGAGCTGCCACATGCCTCTGCACTTGGCAGCATGCGCCACTAGATACAGAGTCACAACAGACTCCAGCATGCTCCCACCCACAGAAGGTCTTTCATTACCAGAGTCAGTCCATAAAGTCTGGAAGAGGTGACTTTCTTCAGCTGTGCAGACGCCTACACAAGACTACCAGGGTCACAAAGAATTGGGGAAACATGACACCACCAAAGGAACATAGCAAACTTCCAGTAACTGACCCCAAACAAATGGAGATAATTTAATTGCCTGGCAAAGAATTCAAAATAATTATTCAAAAGATGTTCAGAGAGCTCAAGAGAACACATAAACAATTTAATGAAATCAGGAAGACAATACAAGAACAAAACGACAGGCTCAACAAAGAGACAAAAAACAATCCCATTCACAAAAGCATCAAAAATAATAAAATACTTAAGGAGTAAATTTAAAGAATTGAAAGATCTATTCACTGAAAACAAGACATTAATGAAAGAAATTGAATATACAAATAAATGGAAAGCTATCCCTTGTTTATGGATCAGAAGAGTTATTGTTAAAATGTTCCTACTGCCCAAAGTCATCTATAGATTAAATGTAATCTCTAGGTTGCCATGGCTAAGGGGTGAGGGAGATGGAGAGAGGCTGGCAAAAAAGTACAAACTTTCAGTTATAAGATGAATAAGCTCTGAGGACCTAATGTAAAACATGGTGACTATAGTTGATAATACTGTATTGTATAATTGCAATTTGCTAAGAGAGTAAATTGTAAGTGTTCTTACCAAAAAAGGAGAGGGGGCAACTTTGTGAAGTGATTGATATGCTAATGAACTTGAATGTGGGAATTCTTTCACAAAGTATACATTGTTGTACACTTTAAATATAGTACAATTTTATTTGTCAATTATACCTCAATAAAACTGGGGGAAGAGAAATTAAAGAAGACCTAAATAAATGAAGACAGCCCATGTTCATGAAAAATTCAATATTGTTAGCATGGCAGTACTCCCGAAATTGATCTACAGAGTCAGTCAATTCCCAGCTGCCTTTTTTGCAGAAATGCACACACTGATCCTAAAATTCATATAGAATTGCAAGGAACACTGGATAGCCAAAAATTTCTTTAAAAAGAAGAACAAAGTTTGAGGTCTCACACTTCCTGATTTCAATACTTTCTACAAAAGTGACAGTAATCAAAGCAGTTTGGTACTGGCATAAGCATAGATATATCTTAATCTAATGAAATAGAATTGAGAATCCAAAAATAAGCCCATATATCTATGGTCAATTGATTTTCAGCAATAAATAACAGTCTTTTGAACAAACAGTGCTTAAACAACTAAACAGGCGTGAGACTGGAAGACAAGAGTACAGCCATTTTTGAAAAGGACCCAGGGAACGACCTTGCGCAAGCAGGCTTCACAGATCCCTTAAAACAAAGTGCCTAAAGCCTTCCAGTTCCCTCAAAGATATAGATAAAGGCCTGGCAGACATTCCCAAGTTGTTTTTGCAGGAGGCAGATCCCCACCAGATGAAAACTGCTGACCGCAAGTGCATAGACCCCCACACCAGTTGACGGTTGATGATTCTTGAAACTTCATCTTGATGCCAACCAATCTGAGAATCGAGCACAAGCTGATTGGGCACCTGCTGCCCCCTCCCTCACACTCGCTTTAAAACCTGTTCCCTGAAAGTCCTTGGGGAGTTGGCACTCTTTTCTGCCTTCTCCCCTGTGCACAAACTATCCTTTTAATAAAAAGCTTTGCTTACCTAAGAGCCTTGTGGGAGTGAAATTCATTTCTATGGTATTGCTGTCCAAGAATCTGGAGAGGGCCTGGTAACAGGCACATGCAAAAGAATAAAGTTGGACTCTTACCTCACAATATATACAAAATTAATTAAAAATGGATCAAACACCCAAAAGTAAGAGCTAAAACAATAAACTCTTAGAAGAAAACATAGGTAAATCTTCATAACCTGGATTCAGCAATGCATTCTTAGATATGACACCAAAAGACAATATACATTAATTGGGCTTCATCAAAATCAAAACTTTTGAGCATCAAAGGACAAAAATGTGAAAAGACAAGTCATAGAATGGAAAACATATTTTCAAATCATGTATCTGATAAGGATTTCACGTTATGAACGAACCAAGAACTCTTACAACTCAACAACAAAATGACAAACCAATAAAGGGCAAAAGGATCTACAGACATTTCTCCAAAGAAATTATACAAGCACATGAAAAGATGCTCAACATAGCTGTTAGGGAAATTTAAACCAAAACCACAATGAGAAACCACTTACCCACTAAGAGGGCTATAAATTTAAAATTTTTAATTTTTTAAACAGAAAGTAAGTGTTGGCAAGAATGTAGAAAACTGGAACCTTCACACACGGCTAGTGGGAACGTAACGTGGTATATAGCAGCTGTGGAAAAGTTTGGCCATTCCTCAAAAAGTTAATCATATAATTACCATATTGTAATAGCGGCCTCCCCAGCCCGAACCCAGACTGTGACGGGCCCTTTCCTCCTCCCTCTCTGGCGCCGGCGGCTGCGCGGTTGGGGCAGGGGCTGCTCCGCTGCCCCTCTCCGCGCTCCGGCTGGGCCTAGCCCACCGGCCTGGCCCCGCACCTGCCGGCCACCCACTGCGCAAGCGGGCAGGCGGGCGGGAGCTCCGCTCTGGGGACACCCGCTCCCGGGCCACGTCATCGGTCATGAACTGACTGGTGAGGCCAGCCGCGGGTTGAGCCCAGGGGTCCCGCCGCCTCAGACAGCGATCCTAGGAAAGGGTGTGTCAACCGCCTCCACGTGGCCACCGGGGTCTCAGCGGCTTCTGCGTCTCGCTTCACCTAGTGCTGGAGCAACCTGGTACTTCTTCAGATCTGGCGGCTTTCTGGCGTCGCACCTTTCTACTCAGGGTGTGAGAGCTAAGAGGCAGCCGCGAGCTGTAGCAGTCCCGCTCAGCCATTGGTCGGTGCCACAGTGGCCCCGCCCCCTCCCACTCTGGTATATAAAAGGAGCCCGAATTCGAACTGAGGTAAGGTGGATTTTTGAGACGCTAGTCTGCTGAATTCTCGGTCTGCTAGCTTTCCCATTAAAATCGTTATTCCTTGTTCCAACAACTCCTCTCCCAATTTATTGGCCTGTCGTGCGATGGGCAGAAGGCGCTTGGGTTTGGTAACAATATGACCTTGCAATTCCATCCCTAGGTTTCTAGGAATGGAAAGCATATGTCAACACAAAAACTTGTACACAGTAGTATTATTCATAATACCCAAAAAGTGGAAACAACCCGAAAGTCCATGAGAATGGATGAACAAAATGTATTATCCAAAATGTAATACATGACACAACACTCATGAGTCTTGAAAATATGCTAAGTGGAAGAAGCCAAACACAAAAGACCATACATTATAATGATTCTATATATAAATGTGATGGAAGAAATTTTCACCTATTGGGTTATGAGGCAGTCATTCTAGCTTATACAGGATTTAACTTGAATTTTATGCTAGCTAAAACAGTCTGTTTGTATCCTATCAAACATACATTGTACATCTGCTTTAATCATTAAAGAAAAGGGTACCTGAAGTAAAGAATGTCCTTTTTAAAAATAAAGATTAAATGCCTCCCTTCCTGGGATGTCAGTGCTGCATACTTCTTTGATAAGACTCCCTTCCCAGGTGCCAAGGCCATACTGACTCATTGTATACATGCTGATCTGTTTTTTTTGTTTTTGTGAAATCTTGAAGGAATGTATTCCTGACTTGTTTGGTGTTCTTTGTTCTGATGAGATATAAAACTATGCGGAAAACCATGCTTCTCTGGAGCAGTTCCTCAGAGTTATCTGAGAGACCGTCTCCCAGGCGATCATCCTAAATTTGGCTCTAATTGGCTTATTGATTATTTCCATCCACATAAGAAATGCCCAGAATTGGCAAATCCATACAGACAGAAAGCCGATTTGTGGTTGCCAGTGGGTGGAAATACGGGGAATGAGGAATGACTGCTCATGAGTACAGGGTTTATTTTAGGGAAGATTAAAATGTTCTGGAATGAGTGGTGACAGTTTCACAGCATTGTGAATGTAATAAAAGCCACTGAATTCTAATACTTTAAAATGGTGAATTTTACCTCAATGTTTTTTTGTTTTGTTTTTTTGCGGTACGCGGGCCTCTCACTGTTGTGGCCTCTCCCGTTGCGGAGCACAGGCTCCGGACGCGCAGGCTCAGCGGCCATGGCTCACGGGCCCAGCCGCTTCGCGGCATGTGGGATCTTCCCGGACCGGGGCACGAACCCGTGTCCCCTGCATCGGCAGGCGGACTCTCAACCACTGCGCCACCAGGGAAGCCCTACCTCAATTTTTTTTGAAAAGAAAAATACTATGGGATGGGTAAAATGATGTTCCTACATAATAGCTGAGATTCAGAGGTCAACTCTTTTGTCTAAAGTCAAATTAAAATTAAAGCTGACTGAACCTCCCAAAACCTTCCTTCTAATCACTGTTACAACCAAAATAAAAAATAAAAACAGTTAAAAATTAACTCTAAGTCCCTAGTGGGTTTTTGCGTGTTTGTAGGGCGTTGGGGCGGGGGGCAGGAGAGGAAGCACGCTCTTGGGCTGGAAGGCGGACGGTGAGGTGTAGGCGGAACATCCCGATTAGAAGTGCTTCGGAAGGAGGAGGAAGGGCGAGGAGGTCAGTACACTCACGGCCGAGGCCTTGGTAAGTGCCTCCGCCCCGCCGTTGAGGGGCGCCAGTCGACCCAGCGCGGTACCTCCTTCCAACGCTTTTCCCGAGCGCCCCGCCGGCGGCCCCGCGGACAGGTTTGCAGCCTCTGCCCCGCGCGGACCCCTCAAAGGCGAGGCTCGACCCCGTACCAGGCGGGCGGGAGGACCCAGCAAGCGCTGCCTCGGCCCCTTTCCCGCCCACGGACCCTGGAGCCCCTACCTTCCTAGCAACCTGCCAGCTCCTGGCTCGCCCAACCCACCTGTCTCAGGTTTCCCAAATATTTTACCACTTGCTCCTCCTGGCCCACCACACAGTCCCCCACTTCCCGAAGACAGACTAGGAGTGAGAGGAGTGAGACACTTGCCTTGGCATTATTAAAATAATGAAAGTAGTATTACTAGTAATGACTTAATAGAAAGAATATTAATAAACTTATTAGTAATGTAGGGGCCAGTAACCAGGATGCCTTGCCTGCCTGTTTAAGGGGAAACCAACTCAATAAGCAAGATAAATACTTTAATATGACATTAAAAAAATTTTCAAAATAAAAAACTTAAAAGTACCACAAGGTGCTATATGAGAGGCTAAAACAGAAGGAAAAATCAGTAATCCTGATCCTAGCTTTATTTAAAATTTTGGTAGTTTCATTATCATGGAATTTTTTTAGTGTTTTTTTTTCAATATTACATTTAAAAGGTTTTTTTTAATCTTCAGTACTGAGTATCTTGAGTTCTGAGTATGTCCCTAAATTTTGCGCTGCAAGTGAGTACTTCAGTCACTGTGCTTGGCTCACCCTAGTGACAGCCCTGCCCTACTGTCAGCTTCAGTGTGGTAGTGGCAGTAGGGAAGGGTAGGGAAGTGCAAGTGGCCACCTTCTCCCCAGAGTCTGTGGAGGCTTAGCAAGGAACTTCCAGAGGTGCCGGCACAGGGGCCTGTAAACCCTCTAGACGGGTCCCAGCACAAGGTCTCAGTGGAGGGCAGGGAAGGAAGAGTTACACCAGCATCCTGGTTACTGGCCCCTACATTACTAATAAGTTTATTAACATTCTTTCTCTTAAGTCATTACTGCTAATAGTAGTTTCATTATTTTAATAATATAAACTAAAAAGCATCAATAATACTTATATAATATAATACTTATTAAACACCTACTAGCTAAACACTTCACAAAATGATTTCATTTATGCCTCACCACAACTCTGGGAGGTTGGTTCTAACATTACTAATACTATCTGATTTTACAGTGCAGGAAGCAGGATCAGAGTGGTTAAATCTCTTGTTTAAGGTCATCCAGCATGTACAGTGGCAGAACTAGTATTCAAATCCAAACTGGCTGACCACAGAGCCCTTACTTGGGAATCACAAAGTACAAAGTTCCTAATCCTCTACCTGGAAATGACTTGGGGATTTCATCTCCAAGCATTAGAACTGCAATAAAAACCTTAGAAACAAATTGAGATGTTAGGATATCTGCTCGTACAATGTATCACATCAATGGGTTAAAAAAATATATATGATAATTTCCATGGAAGCTCCTTGTAAACTAAGCCTAGAAAGGTATTTATTTACATGTTATACAAAACTATGCTAACTCCATAGCCCAGCCAAGTGGTGTGGCACCAGCAACCCCCTTCCCTCTGGACAATTTGGGCCAGTGTTTGTTGTACACTGGTTAATCTGCTGTCAGTCCACACTGCAAAACAGCTTCTAACCTATATTCTAGATCATTGCTCTTCAGTTGGCCACCAGACCTGTGCTGCTCCCCTGGAATTCCTACCAGCCTCCCCAGAACCACTGCTGCTACCACCAGGCTGGGAAGGAGGAAGAAGGCTGCCCTCCCCTTTTATGATGACTTCTTTCCAGACCCTTGAGCTAAAACCAGACCACCATGTTTGGCAGCTAAAACTTTGCTGAGGACCTGGGTGATATCACCCAAAGCCTTATGAGGAAGATGATTTGAGGTGACTCACAGACCTACTGTCTTTTGAATAATCATACATTTATTTTGATGCAAATTCAAAATGATTGAAATAGCATATTAAACTACAATAGCAGGCTAATTTTGCTCCTAGTGAAGCTAAAAAGAGTAGTAAAAATTTTAACACAATATATTTAAAGTAAATAATAAAAGAGATCTCAAGGAGGTATTAGAGCTTCAACAGAACCTGGCAGTTGGACTCCTAGCATATGTGATCACCTAAGAATTCCCTTCTACCTGCCCAGGTTGTACAACTCCTGACCCTAACCAGATATTGCATATTGCATAACTTTCATTTTGGAAAGGCTCTGGATACTTGGGATCAGTTAGTTCCCTGGGTCTCCAGTCCCGACAGAATTAATTCAATCAAGACCAATTTTCCCAGTGCTACTTTAGTGAGGGCTTGGGTGATGGTACGCAAAGCTTTATAAAGAACACGATTTGAGGTATTTACAGACTAGTCCTGTTCCTACAGGATTTGCTAGAAACAAATACAAAAGCTTTCCACTTGACCAGGGCTCAATTTTTAAATACACAATGGAAACAAACAAACAAAAAACCATCTGGCTTTCCTATTTCATTTCTCTTTTAGTTGGTGAGTATTTGGTTTTGCTTTTTTTTCCTCAAGAATATGAGACACACTGCTATTTTCTTTATACCTCTGTCATTTTTTAAACCCAATAATTGTTACATCATAATAATTATAACAACATAAATAATGAGCCGTAAACACTTCCATAATCCCAGCAGCCCTGGGCCTGCATTTCTAAGGATGGTGAACTGAAGAAAAAATTTGTGTAATTGAAATAAGCTTTTTCAACCACTGTCACATCTTCTTTGTGTTTTGATGATATAAGAGGTTTTCATGTATTATGTGGCTACTCTGTGCCAAGCACTGTGCTAAGTACATTACATGTGATTTATTATTTCATTGGTACATATTTTGACACTGTCTTTCATTATGATGTGACCATTTCCTAAGAAGTGCCCTATGTAGCTCCCAGTGAAAATATCAGGGGAGCACAACTTATGCACTGGAGTCTCCTGACCTGTCTCCCAGGCTACACTCTTGCTCATTTGTTTCACCCTCTGCATTGGTACAAGAGCCTTCTATCTAGATGTTCAATCTCTTTAACCATGTAATTCCCTTCCAAAGAATCACCCTCTTAGCTGCTTGACTTCAAGAAGCATCCCAGTTTTATGTCTTGGTGCTCCTAGATATCAGTCCCTGGTTCCAGTGCAACTCTGTCTGGCAAGACACAGTTCTCAAGGAGGAGACAACATTCCTTCCACCCCTGGGTTTAACCTGGCCCGAAATGCCCTCCTACACCCTCTCTGCCAATGTAGCCTAATGGCTAGGGGTAGAGTTCTGGAGTCTCACTTCAAGGGCAGACCCCAACTCCTCTGCTGACATGACATCTTATGCATTTGGCGATTTGTGACTAAGGCCATTATATCTTGTCCTGGGAACTTCCCCCTTTTCTAAAGGTGAAGGTTAGTTCAGTTAATTAGCCCAGAAGAATACTGTGCACTCGAAGCGGTCAACAGCCCAGGATCTGGGGGTGGGGATGGGGTAGGGGTGGGAGGGAGGTTGGGATAAGAGACTCCAGATGGGGACAGAATTGGAAGGAAAATGTTTTCTAATAACCTTCTATCTCCTTTCCTCTAAGAGCTCCTAAAAAGCAGGCAATAATTTAAGAAGTAAGGGAGCCCATCATTCTTTGCCCCCATCTCCCTCTGTCTCCTCTTTCCTAGGCAGCAGGACCTAGACTGCGAATAGTGGCGTTGGCGGGAGGGAGGAAGGTAGGGCGCCAAACTAACATGTTTTGCAAGGAATGTGACTACAGGTAACTACAGGAATTGAGAAAGTGGACCCAAGAATACTAACTCCCAGCCAGCCCGCCGCCTCAACTCCAGTCTTGGGGAACCTGTGTCTGGAGAGGACCCAGCTCGCCCAGCCCTGCGGATGGGGGTTGGAGGAAACCGGTTTTGCTCCGCCCCCGGAGCTGGGCGGTGACCTGTAGGCGGCAGCGCGCCCTGGGCGCTCTCGCATAGGGCGCAGCGCTGGAAGCGCGGATCCCTGTGAGCTCGCGGAGGTAGAAGGCCCGCGGCGACATGAGCTCTGTGCCAGCGTTCCTGAGCGCGGCAGATGTGCAGGACCATCTCCGCAGCTCCAGCCTACTCATCCCGCCTCTGGAGGCGGCTCTGGCCAACTTCTCCAGCGGCCCCGACGGAGGGGTCATGCAGCCGGTGCGCACCGTGGTGCCCGTGGCCAAGCACAGGGGGTGAGTGAGGAAGGCCGGGCCAGGGGCTGGAGAAACTGGAGACGAAGAGGAGGGGTGAGAATGGAAGCAGCGGGAGGAAGGAAGGGAGGGCTTACCTAACCACTGCTAATAACAGCTCCCACCTGATTTGTGCGACCCACTGTGTCAAGTGGGCGCTTTACAGGAATTACCTTGTTTAATTCAACACACTCCATATATAGGGAGGTATTGATGCAACATTTACTGATGGGAAAACCGAGACTCAGAGAGGTGAAGTGAATTACCCAAGGTTACGCAGCTAGTAAGTGGCCGAACTGGGGTGATTTTTCTCATCCAGAGCCGGATTCTTGAACGTACTCAGCATACTGCCAAAGGGAATGGCAGACGGATGGGGGTGGGGGGGCGAGGGAGAAGGCCAGTAGGGCATTGAGCGAGGAAAGAGAAAGGAAGGGACATGGGGACTTGATAGGATACCTCAGCATTGACCGGAAGGGGTTGAAGCTGCTCCCTCTCTTCTTGTAGTTTCCTGGGGGTCATGCCCGCCTACAGTGCAGCAGAGGACGCCCTGACCACCAAGTTGGTCACCTTCTATGAGGGCCACAGCACCACCTCCACTGTCCCCTCACATCAGGCCACTGTGCTACTCTTCCAGCCGAGCGATGGCTCCCTTCTGGCGGTGAGCAACTCCCTGGCCAGGGGTGGGTCAGGGCCCCTGTGCCCAGAGCTAGGCTCAGAAGTTAGTTCTCTGTTGACCAGGGGGAGTTTTGAGTGTGACCACACATGACCCTCTCTGAGTGACTGGATGCCAGTGACAGTGAAGGTTATCTGTGACTGTGTATCTGATTCCAGGACTGCCTAAGGATGCATAACCCAGCACCAGAGCCCACTGCTGCTTTAAGTGTGTGACAGTGTGGAAGTAATAATCTCGTCATTCTTGTAATGTTCTTGTTTTATAGTGGTTACTCCAGATATACAGCTTGCACAAACCCAGTAGCCAAGGAAACATTTATTTAGTGAATCTCTGCAATGTGGAGTTACGTGAGTTACAGAGTAGGGCTGCTCTCTAATACCTGGGAGTTTTTTTCTAAGGGGTACACAATGACCTGTTTTAACATTTAATGATAATATCAAAAAATAGTAGTAGTTCAAATTTATTAAGCACCTTGTGTGTGTCAGGCACTGTTCTAAATACTTTGTATGTGTTAATTCTCTTAATACTTAGAACCACTCTGTGAGGTAAGTAAATTTATTACCTCCATTTTGCAGATGAGAAAACTGAGTCATAGAGCAACTATGCCAAACTTACCAAAATTTACATAGCTAATAGTGGCATGGATGGACTTCACACCTACTCTGTGTAAGTCCAAGGCCTATACTGTCTTAAGACTGTGCTCTACTGCCTTTCTCACTGCTGCTTACTGAGCACTTATCATGTGCCAGGCAGGAGAAATTGATCTCATTCAATTCTGACAACACTTCTCTGTGGGGGGTTTTATTACACCCTCACCTTCCCACCCATTTTCTTTTGAGGTTCCTGAGGCTCAGAGTATTAGAGTCACTTTGCTTGAGGTCACACAACTGGTTAGTGAAAGTGCTTTGTGCCCTCCAGCCTGGCTCTGAGGCCAGCCAGTTGAGTCCTCATCAGGGACAGACACCTTAATTCTACCCAAACCACCCCTAGATCCTTAGACTCTCCTTCTCAGAATTTCTGGTTCCCCAAGGAAGCTGGCCATTTATTACTCCCCTGAAAAGAGTATTTAGCTCTTCCCAGTCTCTGCTCATCCAATGGAAATGGCATCCATACTACCTACCAACAGTGCTTCCCCAGGAAATTGGGACCACCTCAGGCTCTGGAACTAAATGACAAGGCCTGAGATTCTTCCTGAATCCAATCAGTAGCCAAGCAATTCACTTCCTTGTCCATAAAATGAGAATACTTATACTACTTGTTGAGGACCAATTGAGATGATTAATATAAACAGAGAACAGTGCAAAGGATGGTAGTTATTGTTAGCAAGGCGTAATTCAGAATCACCTGGGGAGGTTTTAAAAACAGCGATGTCTGGGTCCCATCCCTAGTGTTCAGATTCAGTCAACCTAAGGGTCGTGTCTGGGCATCTGTGTCTTCACAAACCTCCCCACATGTGCAGGAGGAGTTGAGAGCCACTGAGATAGAGTTTCAGGGCCCTTGCACAGATGTCAAGTGACTTACTCTTATTCCTGAAGTTTCTCCTTAATTTGAGGTTTTGAGAATCCCAGGGCAAGTAAAGCAAATGGGCAATTCTTGAGGGCTCGCCATATGCTAGATGTTTTCATGTATGCCAGTGTATTTAATCTTCACAAAAACCCTCTGAGTGGTTGCGATTATCTTTGTTTTTACAGATAGGAAACCGGTGCTTAAAGATTAAGATATTTTTTCAAAGTTGCATTTCTTATAAGTGGAGGAATTGGATCCAGGCAAAACATTCTCTTTATAGAATATTATGATGCTTTCTAAGGCTAACTCTTTTAGAGCATCTTCTCTCTGCTTAAGTGGTGGATAGGGGTGCCCCTTGTTCACTGTCTCTCCTTTCCTCCAAGGTCATGGATGGAAATGTCATAACTGCAAAGAGAACAGCTGCAGTGTCTGCCATCGCCACCAAGGTGAGATTAGTGCCTGGCTGTGCTGAGCTGGTGGGTGGGATTGAGTGTCTCAAGTTTGAATGCCTAAGGTAGAAGTGAGGGACTCATTTTGATCTTTGGACATAGCTGGAACTTCATATGCCAAATATGGGATGTCAGCTGAGCACAGTGATTCACGAAATGATTGGCTACCATTTAATGAGCCCAAGATTCCAGGTACCTCACATGTGCTATTCCTGATCTTCACACCAACCTTGCAAAGTAGATATGGTTATCTCCATTTGCCAGGTATAAGGAATATGGCTCAGAGAGGTTGTGTGTGTTGATCAGGGTCACACAGCTAACAAGTGGCAGAGCAAGAATTTAAAACTTGACCTCTGTGACTCTCAGGACTGCTTTCTTTCCCCTCTACCACACTGCTTCTGGCAAATCAGTGTGGTTGCCCCATAGGCCAGAGTCAGTACTGCACAAGAAGCAGAGGGGGAGATAAACAGATCCAAGCCACACAAATGTATCCATTCAGCAAGTATTGACTGAGATCCTACCACATATCAGGCACTGTTCTAAATGTCAGGGATGTGGTAGTGCACGAAACAGAGAGTTACATGCAGAGGGGAGGTGAGACAATAAATAAAATAAAAAGGAAAATACATAGTATGATTTGCTAAAAAAAATAACCAACAGCAAACCCCTTTTGAGTTTACTAATAGGCTAGGACTTGCTTTAAAAAAATAACACGCCCACCCCCACCACCAGCTAGAAGGATGAAAATAAAGCAGAATTGAGAGCATTGGGAAGGGGTGATATTTTAAATTATCGAGGAAAGACCTCACTGAGAAGGTGATATTTGAGTAAAGACCGAAAAAGAAGTGAGTGAGTGAAACAGGAAGAGGGGAGGAGCTCTCCAGGCAGAAGGAAAAGCAAGTGATAGAGGTGATGATATTTCTAAGCAGTGCAAGGGCATCCTACAAGAAGAGCAGTATTTTTGGAGGCTAGGGTTAAGAAGACGAGGTATCTGTAGGAACAGTTAAAGGCTGGAATCTTTCACATTAAAGGTCTGGGAATGCTGGTTTATGAGGCCTAAGCATAAAGGAAATGTGAGGTCTATCGGAGGGTTGGAGGAGCAAAGACCAGGTGTTCAAATTGTGAGTGTGTTAAGGTCTCCTAAACACATAATGGGGAGGGAAGACTGTGGGGATAAATCTGGTAATTATATAGGAAGGAAGTAGACTACAGTGTGCAGCTTGATGAACTGGCTTTGAAAAATTATATCCAGACCCAGTTCAGATTGAAATGATCAAGGGACTCTGAAGTATGTTCCCTGGTAACTTAGGAACAGAGGGACTCTAACAATACTGCCCTACATTTGAAAAGGACTTTGATCTTTTCCAAAATAATTTCCAAACCATTGTTTGATTTATTTTTGGATTTCTGGGAGGAAGGCAGAGCAAGTATTACTGGCCTCATTTTGTGCAGAAGGAAATGGAGTCTAGGGTTTCCTGTAGTCAGACAACCCAGGTAGCTATGGGTCTTCTCATCCCAGATCAGTAGTTTCCAACCCAGGCTATGCAGCAGCAGCAGCATCTGGGGAATTTTTTTTTTATTCAGATTCCCAAAACCACTGAATTAAAATCGCTGAGGGTAGGGCCTAAGAAACTAGGTGTTTTGGTTTTTTATGGTATCTGGTTGATTCTGATGATCAACCAGGTTAATTCTTCTATCAGAGGTTAAAGGTTACTTTACAGGATACTGCAACAATTTCTGAAGCCCACGTGTCCTTCCAAGAATAGATTCATATTAACTGAGAACAGAAAAAAAAATTTAGTTAAGGAAAAATTACATAATTCTCCTTATTGGACAAGAGCATAAGATTACTTGTGGATATTGTCTTGTGGATATTGTCATTTTGAAAACTTTTCAAATCAAGGTTCTTTGAACTATAGTTGATGGCACAAAATGGTATCTCTCCTTCTGCAGCTACAGGAGACATCATCTCTAATCACCTGCCAATATTTGAGACTCCTTTTTGCAAGTGATTAATAATTAAGAATAGTTTCATTTTTAAGGTTGCACTCCAGAATCTCAATAATTAGCATTGTAAGAAAGAGCAGCCCCAAGGAGCTCAGTTTTTATTAAATGAAATAGAGGAAAGGCAGAAGATGGTCTTATTTAATATGGATGGTTTGAGGAGCAAGTGATGTCATTCCTCAATGCCAGTTGTTCTTAACTGAAAACAATTTGGCCAGCTGCCCCGGAGACAATTAGCAATGTCTGGAGACAGTTTTGGTTGTCACAACTGAGGACATAGGGGGTGCTAATGGACAGAGACCAGGGATGCCACTCAACATCCTATAATGCACAAGACAGCCCACCCACCTGCCAACAAAGAATTATCCAGCCCAAATATCAGTAGTGCTGAGGTCAAGAAACCCTGCTCTATTTCTCATAGGTAATGGTAGATATGTGCCAATTCTGTGCAAATAAGACTACCTCTGTTTTCACAGGGCTTACATACCAGTACAGGAAAATAAATTTGTAAACAAACAAGTGCTATGAAGTGAAATCTATCAGGGTGGTCAGAAAGACTTTACTGGAGAGTTGATCAGAGAACCTCACTCACAAATAAAGACACACATACACCCTTAGCAGGTGCCACAAATGCCATCTCTACATTCCTCTTTAAAGGAAGACGGAGGCTGAGTCAGGATCCACAGAGAGTGGGCACAGCAAATATAGCTGAGAACCTAGGCTCGCAAGGATTCATGGATTCCAGAAGCAACTAACAGCTCTCAGAAGTAGGTGTGGCTTATCATGCCCCTGAGATGGAGTAGCACAGCAGAAAGCATGTGGGCTTTGGAGAATGAAAGATGTGGTTTTAGAGCCGCACTGTGCCATTCAGTAGTCACAGGGCCCTGAGCAAGTTACTTAACCTCTCTGGACCTCAATTTCTTTATCTGTAAGAGGAGGATAACAATGCAAGTATCTAGCTCATAGGGTCAATTGTCTGGACTAAATGAGATCATGAGGCTTAAGCACTGGCATATGTTAGGTACCCAATGAAGGCTCCTTCCCTCCCTCCCCACTCTGCAGAGTGGAAACGGAAATACACAATGACATCTCCTTGATTGCCTGAGAGGTCTTGAAGTTCACCTGATTCTCAAACTGTATTTGATCTTCTCCTGGCTACTAGAGTCTCCCTTGACCTTTTCTATCTCATTTCTCTCAAATAGTTTTTGAAACCCCCCAGCAGTGAAGTGTTGTGTATCCTTGGAGCTGGCGTCCAGGCTTATAGCCATTATGAGGTCTTCACAGAGCAGTTCTCCTTTAAGGAGGTAGGTCCAGGGAGGGTTGCGGAGGAAGCAGCAGTGACCTTTCTCTGTACTACTTTGTTACAGCATGGATTATGCTGAAATTGTCAGGTTGAGAGTCCCACCATCTAGACCATTCTTTTTTTTTTTTTTTTTTTTTTTTATTTATTTTTGGCTGCATTGGGTCTTTGTTGTGGTGCACGGGCTTCTCATTGTGGTGGATTCTCTTGTTGCAGAGCACAGGCTCTAGGTGCGCGGGCTTCAGCAGTTGTGGCGCACAGGCTTAGTTGCTCCATGGTATGTGGGATCTTCCCAGACCAGGGATCAAACCCGTGTCCCCTGCATTGGCAGGCGGATTCTTTTTTTTTTTTTTTTTGCAGTACGCGGGCCTCTCACTGTTGTGGCCTCTCCCATTGCAGAGCACAGGCTCCGGACGCACAGGCTCAGCGGCCATGGCTCACTGGCCCAGCCGCTCCGCGGCACGTGGGATCTTCCCAGACTGGGGCACGAACCCGTGTCCCCTGCATCGGCAGGCGGACTCTCAACCACTGCGCCACCAGGGAAGCCCTGGCAGGCGGATTCTTAACCACTGCACCACCAGGGAAGTCCCTAGACCATTCTTTTAACAACTTGCCCAGAAGTCCCACTGGACGTGAAGAGTTGGGGGAAAGGCCTGAATCACCTCCTCCAGTTTCTCAGTTTGCAGGGTATGCCGAAGTACGCAGAGAGCCTACTCGGTTACTTAAAGGATTGTGTCATATCCATTACATACATTCAGGTGTTCTTTTGGCCCCTTTCTGTTGTTTCTCTTAGGAGAATCTGGGGTCCTTAAGAATTCAGGCTTAGGGATCCAGGAACTGGGAATGAGGCCTAGAGAGCAGGAGGCCACAGCATGCCCCTTGTGCAGCCTAGATATTAGTCTACTTTTCCCCATTCTGGCTGGCTCACACTTCCTATTATTTTTGATACATTTGATGCCACTTTTATTTTATTTTTTTCTGTGTGTGTGAGAGGGGTGGGGTAGATTTAAGGTATGATTTCTTATGGTAAAAATAATACTTCTGCTTTGAGAAATGAAGACTGTAATGAAGAAAACAAAAGAAAAATTCCCTTTTATCTGTTTTCAAAGACAAGTAGTTAACATTTCCAATCTCGTCTGCTTTTTGTAACATAGTTGTATGGTTTTTCTCTGCTTTTTTAATTAAAGTATAATTGACATACGATATCTTATTAATTTCAGGTGTACATTGTAGTGATTCGATATTTATATACATTTCGAAATGGTCACCATAAGTCTAGTTACCATCTGTCACCATACAAAGTTATTACAATATTATTGACTGTATTCTCCATGCTGCACATTATATCCCCATGACTTAATTATTTTGAAACTGGAAATTTGTACCTGTTAATCCCCTTCACGTGTTTTACCCATCCCCCAACCCTCCCCCTCTGGAAATCACCACAAGTGGTTTATTTATTTATTTATTTAACTTATTTATTTATTTAACATCTTTATTGGGGTATATTTATTTTTTTAACATCTTCATTGGAGGTTATTTATTTATTTATTTATTTTACAATGGTGTGTGTTAGTTTCTGCTGTATAACAAAGTGAATCAGCTATACGTATACATATATCCCCATATCCCCTCCCTCTTGCGTCTCCCTCTCACCCTCCCTCCCCCACCCCTCTAGGTGGACACAAAGCACTGGGCTGATCTCCCTGTGCTATGCAGGTGCTTCCCACTAGCTATCTCTTTTACATTTGGTAGTGTATATATGTCAATGTTGCTCTTTCACTTTGTCCCAGCTTACCCTTCCCACTCCCCGTGTCCTCAAGTCCATCCTCTACGTCTGTGTCTTTATTCCTGTCCTGCCCCTAGGTTCTTCAGAACTTTTTTTTTTTTTTTTTTTTTTAGATTCCATATATATGGGTTAGCATAAAGTATTTGTTTTTCTCTTTCTGACTTACTTCACTCTGTATGACAGACTCTGGGTCCATCCACCTCACTACAAATAACTCAATTTCATTTCTTTTTATTGCCAAGTAATATTCCATCGTATATATGTGCCACATCTTCTTTATCCATTCATCTGTTGATGGGCACTTAGGTTGCTTCCATGTCCTGGCTATTGTAAATTAATAGCCAGGACACAATGCTGCAATGAACATTGTGGTACATGTCTCTTTTTGAATTATGGTCTCAGGGTATGTGCCCAGTAGTGGATTGCTGGGTCATATGGTAGCTCTATTTTGAGTTTTTTACGGGAACCTCCATACTGTTCTCCATAGTGGCTGTATCAATTTACATTCCCACCAACAGTGCAAGAGGGTTCCCTTTTCTCCACACCCTCTCCAGCATTTGTTGTTTGTGGACTTTTTGGTGATGGCCATTCTGACTGGTGTGAGGTGATACCTCATTGTACTTTTGATTTGCATTTCTCTAATAATTAGCGATGTTGAGCATCTTTTCATGTGCTTTTTGGCCATCTGTATGTCTTCCTGGAGGAATGTCTATTTAGATCTTCTGCCCATTTTTGTTTTTTTTGTTTTTTTTTGCGGTACGCGGGCCTCTCACTGCAGTGGCCTCTCCCGTTGTGGAGCACAGGCTCCGGACGCGCAGGCTCAGCGGCCATGGCTCACGGACCCAGCCGCTCCACGGCATGTGGGATCTTCCCGGACCGGGGCACGAACCCGTGTCCCCTGCATCGGCAGGCGGACTCTCAACCACTGTGCCACCAGGGAAGCCCTGTATGTCTTCTTTGGAAAAATATTTATTCAGGTCCTCTGCCCATTTTTAAATAAGGTTGCTTATTTTTTAATATTAAATTTTATAATTTCTTTGTATATTTTGAATGTTAACCTCTTAAAGTTTTAATCACGTTAGATATATATACTGTTGTATATACTGTATTTTCACTGAATGTTGTAACACCATCACTTTTCCAGATTACTTAATTTTTGTATGGTATTTCATATTTTTCTATCAAAGGTTGTATAGTTAACCATTCTCTTATAAATGGACATATTGTATTGTTTTTCACCTTAATGAACTTACTCAGACATAACATTTATTTCCATATTTATTATATTTCCTTATGAGAGATTCTTTAGGCCTTATTTTCAGTTGAAGGCTGACAGCTGCCACCACAGACATCAAAATCTGTTAAGCAAGCTAGCAAGTCCCCACCTCCTGGTGATGCCAGTGACCCACCCTCTCCCCGCCAGCGCTTCCCAGGAATCGTAGCTATTACTCTTGGCCTTCTACTCTGCTGCACCATTCACTCCTGAAACCCTTCCAAATTTTAATTCCCTATATATCCTTCAGAGATCAAGCTATTCCAAGCACAACCCTGCACATCCTGTTCGTGAATCTCATACCTGTTATGACTCCTTTACAGACTCCCAAACATAAACTGTGAGTTTGATACTGACTTTGCCTGTTATCATTTGTATTTTACAGACATGAAAACTTAGGCTGGGGCTTCCCTGGTGGCGCAGTGGTTAAGAGTCCGCCTGCCGATGCAGGGGATGCGGGTTCGTGCCCCGGTTTGGGAAGATCCCACATGCCGCGGAGCGGCTAGGCCCGTGAGCCGTGGCCGCTGAGCCTGCGCATCCGGAGCCTGTGCTCCTCAATGGGAGAGGCCACAACAGTGAGAGGCCCGCATACTGCAAAAAAAAAAAAAAAAACTTAGGCTGAATGAAGTTAAATATGCTTCAGAAACAGTAAGTGACAGAGCAAGGATTGATTCTAAGCCTATCTAGCTCCAGAACTTGCTCTGCTAATTATTAAGCTATATAGTAGCTATTAAGCTACTGAGGCTGTGTGTCCCAAGCTAGAAGTGAAAAACCTCCCCCCTTCTTGAAAGGGGAATGGGATAGAGAAAGGTCATTTTCAAATATCTGGCCCAGACAAATGTACACTCACCATACGGAATGATTTAAATAACTACAGCCCTAACCCCAGAGTGGTTCAACTTTTCCTTGCACCCCTGGGCTTAATGAAACATAAACAGCCAAATAATCATGGCACCAATGTCCCTCTTGTTACCCCCAATGAAGGTGAGGATATGGAACCGCACCAAAGAAAATGCAGAGAAGTTTGCGAACACAGTGCAAGGAGAGGTACGGGTCTGTTCATCGGTTCAGGAGGCTGTGACAGGGGCAGATGTGATCATCACAGTCACCATGGCAACAGAGCCCATTTTGTTTGGTGAATGGGTGAAGCCCGGGGCTCACATCAATGGTAAGCAGAGTGGCTCCATGAGCCTTGGGTGGCCAGACTCTCCCTTGGCTGGACCAAGGGGGCTGCATCTGCAGAGCTGTTTTACCCATGCAAAATGCTTGAGCTTTTTAATAGCCTCAGAAACATCTGAGTCCTGAAAAAAATGATACTCACTCCAAAATATGAAACAAAAATCACAAACCTGAAACTAATAAATTTAATTAAAGTTTTATAAAGTGTATCATTTAGCAAAAGATCAATTATAGCTCAATTCTTAAATGTCGTGAAATTTAAATTACAAAAGCCAAATGACTCACTTGTTCTTTAACAACACTTGGAATTACAAAAACAAATTTTTAAAAATTACAACACAAAAGACATTTAATGTGACATGTGGATGCTTTTTAATATGTGGGATAGGATGGTTGGGACTCTAAACATAAGAGTTCCTGGGGCCTCTGAAGATCCTCAAATGGCCCTGGGGGTTATAACAAGATCTGGTCTATATTGAATACTTACTATTGCAGGTGCTGTTCTAAATTCTTTGTATGTACTATATCACTGAATCCTCACAACAACCATATGAAGTAGGAGCTATTATTATCATGGCCCCCATTTTACAGGTAGGTAAACCAAGGCATGGAAAGATTAAGAAACTTGCCCAAAGTCAGAGGTTCTTAGAGGCAAAACTAGGATTTGAACTGAGGTAATACACCCTCAGAGCCCAGGATCTTAAATGATACCCTATGTTATCTTTCCATAAGAAGACTGGATTCTGATGAGCAAGCAATTGAAGACTCAAGAATTTGAACATGGTATCAGTGCCCCATGTTTTAGTGACAAGCACATAGTGTGATCTCAAAATCTAAAATGTCTGCACACACATGCAAGGACCAAGAATCATGATTATGCGTTCATTCACAAATACGTATTGAATCCCTACCATGTGTCAGGCACTGCTCTAGATGCTGAGGATGCCACAGTAAACCAGCAATCAAGATCACTGCTTTCCCACTGCTTACATTCCAGAGAAGGGAGGTAGACAACAAACAAGTAAACGAATAGATGAGCTAGATAGTTCCAGCTGAAGATAAGTTCTATAAAGGAAACAAAATGTGGTATGATTGAGGAATGGGCCATAGCAAATTGAAGGTCTCAGCCTGTGTGGGACTGGTATTATGAATGTGGGTCCAGGGGGTAGGTCTTACTATTCATAAAGCCAGACTCGAACAGTAAGACCATTTCTGGAAGGACTTAGGGAATCAATAGAAACCAGTTCTTGGTGAAATGGACAAAAGCTGAATCTTCAGCAAGACTGACTTGATATTTTTTCAGCTTCTTTTTTTTTCCAACTTAAAACAGCACGTATTTATTATCTCAGTTTCTGTGGTTAGGAGTCTGGGCATGGGTTAGCTAAGTCCTCTGCTCACACAAGGATGAAATCAAGGTGTTCAGGTGGCAATCTTATCCAGAGCCCGGAGTCTTCTTCCCAACCCACATGGTCATGGCAGGTTCCTTGTGTTGTAGGACAAAGGTGCCCTTTTCCTTGGGGCTGCTCTCAGCTCCTAGAGGCTGTCCACATTCCTTTTCATGTGGACGCTCTACCTTCAAAGCCAACAACAGAGACTCTCCCTCATGTTGGATCCCTCTCACACTTTGAGTGTCTCTCCAGGAAGGGCTGACTTGATTTTGAGTCAAGCCATCTCGTATCTTTCCCTAGCCTAAAGACGAAATTGGTTTATGTATTCACAGAGGCATTAAATATACTTAAGTATGTTGTAAGTGCAGTCAATAGGGAAACACCAACGACAGATTTTACTTACTTTACAGCTTGGCTAAAGATACACCCAATTCTAACCTCCCCTGCACGTCCCTCATCCTGTCCCTGTAGCCCAACAGCCAGTGTCTGACCCTCACCCATTCTCACCCCACTGCAGGAAGGCCAAGGCCCAGCCCGAGTCAAGCCCCTCCCTTTGCTACCCAGACCATCTCCATCAGCCTGAGTGGCCTTATGCAGCCCTTTGAGACCTCACCCTGCTCCAGATTGGGGGGAACAAGAGCAATCAGAAGAGGTGGCTTGAGAAGCTAGGGTTTTTCCCACCAACTTATGATTTATTTATGAGCTTCATTAGTTGGTGCTTCTGTTCTATAGAACTTCTCACACAAACAGCCTTCAAGATGGACATTTTTACATCACTCTCTTTGAAAATTAGAATGAGGGAGAACAGCAGGAGAGGGAACAAGTAGAGAAAACTGGATGGCAGTGAGAGAAGGCTTGTAAATGCTGCCTTATATTTGTATAAAGCTTTATAGCAGTTTCCAAAGACTGGCTGGCATGGGCCGGATCCAGCTAGCAGATGTGTTTTTTTCAGACCATAGAGTGTTCTGAAAATCAAGAACTAACACATGCGAATAGATTTCCTGCTTCTCTTTTAAAAAAGGAGCAGGGGTAGGGGAGGCTTTCTAACAGTGGCCCTGCATTCTCACATGGCAACAATTAGCTTGAGCTGAACAATAACTGTCCCCTTTAGAAGGGTCTGCTTTCTTCTCTATACCTCAGTCTCCACCATTTCCAATCCACTTCCTCCGACCAGTTCTGCTCATTTTCATTACCTTCCTGGCCCTGCAGGCATTTGGTTGCAGCCTCTGCGTATTCCTGTGTTCCAGTGCCAGGAGTCCTGATTCCTTGGATTCATCATTATGGTTCTGGGCTCTGCAGAGGATGTGAAACCTTGGTGCCAGGGTGCAGCCAGTTTCCTCTTTATTGGGGCTTCTCTCTGACCCTAACACTGGGCTCTTTTCTCGTGAATTAAGAGAGAAGTGGTTGGGGGTGAGGAATGGGAATGATTGAAGAGCAAGCAGACAGACAGAAGATAGAGGAGTGTGGGGTCTGAATAAGCTCCAAGTAATGTCTCTGTTTTAGGGGTTTTGTAAGGAAGTCTCTGTTCCTGTAAGTGGAAGAAGCGTGAAAGGCATGTACTGTCTCAGAGCTATAGATGCATTTATTAGATACTTAACCTTGGCATGTACCACTTCTTTGAGCCTCAGTTTGTGTACTTTTTAAATGGGAATCAGATGTGAAGTGTGCTTGTGAGGACTATAAATAGTATGTGTGAAACATCCCACAGATAGTAGGCACACAGTGAATGAATGCTAAGTTGCCTCGAAATCTTTTTTTAGTAATGAGAATGGATATGAAATGGAAAGGAAAAAATGCCCGGGTATCATTCTTATTAGTGAATTCAGTCTTGTCGATTGGGAGGGAGTTGGCCTGGGGAAATGAGGCATTCCACATCTGTTCCCATGTGTCCTCTGTCACCTCCTTTTCCCCACCCCTTTCATTCTTTGGAGTGTTTGGTATCCCTTGTGACCATTTCTAGGCTCAGGGTCTGTTTTGCTGTCTCTTAGCCATCGGCGCCAGCAGACCTGACTGGAGAGAGCTGGATGATGAGCTCATGACACAGGCTGTGCTGTATGTGGATTCCCAGGAGGCCGCCCTGAAAGAGTCTGGAGATGTCCTCTTGTCAGGGGTGAGCCTCCTTTCTGGTGGGCTGTTGCCTGGATGGCCTCACCTGGATCCCAGGGTTTCATTAACACCCCCTTCTGTCTGGCCTGCTTCAGACCTCGGTAACCCTTACCTCTTTGTGGGATGACAACTCCCAAACATCTCTCAACCTTTTCTAATCCCCTCCCAGAATAATGTGGCCATTATGTGGTGATGTGTTTGTTTTCCTGTCCCCTTTGCCTGAAGAGAGCAGCTTGATGGACTTTTCTGTTGGACTGGGCTGTCCTATAAAGCAGTAGGATTGGAAGATAGGAGCCTGTTGCAGCCTGGAAACTTTCCCAATGTGGCCAACAAATTAGGACTAGGGTAGGCCACTTTCTGGCCTTTTTTTTGTAATCAGGGCATAGAAGCAAGAAGGGGGCTGCCAAAATGAGTGTTCAGATAAGAACAGGCCTACTTCCTCACTGACAGTATCCTGGCAGGACATTCCCCTGGCTACAGATTTGTATCTCTGCAATCACAGTATCACAGAGGCAGGTGGTACCCATGCCTGCCCACCCCCCAAAAAAAGGTTTAAGGTGGAGGCTTCCTTCCTGACATCATCCAGTTTATCCCTTATCCAGTTCAGGGACACCCTGTCCTGGCTTCAGAAGCTGGCCCTGAGCAGACATTAGCCCCATGGCCTGGGTCAGTGTGTATTCATTTGACAGGCCAAGATCTTCGCTGAGCTCGGAGAAGTGGTAAAGGGAGTGAAACCAGCCCACTGTGAGAAGACTACGGTGTTCAAGTCTTTGGGTAAGAGCCATTGCTCCCAACGCACAAACTTAACCAGAGCACAAGGTAGGTTTACCCACTGGTGGGAAGAGGAATGAGTCAGCAGGCTCCACAGCTGAAGCATTGTGAAATCTATCACTCAGGTCAATTATTTACGTCGGCATAGTGGTGAAGCCCATGAACTCTGGAACTGGTCAGTCCTGGGTTGGATTCCCTTCTCTGCCACTCCCTGGACACGCGTCCTTGGGCAAGTGACCTCTCTTGAGCCACAGTTTTCTCACCACCTGTTCCCTGGAGTTTTTGTGAGAATTAAGTGAGATGTGTATATAAAACAATGTGCACACAGCAAGTGTCAGCATTAAGACATTAAGACAATGACACTCAGAAGAAGATATCCTTCAGAGATGGGAGGGCAGGAGAAAAAGATGTTTAAAAACAGGGAGCTTAAGAGAAATAGCAGGGAGCCCCAACCTGACAGAGACCCAGACAGGAAGTACAGCCTGAGACCTTTTTTTCCCCTCCTTCCCTACCTTTCTGCTTGCTGATTTAAGAAGGTCTTCAGTGGGGAGCCCCATTACTACCTGAGTTAGCACAGGCAGAAGCCCAACAAAGAAGGGGCTCCCAGTGGCTGGTTTGCCCCTCAGCCCAGCTCTCTCATCCCACCAGATTTAAGGAAATGGACACACATGGTAACAGAGCTAATATTCAGCTCCTACACCTAAAATATTGAAATACTCTCAAAATGGTTGGTAAATATTTGCTGCCCTGAGCCCCTCAGCCTCACCAGACCTTACATATTTTTTTAATGATTAAGCAACCAAAGCTTTAATGCCTGGCAGAGTATTAAGAGTACTCTGACCACCCAGCACCCATGCCAATCAGTCTGTATCCATGCCTTGCCATCTGTTAAATATTTGTTTTAAATCTCTCATGCACAGAAAGACAGGCAAACACAATATAAGCTTTATCTAGAGCCTGGTTCAAAGACATCACACTGGTCTAGTTGGGTCTGAAAGTCTCATTGTTCCTAGCAGATCAGAGGTCAGCTGGCTCCCTTCAGGAGACACAGCACTGCGTAGCCCTGCTCTACACTTCTGAGCAATTTTTACTTTCTCTCCTCTGGGGACTGGTTTATCGGCACATCCGTTCATCTAGCAGGTGCATATTAAATACCTGCTATGTATCAAGCTCCATACAGGGTGCAGTGGTAGCTACAAAAATTAATAAAAACTGGCCCCTGGCCTTTAAGAACATATGTCCATTCAAGCTTAAGGTATATGCGCAAAACTATAAGACAAAGGGGACGTTACTGAAGGATTCAGCGTTTGGACTAGACCGGGGGGTCCAACAAACTGCAGACCGTGGGCTAAACCCGACCTACCACCTGTTTTTGTATAGCCCACAAGTGAAATGGTTTTTACATTTTTGAATGATTGGGGAAAAAATTAAGAATATTTCGTGACGTGAAAATTTAAGAAATTCAAACTAGAGTGTCCATAAAGAAACTTTTCTTGGAGCACAGTCAGGCTCATCTGTTTCCCTGTTGTCTATGGCTGCCCTTGCACTCCAGTGGCAGAGTTGAGTAATTGCAAGTAATTGGCCTGCAAAGCCTGAAGTATTTACCATCTGGGCCTTTACAGAAAGTTTTCTGACCCCTGAACTAACGTCTGAAGGATACGTAAAATTTCTTTGGGGGGCATTGCTTGCCTTGTTCTGCCCTTTGCCAATACTTCAAGCCTGAACTCACCTCTGGGCATCAGTCCTTGTTACCCTGATGGACACTGTATCAGGGGACTGCCAGTTCTGGGATCTGGGCTGTTTGAGGAAACGTTGTTCTGACAAAAGGTGAACCAAATTTCTGTCCATTCCAGGAATGGCGGTGGAAGACATGGTTGCAGCCAAACTTGTGTACGATTCCTGGTCATCTGGTAAATAAAACGAAGGAACTTTGTGTTGAATGGATGCTACAGCTCAAGGGGTATTAAACTAGTTGTCTCATAATCTCCCGATTAAATGAGGGAGCCCAGTGCCCAGTGATCTATAGTTTTGTGCTTATCCTGTCTTACCTTAAATAATGAGATCCCCTTTTGTGTTTGTAGTTAGAAAGCAAAACTAAGTGGCCATTCTCTGTTATGCCAGATTATATTAGCACTCCCTTTCCCCTGTATTTCACTACCTTTTGTAATTCCTTGAAATAAAGCTTTTTCCAGTTCTGCAGTTCTTGCTTTGGTAACTTCTATCCCTCACAGCAAGGAAAGTGAGGGGATCAAGTGCTCCCGTTCACTCCCTGCAGGAGCTCCGATGGCTATAGTTAAATTTTTTCTGTTTTATTCATTGAGATACAATTTACATATCATAAACTCCACCAGTTTAAAGTATATAATTCAGTGTTTTCTAGTATATTCACAGGGTTGTGCAACCATCACCACTGTCTAATTTCAGAACATTTTCATCACTACCAAAAAGAAACCCAGTAGCCATTAGCAGTCAGTCCCCATTCCCCCTTCTTCTCAGCCCCTGGCAACCACTAATCTACTTTCTGTTGTTATGGATTTGCCTTTTCTGGACATTCATATAAGTGGAATCATATATTATGTAGCCTTTTGTTTCTGGCTTATAATTGAAATTTCAAGGAACAGCAGAGCTTCTCTATTGGTCAGAACTCCTTCAGTCATGATCGGTAGAGACCACAACTCACACTACCTTTAGTTGAATGAATGAGTGAAGAATGGAATTCATTGACTCATATAATTAAGAAGTACACAGGTAACTGGTTTCAGCTGTGGCTGTATCCAGGGGGTCCAAGTATCATCAGGACCCAGTCTTGCTCTCTCTGTTCCTTGGCTCTGTTTTCTTCAGTGTTCGCTGCATTATCAAGTAAGCTCTCCCCTGATAGTGGCAGGATGGGTGCCAGCAGCTCTCGAATCATAGTCTGTCCTCTTCAGCAACCTTGGCAGAAAGAGACATCCTCTTCCTTAACAGTTAAAAGTCTCAGAATGGAGACACACCGGACCATCTAGGGCCTAGGCCCATATGCATAACATAGTGGCTAAAGGAAATGGAATATGCTGTTTGGCCAGGTCAGGCCCATATGCTTATTATCCCTGAACCACTGCATCATCCAGGGGGATCTAATTCCCCTATTATCCAGGCCTGGGTCACATGCCCCTGCCTTGAAGTCAGCAGTGCAATCAGCCCATCTGACCACATTAGCTAACAAAAGGAAAGGGGTCTCTTAGCAGAAAGGGGGAGGACTGTATATTGGGTAGGCAAAATCTACAGGTGTGCACTACAGTATCAGTTTTGAAGGGCCATTAGGAATTATCCAGTCCAACCTCTTCAACTTACAGGTGGGAAAACTGAGGTGCAGCAATGCTTTCCTCAGGTCCCCTGGGTTACTAGCAGAGCTGTGTTGTTCGTGTCCTGTCAAAGACCCATTCAAATACTCTCTCTCCAATCCCTAGGCTGGTTATAAGTCAGCAGCAAAGAGAAGCATGTTATTTTGCTTTTGTTTTCTTACCCAAATTCCTCCTGGCAGGTCCTCTTCATGCTGTAGGTAGCTTACCCAAAAGTTTATCTTGTTTGCCAGACTGTCTAGCCTTTGTGGTAGAACAAAATACCCACGTGATCTGCTCTGCACACCTCAAGTGACTATGGAGTCTTTCTGGGGATCTTAATGGTCACAAGTCTAAGGATGTGTAGAGAAGGGTGTGTGATGATGAGATTATCAAAAGCACCTTAATTTATTCATAGATTCCTTCTTTCATTCATAAGAGTCCCTACAATAACTCATGCTAAGGCTGCTAACAGAAAAGAAATAGTCTTCACACAAAAGAGCACAGATGACTCTCCAACTATATTAGAGTTAGGGCAGGAAATGGATCGAGAGTAGTTTTGCGGGCTTCCCTGGTGGCGCAGTGGTTGAGAGTCCGCCTGCCGATACAGGGGACACGGGTTCGTGCCCCGGTCTGGGAAGATCCCACATGCCGCAGAGCGGCTGGGCCCGCGAGCCATGGCCACTGAGCCTGCGCGTCTGGAGCCTGTGCTCCACAACGGGAGAGGCCACAACAGTGAGAGGCCTGTGTACCGCAAAAAGAAAAAAAAAAAAAAAAAAAGAGTAGTTTTGCAATAAGAAGTTTTTTGCCTTTCAAAGTTACTCTTTTCCATTTCACATCGCCCACCCACCTCAAATGCCGTGTGAACCACTGAAGTCGGTCAGAATCATAGGAATCAACAGACCAGAGTAATCTGCATCCCGCCTTCAGCCTAGGCATCACATTCTGTTGTTCAGCAATATTTATTGAATACCTGCTGTGTGATGGATTGGCATTTGGTACAAGGGATATATCAGTGAATACAGGACAGAGCAAATTCCCTGTCCTAAAGGAGCTTACATTGTAGTATTCTCTGCTAGGGAAGTGGGCATAGGAGAATTCCCAGGAGCTGGAACCGTTTAATTTGCCTCCTTTGCTCCTTGATATGTAAGACCAAAGGTAATTCTGTTTGGTTCATACACTTTAAGCCAGTCTTTGCAATAATCATCAATATAGTATTTACCCTTTAAATGGAACAGGAGTTATTCAGAGAATGGTAGATGAGCCTATGGAGTCTATAAGCTGGGATACCTTAATAAAAATAAAATGCAACTATTGGAAAAAAAAAACACCTTCTAACAACCCATTCTGGCCTCACTGTGTTTTATGTTATTCACTGTTATTATATAAAGGGATTATGTCTGCTCTCTCCTTTTTAATCCAGCAATGTTAAGGAAGTTTTATGTGAGGTTTTAAAACCCACAGAACACGCACTCGCTTGAGGTGTTCTTCAAATTCATATCCCTTTATCTCATCACAGAACTGACATAAAGTCCAATGGGATGGTCCTGGTGAGAACTTCCAGTCCTGCTGGGCAAACATCCCCTTCCCATATTTCTGAGCAAATTGCTACCCCCGCCCCCCAGTAGGGCAACACGGACAAATTCCAATTAGAAATAATCAAATCCCATGAAGCAGGACTAAATCCTATAATGCTGAATTCCAGTAACATTTTTGCTGGCCTGTCTTTTCTTATTTTCCCTAAGAGCACCTTTCCATTTACTATTCTATCATCTTCCAAGTAGCAATGCTGGTTGCCAGCTCAAAATTCTTTATGCTACCTCTCATTTGCTAGAATACATTGTCAGGCTTTCTATATTATTTTTACCTCTGACAACGATGTACAAAGCACTGCTGGAAAGCATCCTTTTTGTTAACAGTAGTACTTTCCTAGTGGCTTATACTTCTCCTATATCCTAGCAATGAGTGTCTCATCAGGCAGATTCTGGGGGTTACTTGGAGAGAGGATCCTGGCATCTACAATAAGGACATACTAATAGAGAAAGACTGAGACACTACAAACTTTTTCTGAGTGCCTTCTATGTGACTACTGCTTTCATGTACATTATTTCATGTACAACTGCAGTTTATTCCAGAACAATGAAATGCAGTATTTGTAAACATAATCATCCCCTAGTATAACATATTTATTCAATGACTGACAACCTTTTCGATCCATTCATTGAGGAAGAATGTGCCAATTGTTCATCAGATTTAAGCATCTGTATCCCCCATGGTGCCTCTTAAAGTAACACAGACAGCTGTGAATCAGGAAGCATGCTGAAGCTTTTTCTATATTATACACATAATCAATGGTAAATTCCATTTAATGCAAGGCTGGCTATAAAAATCCAGTGAAACTTAGCTATTCAAGTAGTGTTTCCACTTAAATTTGGGATTTCCATTTAAATAACATCAGCAGCAGTATTAGTGTTGACAATTTATATTGTAGAACCTACATGTATTCAGACGTGCAGAAATGGTGATAGACAACAGTAAATAAGAGATACGTATATAATAAGCATAAAAGGTAAAATTTACTTTTACAATTGAATTTTCCCTACAAAGAACCTAGATTTCTTTTTCCTTTTTTTTTAAGTTTCAGGAGGCACTTACCTTTAGGAAAAATCATCTAACAAGCCAGAGTTCTTTTCTGTATCCTTCTTTCTTTCCTCCCTGACTCTCTTGCTTAAGTGCTGTATTAGTCTGCTAGGGCTGCCGTAACAAAATACCACAGGCTGAGTGGCTTAAACAACAGAAATTTATTTTCTTATAGCTCTGGAGGCTGGAAGTCCAAAGATCAAGGTGATAGAAGGTTTGGTTTCTCCTGAGGCTTTCCTCCTTGGCTTTCAGATGGCTGCCTTCTTGCTGTGTCTTCACATAGCCTATTCTGTGTGTGTGCACATCTCCAGTGTCTCTACCTCTTCAAAGGACAACAGTCATATGGAATTAGGGCCTCACCTTTATGACCTCATTTAACCTTAATCAGCTCTTTAATAAAGGTCATATCTTCAAGTACAGTCACATTAGGGATTACGGTTTCAACATAAGAATTTTGGAGGGACAAAATTCAGTCCATACAGGTACCATACATTCTGTTTCTTTCTTCTCTCTCTCTACCTGCCATCCTCTCTCTGTTCCCAGGCAGGAGTACTATAGACCCATTTCTATTACTTGTAAACGTGTAAATATCTGTTGAGGGGTTAGACACATTTAAGTTGGGCATAACGCCACAGGCCAATGGAGGAACTTTAGTCTCCAGCAACAGGTAAAGTCATAGAGCTAAGGACAGAACTGGAGTTAGAATCCCTAGCTATGAGGATCAGAAATTAAGCAGCAGCTAATGTGATGAGAGATTATAATTTTCAGTCCAGAGTTAGGAAAGTGAAGAAAGTTTTTTCCCTTCTCTGTCATCCATTTAATCCTTTCTATATTCAAAAATATCAAAAAGATAATTGAAGAGAAATGTCATTTTCTTATTCCCAGGTCTCCTTGAGTTTCTCATTAGTGGTTTATGTGGACAGGTATAGAGTATTTCTCAGAGTAGAATTTGGGCCTCTTAGATGGACACCTCCAAAATCCTAGAAACCCAGTAGTCTGGTACTGGGTAGAGAGTGGGTAATGCCTGAAATGTTTCCAGTGGGCCACAGCATCACCCCACTGCTGCAGACTCACCCAGTTGACCCAACACTCCATCAGAGGCTGGTGTCAACCAACTGCCCAGGCTGTTGTAGCACCTGCTTCCTTCTGTTTATGGCATTAAGGACTTTCTTCCTGGGACCCAGCTGCATCTGTATGCTCTGAAGGTCCTCATCAGAGCAAAGCAGCAGAGCTTCCAGATCAATCTGCTCTCTCATGAAAATAGGGAGGAATTCTTCCAGGTAGTGGGACTGCAAGAACACTTCCAGGGGAGTAGCATCAACCACATCTTCCTCCCATTCCACTTCCTCCTCATCCCAAGGCAGATCATCTTCATGGTGGTTTTCCGCTCCCTCTTCATCAGCCTCAGGTCCTCCTTGTCTCTGAAGCAATTCACTGGGCATTTTAAACCCTAACTCCCTCTTGCTGTCTGAGCTGTCTTCAGGGCTCAATATTCTGTTCCTTCTAAAAACAACATTTCCGAGACCTGGACGGTTGAGAATGGATTCGTGTTGCGCACAGCTGTCTGCCTTTACTGAGAACTGGAGCTTCTCTTTGAAGTCCCCTGAGAAGGGGTCCTCCTCCTCCTCTCTGAACACTTCCATCACATTCTTCTGCCCACTTGTTCTCTCCTTCCCTAACGGCTCTGCTGTATCTTTGTTCTTCTTGAACCTTATTTTAAAGGTGTCTTTAATGCCCTTAGACAGTGACCCAAATGTGTTGGAAGCAGAAACATTTGAAAGGGATGACCTGGAGAAAGTGCCCTTGGAAGAAGAAAGAGTCCCAGATTCCTCCTTGTTGTAGGTGCAGGCCATCTTATTTTGGTGCTTCTCCTGGAGCCTCTCACACTCTTTGATCTGCCTCCTGGCATTCTTCTGAGCCCGCTCCTTCAGCCTAGTGACCTTCTTGGGGTTCATGATGTTCTGGGCAGTGGCAGCCTTATCCAAGAGACCAACACATTCATTCTGCTCTCTGCTGGCAGCAGCATCCAGTGGAGACTGTAAATCATTGTCCAGGGCAAAGATGTTGGCACCAAAGTTGATCAGAAATGAGACACAGTGGGCATGACCATTGGAGGCTGCATAATGTAAAGGAGTATTTCCCCAGATGTCACATCTATCAGGATCCCCTCTAGAAGAGAAAATATAAAAAATACATGCTAATTTTCTTCTCTGAACATGAGGTCTAAAAAATAAAAACTAAAAGAACAAAATGCATGTTAATCCTGCCTTGACACTGTTACAAGATAACTTCTGAAGGTCCACATATGTCACATCCAGACATCACATGGCCAGAAACAGAAAGAGCCCATATCTACCCTGTATCTCCTCGTTAGAAGCAAGAAAAACTTTCTGAGAAACTCCCAACATGAGCAACTTTCTTGTCTCATTGGCCAGAATTGGGCCACGTGCCTAAGGGAAAGGAAATAGAGCTACCTTGTTTATCTTAAATCAATTAGATTTTTCCCCTGTATAGGATTACCCTGTGGTGTGCTGGTAAATGTTAACAACCAGCTCACCCAGGAAAAAAATCAAGCTCTGATTTATATAGCATGCGCCAATTTCTGTGGTGTAAACACACCACCATAGCACATTTCAAGCTCCTAATGTGACATTACTGGACACAGAATTTGGAAGAGGTGCACAGTCAATTGAGTATAAATTATTCTCACCACATAGATATTTAATAGATGTGCGTAATCTTAAGAGCAAAGATAACAGAAAAATGTGGTAAAATAATTAGAAAGTAGTAAGTTTTGAGTATTACCTTTTTAATATAGTTTATTAAATTTTAAGTTTATATAATTTTATTTTTAATAACGGATTGTTTATCTGATTCAAACTTCCTAAAATTTAGCAGTCATCTCTCCTCAGCTGGTAAGAGCTGGTTCTGAAACTATACCTTGTACCTTAAAGGATCTTGGTCCCTAAGGTAGAAACAAGATAGAAACAAAAATCATAACATGGAGAACATCAAGCTTGTTTCGCAGAGTATCAGGGAAACCACAGATATGCAAACAACTTGCTGACAGCCCCTCCAGTTGAGCATGAGCATCACACAGGCGCATTGAGGGACTAGAATGACTGATAGCACACTTTGAATGTCGCAGGCTGAAAATCCACTGCATGTTACGTACTGGACTCCTCCACCTCTGAAATTGTACATGCAACCCATGAAGAGGCATGAAGGACTGTCTGGCCTGTGCAGGGAACCCTTGAACTCCCGAAACTTATGTTGAAACTTACACTTACTTTCCATCAATCATTTCTGAGCACGCTTCCCCTCTTGTTCCCTACTTCCAAGATATATACTCCATTCAAATGCCAGTCGAGGAGCCAGATCTAAAGCAGTGCCTCTTGTCTCCTTGTTTTCCACCCCGCAATAAAGCCTTTTCTCTCTGCAAAAGACCATTGCCTTGGTCTTTCCATTGCACAGTGGGCAACGAGCCCACGTGCTCAATTCCAGTTCCAATACACCACTGCTACCCTCCTCTGAGTCATAGGTAGGGAAATGAAAACTGAACAAAACTGGTTCCCCATCAGCAAGAAAGAAGAGAAGAATGGATACTGGGCAGAAAGCAAACAGTGTCTAATACAACTAATATTTGTACAAAGAGTCTATTGATTCCTCAGTTTATTTCCACATAATTATGAGTAGTTCTGCAATGGTTTAAGGTAGAATTGGGGGCATTATTAGATAGCATTATGGCCAGGGACCCCATGCCTGATGCAGAATCAGGTACATGGTAGATAAAAAAGATTTGAGGAATGAATATCTACTGGAATCCTGCCCCAGGCTCTAACCCCCATCCCTTGCCCTTCTCCTGTGAGGCCTTGAGTTACAAACAGGCACAAATGAAAAGTAAAGTAATAACTTATTGTTAACTATGGCTCTGACCCCAAGCCACTGTTGAGAACTCTGATAATACAGGTACTAAAGGGCATCTTCCTTTGCCCTAGTCTAGACTCCAAAATCAGGATCTCAGTAAACTTTGGCCAGGCTGGCCCCATGGGATGGCAGGAGAGAGAGCCTGAGAAGGCCTCTTAACATTCCTGGTAAGTAGCAGGTGGAAACAGGAGAGAAGGTCCATGCCCTTGCGACTGGCATGTTAATGCACTGTGGCCCTTCCATTCCTTGCCACTTAAAGTTTGGTCCCTGGACCAGCAGCAGCAGCAGCAGTAACATCACCTGCAAGTTGTTAGAACTGCAGAATCTGTGGCCCTTCCATTCCTTGCCACTTAAAGTTTGGTCCCTGGACCAGCAGCAGCAGCAGCAGTAACATCACCTGCAAGTTGTTAGAACTGCAGAATCTTGGACCGCATCCCACACTTCCTGAATCAGAAACTGAAGTTTAACAAGATCCCCAGGTTAGGCTCACTGCAGGTTGAGAGCTATACTAGTTAAGGTGACCCAACCAGTGTCCTATAATTTGGTGAATCAGATTTGTAATTCCTCCATGGGAATCCTTGGCTTCTTCAGGCTTTTTGGTTACAAAGCACTTACACATTCTCTGCCCGCCCCCCAACGACAAGCACAATCTTTCTCTTAGAGAAGGAAGAAAAGAATAATTATCAGAGAGGTAAAATAAGACTCCAAGCACGTAATTGGTTTTCCCATCAGTACATGGGCAATACACTTTGGATCAGGCCTGCCTCCAAGTCTACTGGTCTCCAACACAATATGGTCTTATGTTAGCTCACTTCAGCTTTTCCCTTTTACCTGCTGTGAGGCCTCAAGTTCAACTTTTCTAGGACTCAGTGTCCTCATCTATAAATTTAGGATAATATTACCTACTCATAGAACTATTAGGTGAATCAGTCAACATACATATAGCATTAGAAACGTGCTTGGTACATAATGAATACTCAATAAACTTTACCTGTTACCATTTCCCTTGTGTCTAAACTCAAAATCCTTAATTTCATATATTTATTTTTTTCTCACACCCATCTAGTAAATTCCTGCAGCACTGCGATGACTCTTGTGGCTTTTTAACACTTATAGTCTTAATTTGTCAAACATGCCCTGCCCCCCAACTAGATAATATGTCTCAGAGGGAAAAACCTGTGTCTTTTGTCCTTTATATCATCCATATCTCATAGCAGATGTCTCAAACTCAACCTAAAGAAGCCAAGAATGTAATGTAAGTAACTTAATGGGGCCAGGTTTGTTCTTTCAACAAAGTCATAATTAAGTGCAAGTTCCATCTAAAATAATAGACATTGATCAGCTGTGGCTGATTGCTACCTTGAATAAAAGCAGACACAATATTGCCAGAGTTTCCATTTTCCAAACAAAGCCAGAAATCCAGAATTTCATGTGAAGCTTTTTGATTTTTAAATGTTGGCTCAAATTTAAGAGAAAAATACAGTGAAATCCAAATAAAACATATTTGTGGGCTAGATCCAGCCATAAGCTGGCAGTTGGCAACTTCCTTCTGAGCAGAGAGAACAGTGTAAGCAGATGCACATATAGGTGATGTTACATATTTGTGGCACCAGGAGTATACTTCAGTGTGACCAGAGATAAGGGAAGGGAAATAAGTTCAAAGAGGAAGGAAAGAAAATAAAGTTGAATCTAAGGAAAGCAAATATATTAAATAACACAGTTCTGTTGCACAGCCTTTTTTCTGATTTACTTGTCTTGGATCAAAGGAAACCTCTTTCAACCTTAAAATAGCTGTATATCTTAGGGGAGCACAGTACCTCACCCCCAAAGATGGAGTTTCACTTCTTATTTATTTTAACCAAACACCACACTCAAAAGACATAAAAGAGGGATTGTAAAACATCTAAGACATTACTGTAAACATAAACATATGGATTAAATTTGCCTGAAATTCGATTGGGTAAGTTAAAAGAGAAATTACTGAGAGGAATGAACTGTGGTAAGGATGTTAGAGGTATTAAAATGTTTGGGTTAAATCTACATGCTTCAGGTCATAAAATAGTGGAATTTTCCCATCCTGAGGGATCTTAAATGATCCTTCAAGATAGGAAGAACATGAAGAAAATCTGAGGTGACCCCAAAGACTGTTCTTCTCTTAAGAAACACAAAATTCCAAATTTAAAGATGAAACTGTCAGTAAGCTGATTCATGAGTTTCCCTGGTACATTTAAGCTATTTCCACTTGAAATAAATTCCGTTTACAGACAACTTTCCAAACTGATGTACAACTTAAATCAAAATGTTTACTATTGACAAGTTGGGGGTCCTTCTAAAATCAGTCTTTGTCTTTCAATCCCTGATATCCTTCACATTTCTTGATAGAACCATTACACATACCTGTCCAGATAGTCACAAACTCATTTGATGATCTGAGTCCAATACTGATGTTATTCAATATATTGTTTCCTTCAGCTAAATTCGTAAAATTTTGATTTGACTTTTTTCCTATCCTTTTTTTTTCCCAAAAGATAAACTCAATGAAAAGATTTTAAGTAATCATATTTTGCCCTTGCTTTTTTGTAGATTAGTACATTTGGGCAATAATTTTTAGAGCTGGATTGCTATTATTGTCACAAAATAAGCAATTTGCTTATATTAAATTACTCTGAGAATCTGTTCCATTTCAGTTTCTCCTTTTGAAGTTGATTTGATTTTTTTGGAGTTGTTCTCAGAAAAAAAATCACTCTTTCAAGAAATGTTTTTCTACACAGGAAGGAATATTTAGACTCACTAGTAATCAAATAAATGCAAGTGAAAACAATGCACCACCATCTATTTGCCTATCAGATAGGCAACAAATAAAAAGAATAATACTACTCAGTTTTGGCAGGAGTGAGAGGAAATGAACAATGCTGGAGGAAGCATAAAGTGATTCAAATTTCCTGGCACAATATGTGCCAAAAGCCTGTAAAACATAGCACCCATTTGAATCAATAATTCTGCCTTAAGGAATTTATCCTGAGGAAATATCAGACCCTTGTGCAAAGAAGAATGATCCAGGATGTTCATTCCAAATTATACAAAAACTGGATTCAAAGTAAATGTCATGAACAAGCAATTGATTAAATAAATTGTGATGAAACCATAAAACAGAATACCATGTAGCCATTAAAAATAATGGTGTGCATCTCTACTTTTAAGTGCAAATGGTCCATGAGGTATTATTAAATAATTAGAAGAAGATTCCAGAACAGTTTGTATAATGTAATTGCCTTTTTAAGGGCTGAACATACGTACATTTAAGTGCATGTTCTCAAAGGGAAATGTCTGAAGGGATATACACCCAAATGTTAATGACTGAGAGAATTCATGTGAGTTTTACTTTATTAAGTATATTTTCCAATATGACATGAAATGTTACAAAAAGTTTGTATTCCTTTGAGAATCAGAAAGGAAGAAAACATTCCACTTTAGAAAATGAAAAAAAAACTAAAAAAGAAAAATTCATGCACATTTTAAAGGCAAAATGAAATTTTGTGTTATTGAGGCCATCTTCCCAGTGTAGGATAATACATGTAATTGTTGCTTTCCATCTTTAAAATTAAAAAAGAAAGAAAAATAGGTTTTAACAAAGCCAGAGTTTGAATATTAATGGTTGCCACATGATCCATGGTTCAATCAGGTAGCGGCAGGAAAACACTAAAATCATCAGACTGCGATAGACCTCAATAATTGATTCAATTTTTGATTGGTTTCTCTTTTTAGCCCCCTTAAATTTAATGGGCAATTTGTTTTCACACAAGCGCCTAAAGATTGGCTATGGTGAAAATGGGAGGTGACCTATGAAAACCCTTACAAGACATTTTTATAAGACTACACCAGGCCAACTTAACAGATCTTAAATACTTCTGGAGAGAAGGAAACAAAATCTGGGATGTACTAGAATTGATCCAGGAGATAAGAGTTGAGAAGGAAGGACTAGAAAAATCAAGGTTAGAATGTTGATGCCCATAATCAGTTTTTAATAAATATAAATCAATAGACTGGATTTTGACATTACATTGAGAGAAATTACCATGCCAAATAAATAGGTAAAGGGTGGACTATATAACAAAATGTTTAGGGACAAATGACTAACCACTTGGAGAAAGCATAGTCAGATCATAACCCCAAATCTTAAATCAAAGAAGTGATATATGAATTATTTAAAATAAAAACTAAAACTAAAAAAAGGACTAAAGAAAATATCTGTCAATATTTAGGCAGGACCTCAAAGTTGGAATTATATAGTAAATTGACAGACTTACATATATAAAATATATACTTACATATATTTGTATTTTCATTTATAGTAAATATCACTGTCAAAAATATGAATTATGCATTGTGAAAATATTTGGAAATATAATGACAAAAGACTGATATTCTAACTTTAAAATCATTTTTTAATAAATCAATGAGAAATGTTGAAGACCCCAATATATAAGTGGGACAGGGTTATAAATACATAGTTCACAAAAGTGGAATTATTATGGCCACTAAATATAAAAAAATGTTCAACCTCACCAGTAACCAAAGAAAAGAACATTAAAGGCACATAGATATATCATTCTGGACCTATAATAATGACAAAAATGGGTGCTCACTTTCTGAAGGGCAATTTGTCAGTAGACACCAAAAAAGTCTTTAAATTGTGTACATGCCAATTGATCCAGAAATTTCACTTTGTAGAATTTTTTTTCTGCCTTTTTTTTAGCCAACACTTTGTAGAATTTGTTCTCAAGAAAATGTGAGCAAAGATTTATGTACAAGGATAATCATCACAGTACTGTTTAAACTATGAGAAACAAGTTATTTGTCTGAAAGAGAGACTGACTTAGAAATGTATTTATATATTTATTAACTAGAATACTAAGAAGTCCCTGAAAACTAAGTTGTAAAAGAATATACACTGACATGGAAAAAATGTTCATGATGTATTGAGGAGTAAAAAAAAAAACTGCATACCACAAAAAAATGTCTACTTAGTATACTATTTCATGTGTGTGCACAAATATACATGCATATTTATTTATACATAATATATATACATATATGCATATATTTATATACACTATATATATACTTATACACACTATATATATGGCATTACAGGACATTTTATTCTTTATAATTTGTGTGCATATATATGGTTTAACTTTCTGGGCTTAGCTTATGTTACTTTTGTGATAAATGAAGACCAGTAGAACAATTTGTACAAGAAAATGTTTCAGGCATACAAAGGGGAGAGAGAGAGAGAGAAAGAGAATGTCTAGGCATTCTCATTTAAATTGGACCTCAAAAGTGCAAGGGCTTTCACTGGTTGTGAAGTAACTGACATCTGCACTTGCAGAGGTGGTATACTTTGAGTAGGTGGAGAAAGTTTGGGAGAAGAGGAGAGATGATGCAGTGTTACATCTGGAGAAGGCTGACTAAAGGGGTTGGGGTACAGGGCAGTGTCTGGGAAACGGAAGTTAAACAAAAGGAATGGAGTACATCAACTCTACTTACTTCCTCATTCAGTTTTCAACTCAGGAACTCTCTCCAGCTTTGGTTCCTATAACTTCCTAAAGTGCCCCTCACTTCAATAAAGGGTGCCAACATCCACAAGCTGTCAAAGCCAGGATCTGGGGCCTTGATCCTCCTCTTCCTTTCACCCCCCAGCATCCAGTCAATCATAACCAATTCTACATCACACCTGCCACTCAAATCCATCCACCTCTCTCTATTCCCACTGCCACTATCCTAGTCCAGTTTATTCCTCATCTCAACTGTTAAACCAGCCCCAGAACATTTTCTCTGACCACTGTACAACTGCCTGAGCAAATTTTGTAAACAAAAACCTACATGTATAAATATGTATAAATAAATATGTGTTGGATCGAAATAAATTCACTTGTCTCCTTTACTCACATTTTCTTTTTTTCTTTCTTTAGCCTTTTTGGGTTGTAGTTGCCAACACTGCCTAGCCCCTCCAGTAACAAGCAGAAGACAAGAGCTAGCTAATTTCTGCTTCAGAATTTGCAGGGAGAGTGTGTGTACGTGTATGTATCTAACAGCCAGAGAGGTAATGAAGTTAAGACAGGCTGAAGGTCCCTTTTATAGCCTATAAAGCCAGAAATTTCACCTAAGAATCATGAGCTTGCACTAGGATTGAATATTTTTTTAAAACGCTGTGAGATTTTAATGGCATAGATGAAAAAATAAAAACACATCATTTGTTCCAGTCAAGGTTGACATCTTAAAACCAAGTAGATCAGTGATCTCTTTTTAAAAAGTCAAGAATTTGCACGTCATGGAAAATATTTTTAAAGACACAGAATTAAAATATCTTCCCCCAAGGCAAATAATAGCGCCTTAGAGTTCAGGATCTGTGTGAGTGTGGCTCATAAAGGATCAGCCAACACATGGTGCCAGTTCTCAGAGTGAAAAGAGAGCATCTCTGGAGAATTTTCTCCTTTTCTCTAAAAAGACAATTTTTTACACAGACTAGAAAGAAAGCAAAGTATTTTCACTTTTTCCCTGCCTCTTGCTGTTGTCTGCAAAATCCTACCATAAACAGTTTCCAATCAAAACCATCAGGTTGATATTACCCTCTGCTGCAGATTATTTCTAGGGCTTCCAAGTTCCCATGGTAGGCTGCCAGGAGTGTGGGAGTCATGCCATCTTCATCAGAAAGATTCAGATCTCTCTTGGTAGCCTCTTTCAGAAGTTCCAGGTAGCTATCACTAGCAGCTTGGTGGTAGCGAGTGGACATTTTTTCTGCTCACCAAAGCTTTGCTAAATATCACTCTCCAGGCAGAGCAGGATGTCAGTGAAGCAGACTTCCTACTAAGCTTGTTAATCAGTGACAAGGAAGAGTGTCAGCCCAGGGCAAAGCTCATTCCAACCTCCCTCCATGGAAGGCAGCCAGAAAGGTTCACAGCACTGAACTTAGACCTTTTCTTTCTGGAATGGCCATGACATTGAATACCGAGGACTGCTGTGTTCATCTTGAATGTTTTGAGGCACTGTTTTTTTTTCTGTCCTTTAACAAGTCCTGAATGTAATATTGGTCATCTAGGCACAGAATGTAGAAAATAATTTCAAAACAACTCAGAACTAGTCTAGTTCCCTGGAGAGGTCTATTTTTTAAAGTGCTGTATTGAGGTATAATTCACAAATTATGAAATTCACCCATTTTAAGTGTACAATTCAATGATCATTACTAAATTTAGAGTTCTGTAAGTATCACCATGAAACCAAGCAGGACACTGTGGGGCCTTCCCAGGGACAGACCTCCTCCTCACCTAGTCCCCCACCTCTTGTTTATAGAAAAGCTGTAGCCTCCTAGGCCTTCCCAGAGTTCTAAAGAGCAAATTTAATCAGAGAAGGGAGAAAAGACAGAAACAAAGGAAAAACCATCAAGCAAAACAAAATAATAACAGTTTAGCCATAAAACAAAGTCAAGGGCCTTTAGTTCCTTCTCGAGGACTATAGATAATATCCTGAACCATATCCTTGAGTTGTTTGGCAGATATTAAAACCCTCACCAGGTGAAAAAAGTTAACTGCATGCTGACCACCAGCACATAGACCCCAGACGAGTTAGAATCAGAAGGTTGATGATTGAGATTCCCAAAATATCACCCTGTTTCCTCACCATCAACCAATAAGAGAATTGTGCATGAGCTGATCACACACCCTGAGACCCTCTCCCTTACACTGTGTTTAAAAACCTTTCCCTGAAAGCCATTGGTGAGTTTGGGTCTTTTGAGCACAAGCTGCCCACTCTTATTGCTTGGCACCCTGCAATAAATGCTGTATTTTCAGTAGATTGGCTTTGCTGCACTGAGGGTGAGCAGACCCAACTTCTGTTTGGTAACAACCATAATCCAATTTTATAACATATCCATAACCCCCCAAATATCCCTCATGCTAATTTGTAGTCAATCCTCATTCCTACTCCCAGCCCCAGGAAACCACTAATCTGCTTTCTGTCTCTACAGATTTGCTGTTTGTAGGCATTTCATATAAATGGAATCATACAATGTATAGTCTTCTGTGTCTAGCTTTTTTTCAGCTTAAAATAATTTTTTAAGGTTCACCCATTTTATAGCATGTAACAATATTTCCTTCCTTTTCATTTCTGAATAGTTTCTACTATACTAATATACCACATTGGCTTTATTCATTCAACAGTTTATGGACATTTGAATTGTTTCCACATTTTGTTTTTATGAATACTGCTGCTATGAACATACAAGTCTTTGTGTGGACATATATTTTCATGTCTCTTGGGTATATACCGAGGAATGGAATTGCTGAATTACATGACAATTTGTATTTAACTTTTTAAGAAATTGCCAAACTGTTTTCCAAAGTGACTGTACGATTTTCATTCCCATCAGCAATGTATGAGGCTTCAAATTTCTCCATATCCTTGCAGCATTTGTTATCTGTCTTTTCATTTTCAGCCATCCTAGTGGGTGTGATATGGTATGATTGTGGTTTAAATTTTCATTTCCCTAATGAATAACAATGTTGAGCATGTTTTTTATGTGCTTATTAACCATTCTTACATCTTTTTAAAAAATTCTTTACTCATTTTTTCATTAGGTTGTCTTATTATTATTGAGTATAGGGGTTCTTTATATATTCTAGACACAAATTCTTTATCAGATATATTTTGAACTTAATGAAAATGAAAGCAAACATTGCAAAATTTATAGGATGCAGTTAAAACAAAAGTTAGGTGGGAAATTTGCAGTTTTTAATGCCTGTGTTAGAAAAGAAGATCTCAAATCCTTAACTTAAACTTCCACCTTACTGAAAGAAGGAAAAGCATAGAAAAATTAGTGTAAATAAAGAGCACAATATAAGACCAAAAACATGGTCCAAATTTATCTGCAATCAAAATAAATGTAAACAGACCAAATTCACCAGTTAGAAGACTGAGGTATGTCTTATTTACAACAGACATCTAAAATATAAAATTGCAAAAAAAAATTGAAAGTAAAAAATGGAAAAGTTATATCAAGCAAATACTAACAACAAATTGGTACAGCTATATTTATATCAGACAAAAAATAGTTTAAGCCAAAAATATTACCAGGGATAAAGAGAGAGAATACATAATGATAAAAGGAACAATTAATCAAGAAAATATGATACTCCTAAACTTGTATGTACCTAATAGCATAACCTCAAAATAGAGAAAACAAACAGTAGTAGAATTTAATGAGAAAGAACAAATCTGCAATCATAATGGGAGATTTTAACATAACTCCTTAATGTTATATATCAGTCAGACTAAAGATTAGGAAAGGTATAAAAAAATTGAACACAATTAAAAAGCTTTATCTAACAATCCTATATAGAACACTGCACTCAATAGAAAATGCATGTTCTTTTCAAGCACACAAGAATATTTATAAAAATTGCCCACCTAATAGAACCAGTGCAGGCCTCAACAAACATCAAATAATAGGCTTCATGTAGATCATGTTCTCTGAAGACACTGCAATAAAATTAGAAACCATCATCCTTATACAACTGATTAACTGTTTACATGTTCTCTTGTGATATAACTTTTACATCATTTTCATCATCAAATACTTACCATTTTGCATTGTAATTTTTCTTCTCTTTAATACGTCATAAATATTTCCCATATTGTTACAAAATATTTAATATGTTTGGATAATAGTCCATGTAATTGATGTGAGGAAGGTATATATTTGAAGTCTGTGACTGTTTATTCCTCTTATCTCTTTTTGTCCAAGTCTTTAGTCCAAGATAAATTATCTGCCCACTCTGAAATAGTACAAAGCTTTCATCTGCAAATTCCTCACAATAATTAGCTCTAAAGGTCATTGTGTGTTCCTTTTTTTGGTTTCTATGAGAACAACAGTGGAAGCTGTAGAAGCAAAACCTGGAAGGCAGCATTATTTGTTTGTTAAAAAAAAAAGGAATTTTTTTAGCCTAGAGAAAGTGAAATATCCAAACATGATTGTGGACACTTTGAGAACAATGTAACACTGTTGCTCTATCATTTTTGCATGAGCCACTTTAATTTAGACACAATTGCATTCACTAATGTACTCTAAATAGAAAATCTTATGTAACCTGAGAAAGGGCTTCTCAAAGATGGATGAATAGAAGAGAACACTCTGTTCTATTATACAGTATTCTATTCTATTCTACAGTAATAGAATGCTAAGTGCCAATCAAACAAGGAGTCTGCTGCCAGATAAAGATGATGATGGTGATATTAATGATAATGATACCAATGATGAGAAGAGCAGAATGATAAGAATTAGGGTAGAAGCAAAGGAAAAGGAGGACAAAGCAATTATAGAGGAGGGGAATAAGAATTGGAAATGTAAGACAAAGAGGAGAAGGAAGAGTTTCTCAACTCCAGTAGTACTTACGACTTGGACTTAAACTCTCCTATGAAATGTTAAAAAACTGAGCTTTATTTTTTTTATTTTTTTATTTTTTTTTATGGTGAAGATATTGGCACCCTCTGGCATTTCCTTGGGAAAACTTTTCCTTGAGAGAAGAATGGATGGGGAGGGAGAGGGAAAGCAGAAACAAACCTTTATGAATTTGAAGATCCTCCTTACTTCATCCCTTCAAGATGAGGTTGAGAAAGAGGGCGGAACTTGGAGCTGGAAGGCCTAGAGTCCATATGGTCTGGGACAAGTTATACTATCTATTTGAGTCTCTATTTCTTTGTGGATAAAATTGGAGGAAATTGCTCATGATCCTATCATCATCACCTAAGCTTACAGGAATAGGGTGAAATGAGATAAAAAAAATTCCTTACAGACTATAAAGCATGGTATCACAAACTGGAAGTAGTGTGACTGTGGCTTAGGGGACAGGGAGAGAGCGCTATAGCTCAATAATTGGTCTACTTCCTTATTCCCCAAAGCCCAAAGAAAGCAAAATTGGTAGAAGATGGTAAAGGCAGAGATTAATGAAAATAACTAACACAGATTTACGTATAATGTAGACGCGAATTCCTTATGAGGGGTTGGATAATTGTGGGGCAATTGTGACTTTTGACTGTTTTTTTCTTACGGAAATAAGTATTTGAGTCTGTTCCAACAGTATGCTGCTGGACTCTTGGAAGGTCAGAGAAGACCTGCCATACACATAGAGACTTTGAGGATTAGATTTAAGTGGTGATGACCCTCCCTTGTATTGTTCTATTAGCTAGCAAGTTAAGGCCCTCATCAACCATCCTATTGGAACCAACCCTGCTGCCCTCAACTCACTACACTCCTGCAATATTAGTATAACTTTAGAGAAACATCCTGCAAGTGTCTTCTGTGTTGTTCTGGTTGCTACTTAGGTTCAGAGGGGTAGACTCTATTTCCTCCTTTGTTTTTCTAAAACTCTAGAAACTCAACCTATTACCAGGATCCCCAAGAATGTAACTCTGAGACCCCTTCTGCCTAGACACCACTTCTTTTTGCCAAAGACTCATAGGAAAACGGGGTTAATGAGCTTCCAGGGACAGCATTTGGAGAGATTCTCTCACCAGTGGGTCTCCTCTTTCCCATAGAGCAATGCCATTTTCAACTCTTCATTGTTGTGTTTATAATTCTGTGACCTATCCTGCTTTAATAGCAGCTACCTGATAGCTAAGTGGTCTGAACAGGAGTCCCATATACCATGAATGCAATCCTGGCCAAGTAGCCCTTGGATGGAGGGTTTATCCAGGGCTTTGACCTATCTATAAAACAGAATCCTGTATGTTCCCTTGCTTCGGGAGAGGAAAAGAAGGGACAAAGACTAGTGGTGGTTGATAATTCCAGTCTACCCCACGAAAAACCAATGCCAGCAAAGTGGAAAACAAACTTCTCCCTTGTTCTGAAAAACCATTCACTGCTATTTGGGAAAGAAATTCAACAGCCTGTGCAACCTATATTTTTATTAATGGGATTGCCGCCTGCACCGCAAGAGATCTGGCTTTCAAAAGCAAACATTATTTGTTCTTCAAAGCTACTCACATCTAATTACAGAGAAAATTCACTTGTATGGTAGGGAAGCACATTTTTATGTAATAAGGAAAAAGAAAATATCCAAGCAGAACATTTGCTTTTAACAAGATTACTTCATCTAATGAGTATCTTATTATGAATTCTATTGAAAATAAAAACAATAGCAGAAAGTAAATGAAAATAAAGGGGATTACAAAAGCCCTGTTGTTACCCAGAAAACTTAGAGGAATCAGGCAAGAGCAGAACCAAGCATCGTTAACACACTACTGCATGTGCTGAATGGGTTTATGAGAAATATATCTGTTGAAGTAAAGACATTTTCATATGGATTATTAAGAAATGTCACTTACATGTATATTTTTTCCTCTTTATCACTGTAATAAAACTGTTCAACCTATTTAATGTGGACTGTTTCTATTCAAAAGAGATTTCAACAATCCTGCTTGTCATTTAAACTCATATATAACTCTTAAAATACAGAAACTTTCTTTCCCACACTGAAGATCATTGGTGTTGTTTTCCTTAGAAACATTGTTTAAACACAAACATGAAGCAATAAAAAGAACCATTGTCTTCCCTTTTGTTTTTTCTTCTCCAAATGAAAACATTTATGAAAATATTTAGGTGGATAAGTTGAGTACTGAAATTGTAATGTCCCTGAGGTATTGATTGGGCTTAATTTATTCACATAAGTTTCAAGACACTCAAAGTCCTATTTTTTTCTGCCAGAAAAATAGAGCTGTTATTATACCATCTGGTTTGCATGAGGAATCTCTTGGCATCTCTTAACTGCACATTTTATAAATGCTAAACCCCAGATGGCAGTACATTTTAACAGTGGAGAGTTTCATAAAGGTTTCCAAAAACAAATTCTTTAAAATGTGAATATTAGATAGTCTAAGCAGGGGCTATGAATTTAAATTCCACGCTTGAATTAACTGACTTTGTTAGCTGGACAAATTTCCTTTCATCTTATGTCTTTTCCCCTTCCTAATTAATTATGGTTTTATGAATTGAAGACCTCAATCAACATAATCATATGGCCTAAACCCTCACACAAAGTTTAAGTCCTATAAAAACTTCAGGAACAATGATCACTGGGAAAACTACATCAGCGGCCATTTTGTTTCAAGATGGCAGAATTTACCACAAGGGAGGTGTGGTATAGCACCGTTAAGCAGATTATCAAATACCATCAAAACCATTCAACTTTCTCAAAGCTGATAGTTGGACTGAGAAGACAGGAAAATGTGAATGTCAAGCATTGCACTGAAATAAAGCCAGAGTACAGTATGGTCAAGAACATAGATTCTTAAGTTAGAAACTAGACCCTGCATTTTCTTAAACATTCTTCTCTTTCCTCTGCATTTTTCTTTTTGATAATAAGAACAACAACTTGGTCCTGGGGTTTTTATCATCCTATACATTACAACACAGTAAAAGAGTATACAGTCACACAGAGCTGTATTTCAATCTGGGAGTTTATATTGATTTTCTAAGGCTGCCATAAATAGTACCTCAAAGTGGGTGGCTTAAACATCCGATTTTTTTGCTTATAGTTCTGCAAGCTAAAAGTCTGAGATCCAAGTTTTGGCAGAATTGGTTTCTTCTGAGGGTGATGAGGGAAAGATTTGTTCCAGGCCTCTGTCCTTGACTTGTAAAAGGCCATCTTCCCCGTGTGTCTTCACATTGTCTTCCCTCTGTATATGTCTATGCCCAAATTCCTTCTTCTTATAAGGACACCAGCCATATTGCATTAGGGCCTACCCTAATGACCTCATTTTAAGTTAATCACCTCTGTAAAGACCCTAGCTCAAAACAGAATCACATTCTGAGGTACCTTGGTTTTTTGGGGGGAGGCTTCAACATTAATTTTGAGGGGTATTGCAACTCCCACTTTCTTGTCATTTCCATTTGCATGAAATATCTTTTTCTATCCCCTTACTTTCAATTGATGTGTGTCCTTTGCCCTAAAGTGGGTGTCTTGTAACAGCATATTATAAGCTCTTGTTTTTTATCCAATATGCCACTCTGACTGGAGCAGTTAGTCCATTAACATTTAAGGTAATCATTGATAGATATATATTTATTGCCATTTTAAATGTTGTTTTCCTACTGATTTTATATTTCTTCTTTATCCCTTTCCTTTTCTTTTTTTTTTTTGCGGTACGCAGGCCTCTCACTGCTGTGGCCTCTCCCGTTGCGGAGCACAGGCTCCAGACGCACAGGCTCAGCGGCCATGACTCACGAGCCCAGACGCTCCGCGGCATGTGGGATCTTCCCGGACCGGGGCATGAACCCACGTCCCCTGCATTGGCAGGCGGACTCTCAACCACTGCGCCACCGGGGAAGCCCTTCCTTTTCTTTTTGTTTTCCCTTTTTTGGTTTGATGATTTTTTGTATTATGCTTATGTTCTCTTCTTTTTGGTTTTTGTGAATCTACTGTATGTTTTTGATTTGTGGTTACCCTGTTATTCAAGTATATTAACGCTCTATGCTTCCCGTACCTGGATATCTGTTTCCTTTGTTAGGTTTGGGAAGTTATCAGTCATAATTTCTTCAAATACATTTTCAATCCCTTTTCTCTTTCTTCTCCTTCTGGGATCCCTATTATGTATAGATTGGCAAGCTTTATGTTATTCCATAGGTCTCCTATATTGCTTTCATTTTGTTTTTCATTTGGCTTTCTATCTGCTGTTCTGACTGGGTGATTTCCATTTTCTATCTTTCAGATCATTTATCCATTCTTCTGCATTTTTCATTCTGCTATTCATTGCCTTTAGCTCAGCTTTCATATCGGCAAATGAGTTCCCTAATTTTTCTTGGTTTCTTTTTATAGTTTCTAGTTCCTTTTTATAGTAATCAGCATTTCTTTTTTTTTTTTTTTTTTTTTTTTGTGCTGTACGCGGGCCTTTCACTGTTGTGGCCTCTCCCGTTGCGAAGCACAGGCTCCGGACGCGCAGGCTCAGCGGCCATGGCTCACGGGCCCAGCCGCTCCGCGGCATGTGGGATCTTCCCAGACCGGGGCACGAACCTGTGTCCCCTGCATCAGCAGGCAGACTCTCAACCACTGCGCCACCAGGGAAGCCCCAGTAATCAGCATTTCTATCAACAGTCATTTGCAATTCCTTCAGTATTTTCATTATCTCTTTTTTCAAAGTCAGTGTCTATTAGACTGAAGAGGTCTATTACATTGTTCTTTCAGGGAAATTCTCTTGATCTTTTCATTAGGAGTGGTTCCTCTGTTTCTTCATTTGACTTATGTCTCTTGCTCTATGAGTTTAGGAAAAACAATTATATACTGTGGTCTTGGAGGGCTATTTTTATGTGGGAGTGTCCTTGTGTAGCTTGCGTGGATTTAATATTTTTTGGTGCGAGGGCTGTTTTTAGTGTGGCTGGCTGCCACCTCTTTCCTCAGTGTATGCTGGCCATTATCCCCTTGATAGGAGGTGTGACTAGTGTTGCGGTGACCAGAGCCTGCACTGGACATTGAGCAGGGCCTCCTCTTTGCTATGTGGTTGTCATGGGCCGGGTCTGTTCCCTAGCTGTTGGAATAGAGGCCCCCAGATCCATTTCTGAGCTGTGTTTCTGAGCTGTCGTGTGAGGCAGGTGGGACTGGAGCTCTCCCATTGGGAGAGCAGCCACTGAGTATTCCTCCACCACAGATGTTCACCAGTGAATGTGCTCTATTGTGTCACCTGTCACCCGTTGTGCAGGCTCACAAAGTACACTGTTGTTGGCACTGCCTTGGCCATGTCTTAACCTTGGGAATGCCAGCAATTCGCCCTGGTATCTATCAGGTATTGTTTTTACAAGGCAACCAGTGCAGATCCACTGAAGTCAGGCCCGAGGACTGCAGTAGGCACGCCCCTGGACCCGCTATGAGTGCTACAGAGCCAGCTCATATCCTGGCCCAGCCCAGGCCCCATGTGCAGGTGCCCACAAAGCCCGCAGCTGCTAAGCCAGAACCATCCCAGCCACAGGAGCACCCGTTGTCCACTCAGATGTCCTGCAGGCACTGAATTTACAAAGCCGGCAGTGGAGGTGTAAATCCGTGGCTTGTGCAGCCAGGGGGAAAGATTTCAGCCTTGCCGCCTAAGCTGCCCAGGCCCTGGGACTCAGCTGTGGTTTCAGCCCTGTCTCTGCATGTGGGCAACCTGGTGGCATCTGCTCCCAGAGCCTACCGAGGCAGCGGCTGGGGCATGGGAGGCCACCGAGGTGGCAGCTGGAGCACAGAAGCCTGCTGAGCTGGCAGCTGGGATGCCCTCTCCCTGAGCCCCTGTAGGCAGGGAGTGGCGCATGGAGAAAAAAGCTACCAAGGCAGCACCACCCCTCCCTTTGTGGGCCACTTAACAATGGCGCTTCACTTCTGTGGTGGCCCGGGTTTCTTTCACACACAATCCCCGTTGAGGCTGTAGCACGCTCCAGCTCCTTCAGGCTGTCTCCATGCAGCCAACAGCACTCCTCTCCCGGGGTCTGTCCTCTAAACCCCGAGTTTTGGCTCCCAGCCCCACCCATAACAGCGGACTCATGTCTCAGGCTACGATGAGCAGGGTGGTGGCACAAATGTCTGTGTAAATCTCTCTCTGTTCTGCCTGCCACCAACCAGTTGTGGTGCTCTCCTCTGAGCCTCTGAAGCTCACTTTCTGTCACAGCTGGTCTCCCCACCAGTGAGGCAGCTTCCCACGGTGTGCGGGAACGTTTCCTCTTTTTCAGCTCCCTCCCAAGGCCGCAGGTCCCATCCCACTTCCTCTTTTTTTTTCCCTCTCATCCTACCTGGTTACATGGAGATCTTTCTTGTCTTTTCAGGTATTTGAGGTCTTCTGCTAGTGTTCAGCAGGTGTTCTGTGAGCACTGTTCCATTTGTAGATGTATTTGTGGGAGGAGGTGAGATCCAAATCCTTCTACTCCGCCATCTTGATGTAAATGGATTAAATGCTCCAACCAAAAAACATAGACTGGCTGAATGGATACAAAAACAAGATCTGTATGTATGCTGTCTACAAGAGACCCACTTCAGACTTAGGGACACATACAGACTGAAAGTGAGGGGATAGAAAAAGATATTCCCTGCAAATGGAAATCAAAAGAAAGCTGGAGTAGCAATACTCATATCAGACAAAATAGACTTTAAAATAAAGACTGTTACAAGAGACAAGGAAGGACACTACATAATGATCAGGGGATAAACCCAGGAAGAAGATATAACAATTGTAAATATATATGCACCCAACATAGGAGCACCTCAATACATAAGGCAAATGCTAACAGCCATAAAAGGGGAAATAGACAGTAACATAATTATAGTGGAGGATTTTAACACCCCACTTTCACCAATGGACAGATAATCCAGACAGAAAATAAATAAGGAAACACAAGCCCTAAATGACACCTTAAATCAGATAGACTTAATTGATATTTATAGGACATTCCATCCAAAAGCAGCAGAATACACTTTCTTCTCAAGTGCACACAGAACATTCTCCAGGATAGATCACATCTTGGGTTATAAATAAAGCCTTGGTAAATTAAAGAAAATTGAAATTGTACCAAGCATCTTTTCTGACCACAACACTATGAGATTAGAAATCAATTACAGAAAAAAAAAACACCTGTAAAAAACACAAACACATGGAGGCTAAATAAATATGCTACTAAGTAACCAATGGACCACTGAAGAAATCAAAGTGGAAATCAAAAAATACCTAGAAACAATTGACAACGAAAACACGACAACCCAAAACCTGTGGGATGCAGCAAAAGCAGTTCTAAGAAGGAAGTATATAGCAATACAATCCCACCTCAAGAAACAAGAAAAATCTCAAATAAACAAATCTAACCTTACACCTAAAGAAACTAACTTTACACCTAAAGAAACTAGAAAAAGAACAAAGTTAGTAGAATTTTATAAATTTTTATAAATTTATTAAAAAAAACCCAAAGTTAGTAGAAGGAAAGAAACCCAAAGTTAGTAGAAGGAAAGAAATCATAAAGATCAGAGCAGAAATAAATGAAATAGAAACAAAGAAAACAATAGCAAAGATCAACGAAACTAAAAGCTGGTTCTCTGAGAAGATAAACAAAATTGATAAACCTTTAGCCAGACCCATCAAGAAAAAAAGGGAGAGGACTCAAATTAATAAAATTAAAAGTGAAAAAGGAGAAGTTACAATGGACACAGAAATACAAAGAATCATAAGAGACTACTACAAGCAACTCTATGCCAATAAAATGGACAACCTGGAAGAAATGGACAAATTCTTAGAAAGGTACAATCTTCCAAGACTGAACCAGGAAGAAATAGAAAATATAAACAGACCAATCACAAGTACTAAAATTGAAATGGTGATCTAAAAACTTCCAAAAAACAAAAGTCCAGGACCAGATGGCTTCACAGGCGAATTCTATCAAACATTTAGAGAAGAGTTAACACCTATTCTTCTGAAACTGTTTCAAAAAAATTGCAGCGGAAGGAACACTCCCAAACTCATTCTATGTGGCCATAATTATCCTGAAACCAAAACCAGACAAAGATACTGCAAAAAAAAGAAAACTATAAGCCAATATGACTGATGAACATATGATCCAGAAATCCCACTCCTGGGCATATATCCAGAGAAAACCGTAATTCAAAAACATACATGCACCCCAGTGTTCATTGCAGCACTATATAGCCAAGACATGGAAGCAACCTAAATGTCTATCAATGGAGGAATGGATAAAGAAGATGTGGTACAGGGACTTCCCCGGTGGCTCAGTGGTTAAGAATCCACCTGCCAATGCAGGGGAAATGGGTTCAAGCCCCGGTCGGGGAAGAACCCACATGCTGCAGAGCAACTAAGCCCGTGCACCACAACTACTGAGCCTGCGCTCTAGAGCCTGCGAGCCACAACTACTGACACCTGCACGCCTAGAGCCCGTGCTCCACAACAGGAGAAGCCACCGCAATGAGAAGCCCACACACCGCAACAAAGAGTAGTCCCTGCTCGCCACAACTAGAGAAAGCCCTCACGCAGCAACGAAGACCAAATGCAGCCCAAAATAAACAAATAAATAAAGTTATTTTTTAAAAAAGGTGTGGTACATATATACAATGGAATATTACTCAGCTATAAAAAAGAATGAAATAATGCCATTTGCAGCAACATGGATGGACTAGATTATATTACCATACTAAACAAAGTAAGTCAAAAAGAGAAAGACGAATTCCATATGATATCACCTATATGTGGAATCTAAAAATGACACAAATAAACATATCTATGAAACAGAAGCAGAATCACAGACATAGAGAACAGACTTTCTCTATGTGGTTGTCAAGGGGGAAGGCGGTTTGGGGAGGGAAGGATTGGGAGTTCGGACTTAGCAGATGCAAACTAGTATTTATAGGATGGATAAACAACAAGGTCCTACTGTATAGCACAGGGAACTATATTCAATATCTTGTGATAAACAGTAATGGAAAAGAATATGAAAAAGAATATATATACATATGTATAACTGAATCACTTTGCTGTACAGCAGAAATTAACACAACATTTAAGTCAACTATACTTCAATAAAATATAAAAAAATTTTGAGGAGGACAAATTCATTCCATAACAGCTTTCTACTTAGTAGCTATCAACTTGGGGGAAATTCACCGTGAGGAGCCTTAATTTCCTTTTCTTATTCCTACCTTGAAGGTTTATACATCAGTGTCCAGCACAGGACCTATACACAATGGACCTGAACAAAAGTTCCCTTCCCTCTTTCCTGCAGAGACTCATCAAATCACAGGGTTTCTGAGGACCACCTACTCTTTCCCAGTACTCTGTGTGAAATGTGAATTATAAAGGCATGGATTTATAAAACCCGCAGGGAAACCCAAAGGGAAAGGGGTGGATTACAAAGATTTAGTGAAGGGAGATTTAACAGAATTAGGAGTTACTTGAATAAGAGACAACCCTTCAGGAAATGGGCTGAGTTTCAACCTGGGTTACCCTGATCAAGACTGAAATTCCATAGACCTTGTTTGATTAGCTTTAGTCATGTGCCTACCATTTGTCCAAAGGGTGATGGAGGCAGCTTGACTGAAAGTCTCACCAAGACTATATCTAATGGGAAAGAGAGTTCCTACCAAAAGAAGAGAAAAGGATACCAGACAGAAAAGAATATACCTGTGTGTATTTAAGTTTACTTATTTATGCTTAGGTTTTATTCGTTACATAAGTAGTCATTTGGTCTCTCCCATCAGAAAGCAAACCCCTTAAAGACAGTCTTTTTTTTTTTTTTTTTTTGCGGTACGCGGGCCTTTCACTGTTGTGGCCTCTCCCGCTGCGGAGCACAGGCCCCGGATGCGCAGGCTCAGCGGCCACGGCTCACGGGCCCAGCCGCTCCGCAGCATGTGGGATCTTCCCAGACCAGGGCACGAACCCGTGTCCCCTGCATCGGCAGGCGGACTCTCAACCACTGCACCACCAGGGAAGCCCTAAAGACAGTCTTTGTCTGCACTTGGACAAATGTGTGTGTTGCTTCTTTTGAGACTTCACAGTTTTATAGTTGCTCGGTAAATGCTCCCTCGGAGAATACCCACAGTTTCATAATGTAAAATTGGGCTCATTTTGAAACAGGAATTCGAAATAATAGTCATGGACAAGTACTGCCACAGTCATGCTGCTTAACAAACACCCAAAATTAAGTGGCTTAAAAGAATAAGCATTGATTTAGCTCACAAGTCTACAGTCAACTGGTCAACTCCTCTGTGCTCAGCTGACCTCGGCTTGTCTCGCTCATTCATCAGCAGTCAACTGGCAGGTCGGCTGGGAACTAGTTGCTCTAGGATGGCCTCAGCCTAGATGACCTGTCTCTGTTCCTTGTGATTGTTTATCATCCGGCAGGATACCCTGGGTTTGTTGTCACAGTGAATGCAGAATGCTAAGAGACAGTGCATATGTGTACAGGCCTCAAGAGACCGAGTCTCAGAACTGGCATACCATCACTTCCACCACATTCTGTTGGCCAAAGCAAGTTACAAAGCCAGTCAGGTTCAGCGGTGGGGAGGACCAGGCTAACTGCAAACCATGCTGCTAAGGATGGGAGTCCAGGGAGGGGTGGAAGATTGGCACCTTTACAATTAATCTACCATATCACCTTAAGAACTTTAACATTTCATATTCTATCAACTAAAAGGACTACGCTGTATTGCATTTTCTTTATTTCTATGGTAACCATTACCCTAGCTACTACTTATAGAGTAATCTGTGTTAATATTTGTATGTAAATGAGCTTTTATTTAGAACTTCTGAGCCTTCTCTGTCATTCATTTACCTAAGTTGCCCTATTTTTTTTTTTTTTTTGCAGCACACGGGCCTCTCACTGTTGTGGCCTCTCCCGTTGCGGAGCACAGGCTCCGGACGCGCAGGTTCAGCGGCCATGGCTCACAGGCTCAGCCGCTCTGCGGCACACGGGATTCTCCCAGACCGGGACCGGGACACGAACCCGTGTTCCCTGAATCGACAGGCGGACTCTCAACCACTGCGCCACCAGGGAAGCCCTAAGCTGCCCTATTTTTACATTAACAGATCAATGAAGCCTTTTATGCCCTTGTCCTATTTCTTTCTGAATCCATCACCGTTACAAGGCTCATTCAATTTTGATCTGTCTAAAGATCCAAAGGCGGAAAATGACATTAACATTGTATAGTTACATTGTATAGTTAAAGGAACTACTATATGATGCTCAAGAACATTCTTATTAACATAGTCTATCTTATTTTTCCAAGTTAAATTCATATTTCATATTTGAAAGCTATTTTAAGCTATGTTAGCCTGATAGAAGATTCTGTATTTCTTATTTATCTAATACTGCTGAATTCTAATTAATGCCATCTTGTACTTTTAAAGTTAAGCGAACTGCAAGAGAAGCATTGAGTTTTAAAACACCCCCTCATACACACACACAGAAAATCATAATGAATTAGAATGAGCCTGGGAGTAGATATCAGAAGATCTGGTTTCTCCCTGGAGCTCTGCTACTAACTTTCTGTATGACCTTGGGCAAGTCACAGAACCTCTTAGGCTTAATTTCCTCATTTTATATTGGGGAGTTGGACTTTGAAAGCCTCATAAACCAAATCTACTCACTTGGGCAATATACCTTTATACCATGAAGCTTGAATTCATCGGCCTTTCATTCTATAGCTTCTATAGATCACTTATATACAAATCAGGTTTACTGTTATCACTTTTACATTACTTTAATTGGTTGTTTATCACCAAGATAACTCAATCAATACAGAAGTGAATGAAGTTTAAAAAAAACGTATGATACCAAATGTAAAGTAGCTAGTGGGAAGCAGCCACATAGCACAGGGAGATCAGCTCAGTGCTTTGTGACCAACTAGAGGGGTGGGATAGGGAGGGCGGGAGGGAGACGCAAGAGGGAGGGGATATGGGGATATATGTATACCTATAGCTGATTCACTTTGTTATACGGCAGAAACTAACACACCATTGTAAAGCAATTATACTCCAATAAAGATGTCAAAAAAAAAAAGTATGAGTCTCCCATCTCCCTATTCCTATTCCGGGAATGATGCATCACATATATTTATAACCAGTACAGCAAGAGCACAAACAAAGCAGAACAGATGACAATTGTGAATGTCCAGCATAGCTGGATTGGTGTGGATGGCCTGGATGCCTGCACTGTCTTCTCCCTCAGGTAACGTGTTGGCTCCCCGGCATATAAATGCAAACGCACATTTCTATACCCACACATAGACACATAAATGGATAGAAAATACACGTTTCTCATTTTTTTTAAGTAAAATGTGACAACATACTAATCATACAGCTCTAATACTCCAATTTATTGTGGATGTCTTTAATATCAGCATTTATAGATCCAGTTGAATCCATAGATTTATTTTAGTATCTGAAGAGTATTCCAGAGTTTATCTAACCATCTCCTGATGATAACAGTTAGGTCATCTTCAATTAATACTTTTACAATTGTTGTGGAAAGTAAGGCAACAGGATTGGAAATTAAGAATTATGAACTATTGTTTGAAAGAACTGCATTTCAGAAAGTAAGGAGGGCACCTGCCCAAAGGAGGCAAAAATATTGCATTGTTGTTATGCATTACAACCTAAAACTCTCTTCAAGAAATGCCTGGTGGGGCCTCCCTGGTGGCGCAGTGGTTGAGAGTCCGCCTGCCGATGCAGGGGATACGGGTTCGTGCCCCGGTCTGGGAGGATCCCATATGCCGCGGAGCGGCTGGGCCCGTGAGCCATGGCTGCTGAGCCTGCGCATCCGGAGCCTGTGCTCCGCAACGGGAGAGGCCACAACAGTGAGAGGCCCGCGTACCACAAAAAAAAAAAAAAAAAAAAAAAAAAAAAAAGAAATGCCTGGTGATTAGCAACAGGTGAGAAGAGGCCTCATAAGTCAAGCAGAGACCAGGGCATTCACAGGAGAGGGAACACATTGTAGTTATAAACACAGTTAAAAAGTCTCATTGAAAAGAATGTGGAAAAAAGAAATACATCTGAAAGAGATCCTACTGTTTATTTAGTAAAATATTAAGGATCTATTATTTTTGTAAAGGTTTTAGTTTTCCTAACTAGTGATATGAGACACCATCTTATTGTAGAGAGCCATGTCTTCTTCATTCTCAAAGCTGGCTACACTGAACACATTTGTATCCTTGTGCCCTTATGCAGAATTGATTCTTAGGGGCCTGGAGCTAGTTGTTCAGTGACTGTCCCAAGCACAGCATTGGATGGGTCAGGCAAGGCAAGTGAAATTAATCTCTGGTGCGCTCACCACCCTCACCAACTCTCACAGTGGTCCTCCTTCTCTCCATGCCTCCTGCTCAGGGCCTTTGTGCTGCCCCTTAGTCTCCCAGAGCCCCCAGTTTAGGGCTCTGACCAGAGCTGCCTTTTCCTAGGCAAGACCTCACACTCTGGAAAAAAGGTACTGTATTGGGGGAAGCAAGCCTGTGGGTGGGGCCCGGGAAGGAGGAGCAACACATTAATCTATTACCTCTCTGACCACCTTCCTAATAGGTCTCTCTGAATCTTGCTCCTGCATTCCATCCTCTAATGGCTGGAATGGTCTTCTAATCTCGCCAATGGTCTTCTTATCATAGTCTTAACCATCGTGGTAACAAATTACCTTCACAGTTGTAGAAAAGGTCCCACTCTTTGGAAAATATGCTTAGGAGTAACTATTGCTATCATGCTTCTGCTCAGAATCTAAATCCTTTCACCATCCCTATCCTCAAAATCCTGCTTATCCTGGATTTTGCTCCCTCTCCCCCATTCCACTGGTATATAATCAACTGATTCCCATAAAGAAGTTAATCACTGGCAATCATTCAGTTTCTTGCCTGCCTCCCTTCAGATATTTCCCAAATTTTCCTGATCATAAGACTCACCTGGCTTGTTAAACATACAGTACCCCAGGCCCCTCCCCCAGAGAGCCTGATTCAGCAGATTTTGGGTGGGCCCCAGGAATCTGTGATGTTAACAAGAGCCCCATGTGATCGTTTTGATCAAGGAAGTTGGGGAAACCACTACTCTAACCAACAATATTTCAGACACCTATAACAGGGAATGAAGATTACTCCTCAAGTTATATCATAAAGACATAAATAAAGACATAAAAAACAACACATAAATAAATATTTCAAGTGCCACCACACTACTTGCACAGAATTTGAGCATTATCACCTGTTAGGGAACATGGACTGCAGACACCTAGGTATCTCAGTCTGGCCCTGGCCCTGACACCCAGCTTGGGCAAATTGCTTTTCCTCAGTTTCCCCACCTGTAAACTCCCAATTGCTACACAGTGACATTCTTATTTAGATCACTATTCCCTTTGATCCAGAATTTTTACTTCCAGGAATTTATCCTGAGAGTTTACCAGGGAAATGTACAAGAATGTGCATCAGATTATTGTTTATAATGATGAAAAATAGGAAGCTATATTAATGTCCATCATTAGGGGACAGTTAAACACTGATTTATCTAGACATCGAATACTATGCAACCCTAAAACTGGTAATGGAGATCTTTATGTTTGAGATGGAAAGTGTACATGACATATAAAGTAGTAAAAGCAGGTTACAAACATAATTTATACTTCAATCTCAGGTTGCTTTTAAGTGTGTGTGGTGTTTGTAGAAAAAGACCATAGAGTTACATACTTAAGTATTAGCAGTGGTAAAATTTGGATGACTTTTTCCTTTTCTCTATATCCTTCTGTAATTGTCGACATTTTTTGAAGTAAGCTTAAAATCTATACTTGGGGGAAAATAATGCTTCATCCATTTTTTTTTAAAGGTACTTCTTCATGCACATTGCCAGGATGGTGTCCACAATAGCCAGGAGACCAGGAGTCACTTAAAGGAAAGGTTTACTTAAAGATAGTGTGAATAAGAGATGTTCTTTCCTCAAAAAAATCCCACCACATTCTTTCACTGTGCATTTGAGTTGTAAAGATTTTGTCAAAAGATCCTAATTTTTCCCAGTGTTACAGAAAAAAAGCACCAATTCATTCACCTGGAGCCAGTTTCAAGGAACTCTGGTTTCATGGCTGGCCCGCAGAGCAGCTGGTGTAACAGCAAGGCAAGTGTCAGAAAGCACAGAACTCTGCTTATTTCAGGCCTTTCAGAAAGGCCCTCCCTTCCCAAATCCCCTCCTCTCAGCTGGGAGGGCTGGAGAAGATTCAGGTGTCTCCAGTGGGGAGAGGGCGGGATCGTGTCCTGCTTCCTGCTATAAAAGCACAGAGCAGCACACCCCTCTGCCTGGCTGATTTGGTGGTGTCTTCGGTCATGGCGTGCAGGCAGAGAGGAGACAGTGGGAGACCCTCAAGCTGGTTCAGTGCAGACTGGAGGTAACTGGGGGCAGAAGGGAGAGGACATAATGGCCTTGTCTGCTGAAGTTTGTCCCTCTTTAACTCTCTCCCCCATGCCCTCCAGCACCTACAGGTCATTTCCTCTATTCTTCGCTCTTTTGACTTCGGTGAACTCAATACGTGTTAATCAGTTGGTGGATCCTGCCTTCCCAGGTAGGCCTCTTGGGTGAGGGAAGTGCTCTTAAGCATCTCTCTAACAGATTGCACCTAGGGTGCCTAGATAGCCAGGAAACACAAACATAAGTTAGACAATCTCCACTCATTCCCTTTATAACCTTGATCAAGTTACTACAGTTTTTCCATTGCTTACCTAGAGCTTGCTCTACCAGCTAAATGGAGGACTATGCAAAAACACCTGTACTACCTTCTATTCCCTCACTGCCTCAAGCTTTACGGCATCCAAGTAGTAGCAAACCACACACTAAGCCCCCATCTTTGGGAGCAGTCGTCTTCAAACACATGCTCATGCTTAAGGAAAGTGTCAACATAACAGACAAAATCAGAGCTGTTGCACTTGTAATGAGTTTTTCAAAATTTTCATCTGAGCCAGAGGATGCACAGTGTCAGGTTATAGGCAGATTGGTTAGTCTTTAAAAAGTGTGTCCTTGGGCTTACTTAGGGCATTTTTTAAACTTCAGATTGAAAAATCTTAGACAAAACTTTTCTCCAGTTCTTCACAGACCTACCATCCCCATCTCCATCAGGGTTCCAGCCTGGTTCCTGCATGCATGCATGTTAACCCGAATCCAGGCTTATCCTGGAGTATTTCAGAAAGCCCTACGCACCTAATTGATACCTTCCTTAAGTTCTTGGTATCTTGCATTGTAGTTATATCTTTCCCACCAATCTGTAAGTTCCTGATGGTACTTCAGGGTGGTAGGCAAGCTTTGCCTCTCCCAACTGGCATCTTCCCTGTTGTCTGTTGGAGAGGAGAGTTCCCTCAATACACTTCTGTAGGAATCATGCCTCTTGTGTTCAAAGATGCCCCATGTGTTTCCATTGCTCTTCAGGTACTGTCACTTGCTATGAAAATAGAATGATAGTGGAGTTTCAAAGCATTCTTGCCAACAAGATACAGCAGGCATCTGTGGTGGGTAAGTAATGTGTATTATCTCATCTTAGTCTTACTTAATAGAAGCCCTTGGCTCAAGGCCATGTCCATTTTCTGGTGAGCGGAGCACACAAACCCTGGAGCAACTGGCACCCAAAACCCATGATGACACAGGGGCCCTGAATTGCATGATACCTCCAAGAGTGGAAGACCCTGTCTTTCTTTGGAAATCTGTCTTATCTCAGAATCCCCTAGGAAACATCTATCTTCAAATCACAGCATTTCCCAGAGCTTGGGTTATACCACTCAGGTGGGAAAGTAAAAAGTGAAGTGATTGAAGTACCTTAGAAATGGATTGGCAGTCTTGGCTATGTACCTCTGGTCGACTCAATGTCACTGAAATGTACTTCTTGGCCATCTCCTGTCTAAATTGCTCTTGCTTCTGTAGATCCCCTTGGTCTTGAAATGCCGAACTGCACTTATGTTCTGGACCCAGAAAAGCTCACCCTGAAGGCCCCATATGAAACCTGTACCAAAAGAGTAGTAAGTAATTGTTTGAGGAGTGATTTGGGAAGTAGTAACCTAGGAGTTAAGGCTTTGGGGTAGAGCAGTAGTTCTCAGTCAGGGTGATTTCTTTTGTCATCCCAGAGAACATCCTGCAATGTCTGGAGACAGTTCTGGTTATCACAGGTGGTTGAGGGGTGGGGCGGGAAAGGGCCGCTACTGGCCCTCTAGTGGGTACAAGCCAAGGATACTGCTAAATAGCCTCCATTGCCCAGAGGAGCCCTCGGTAACAGACATGTTAGAACCCAAATGCCAACGCTGAGGTTAAGAGACCCTGGAGTTGAGGATTGGGCTTGATTTCTGGCTCTGCCACTATCTAGATGTGATTGGGGGTAAGTTAGCTAACCTTTCTAAGTCTCTACTTGCCCATTGGAAAATGGATGATGATATCTCTCCATAAGGTGTCTAAAGATTAATGACATAATACAGATGAAGGACTTGGCATAGCATCTAGACACAACAAATGATCAAACACGAGCTATTTTGATCTGTAACCCCCATGGAAAAGGGGAGGCTATTTTGGGGCTGGCAAATAGAGTGCTGGTACCTCTAGGCTGTAAAAACGTGTTGGAAGGCCAGCAGAAGCTGAACAATAGGATTTTCTACTGTTAAGCAATAGTACTGCCCAATCAGGGTTATTAGGAGCAGGAGAAGCAACCTAAGTCGTTTCCAAGTTTTAGTGTGCAAACAATCACTTAGGGAACTTGTAAAGTACAGAATTATTTCATTTAGTTGATGACTTAATAGGTCTGGGGTGCATTCTAGAAGTCTGCAAGTTTAACAGTCTACTTCATCTGATTCTATAGTGAAGATCTCCAGTAATTAAAACTTTCCCTTCTGAAATGGCCTTTCCCAACTTCAGGGAGCTTAGGGTTGCATTCCTTTAGACCAGAGACCTACAGAGTATCACCTGTGGGTGGCCACATCCAGCCCATGATCTGTGTGTGTGACGGTCCTCAAGCTAAGAATGTTTTCTGTTTTTTTAAAGAGTTTTTAAAACATGTTAGCACTCGTATGTGGCCTACAAAGTCTATATATTTACTAACACTTAACAGAAAATTGTTGGCTGACTCCTGCTTTAGACTGTGAGTTCCTTGGGCCAGGGGAAATGGCAAAGATAGCTCCGTCCAGCACCCAGCACAATGGCTGCTACATAGGTGCTCAATAAGTGCATTTGAATCTCTTGGTACAGGCCCCAAACCAAACAGGACCTTGATACTCAGATATAGGGTGAATGTAAAAAGAAAATAAAAACTGGACTCTGAGCCTTGAAACTCAAGGAACTATTCTCTGCCAATGTATGAGTCTTTCCTGGGATATCTAAAGAGGCTATAGAATCTCCTGGTACAGGAATGAGGGACCTTCTAGAACCCGTGGTACTGATAACTTAAGGGTTTTTCCAACGTTAAGGGTTTTACCAATCAGCTGGGTCAGATGGTATTCTGGAATCCCCTTTCTCACTGAGGTACTAGCACTGTCCTTACTATGGCATTTTCATACAGCTTGGCCAACATCAGATGACCATCAAACTCATGGACGGCAATGCTGGTTTAAGACAAGAGGCTTTCATGTATGACATCAGCTGTCCAGTTATGCAAGCAGAAAGCCATGAGCAGCATTTGGGATCCACAGTCTGCTTGAAGGATTTCATGTCTGTGAGTGAAGCAGGCTGACTGCTTCTCACCCAGCTACTGCGGGGGAAATGTGGTCTAGACAGAACTGGGCTTCAGAACAAGATCAGGATTGCAATCTGTATTTTACTACTGACTTGCTGTGTAGCTTTGGATTGATTTCTTAACCACACTGAGACTTTGTTTCTAAGTCTGAAGTGGGGGACAACAATACCTCATAGGATGGCTTTAAGAATTGACTGAGAAGGCAGATACAGCACTCAGCACATCATGTCTAGCAATAAAAAGGATTCAGTTGGTAGCTTGACAAACTGGATACTTATCATGTGCCAGGCCCTACGCCAGATACTAGGATATAGCGAATGAGCAAAACAGACCAATCACATACTCGTGGACTTTATAGTCTAACAGCTAACATCAACAGTGGACAAAAACAATCATACTTTATTTACAGTGAGGGAACTGCATGGCTTGACAGAGTATTTGATTTCTATGCACATAGTAAAAAGCTGTACATTTAAGGACTTAGCGTCTCAGCTTACAACTGGAAGGGAGCTTAGATCTTCCAATTGCCTTTTGGTATCAAAAGCTCAAAGAGGAAATGATGTCTAAGGGCATTGCTAGGATTCATGACTGCCTGTGCTTCTACTACATCCCACAACTAGGCGTGGTGGTGTTAGAATCACACAGCAGTTGCTCTGGGTATTTTCCACATACTCTCAGGTAACATGATTTCAGAAATCTCCAAATCAAAGCCTCACATCATCTTTTTTTTCTTCCAGTTTACCTTTCACTTTTTTCCTGGCATGGCTGATGAAAGTGCGGTATGAAAGTTATTTTTTAAATTACAAGCCTAAGTAACCTTTAATTCTATATTAAAGGTGACATAACTTCAATCCTGGTTAAAATATTAAATAGAAAATAGTCTTGGGGTTAAGGTGAGCACCAGCCCTCTAAATGAAACTTTTGACTTTAGGATCCCAAACCTCAGATGGGATGGACCTTTGCAGTTGGTGATGGTGAAAGAGCCCAAACTCTGACCCTTCAGGAGGCTATGACACAAGGATATAATCTCCTGATTGACAACCAGAAGATAAACGTCCAAGTGTCATTCCATGCCACTGGAGTGACTCACTACTCGGTAGGTGTGAATCTTTTTGTACCACAATCCAGGCACAAAGCAATATTTCTAAATCCAAGCATGATCTCAACCATGTCCTCAATTGAGAATACAACTCATTCACCAGGTATCTTAATGCTTACTGCGTGCCAAGCACTGTACTAAGTACTAAAGATAAAATGGTGAGATACAATGGTGAACAAAATAGATATGGTCCTTACTTCAATCTGTTCTTCCTCTTCCTCCATAGATCTAAATTAACTACATAATATGGAGCTAGGGTACTACTAAATTCTTTTACGAATTAAGGTGTTCTGTTTTATCATTGCCCTGTATTGTGTTTACGGTAGGTACCGGCACTTTGGGGACCAACAATCATGACACTACATTAAATCAGTTAATGTGCCAAAATACTTAGAACAGGTCTTGGCACCTATGTCAGCCATGTTAACAGTCCTGTTATACACTGAGTATATGCTGAATCTTATAAACATTCTCTCTGAATGCTGATACCATAAGATAGTCATAAAACAAGAGCTCATATCTGCTTAGAAATGATCAGCTACAGGTCATATCAGTAGACACTACTTTGCCAGATGTTATGAAGTACAAGATTTTAAAACTAGAGCACCTGCAGAACAGTTGGGACAAAATGCCTGAACTCTACTTGGGCCAAGACAGTGCCCAATAGTTGAGTATGTTTGCCCTGACTATTCCAGCACTGGTTAGAAATTCAAGTAATTCAGGTAAACCAATGTCTTTGAAAATGCCTCTCCTCAGCAAGGTAACAGCCGCCTCTACACGGTGCCTCTGAAGCTTACGCATGTATCTCCTGGGCAGATGATCGCCTTATCATCACGACTCATTTGTGTGTCAGGTAAGTGCCTAGGAAGGGACGACTCCAGTTGTGGAAGACACTGGTCTAGGGGCTTTTAATCAAAACCGATCCTTGTTATTCCTTCCAGATCCTGTGACTTGTAACGCCACACACATGACTCTCACCATACCAGAGTTTCCTGGGAAGTTAAAATCCGTGAGCTTTGAAAATAGGAACATTGCTGTGAGCCAGCTGCACAACAGTGGGGTTGATATGGAAACAACAAATGGCTTGAGGTTGCATTTCAGCAAAACTCTCCTCAAAACAAAAGTACGTTCCATTGTCAATCACTGAGCTTTATGGAAGCCTGACTTGAAGCACAGCCTTTTAGGCTACCCTGATACAGCTGCTGACTTGTCCATAAATTCTAATTGCCAGTGTAAAAAAATTCAAAATTTGGAAGGCCTCATTTGAACACCTTGCATAAGTGAATTCTCAAGTAACTGAAATTTACTCTCAAACACCAAGCCTCTTTAACTGCAATGGAAGTTTTCCTAAGTTTCTTAGTTCACTGAATAGTACAAACTGCTATCAAGCTTCTAATGATGAACCTTTCATGCCCTATTAAAACAGGACAGCTTGAGCCAAACAAGTATCCCCAGCTGTCCTCCCTGAGGCCAGTCTTGACTAAGGCAATTGCCAGGGTCACCAAAGAATAATTTTATGTTGGTGTGTACTTTGCAATAACATTTTATAACTCCTGGATTGGCAGCTCTTTAGAGGTTGAATTAACAGATCAAATTCCAGTGTCTAGTACAAAGAGCATACAATACTGGGTACTTGAGGGCATGAGCTTAAAGAAATTTCCTTCCTAGGCAAGGATCCTGATCTGGAGAAGTGATAGGGTCTCTTGTTCTGGCTTAAAGGGAAACCATAATAAGTCTGGAGCGTGCCTTGAAGGTTTCAGTGTACTTCCTTCCTACTTCCTTTGACTGCTCTGGGTCCCAACAGGCTGTGGCTGCTAACGGACATTCTTTCATTTCAGTTCTCTGAAGAATGCCTACCCTATCAGTTCTACTTACCGTCACTCAAGCTGACCTTTTACATTCAACTGGAGATGGTATCCATGGTGATTTATCCGGAGTGTCTCTGTGAGTCAACAGTTTCTATCGGTAAAGACCATTTTTCTTAAACGGTTTCCTACATTCTTTCTCTTTTAGCTCTTTCATGTGGGGAAGTGTATAGAAGTTCAGACTCTGCATTGCTTATACTTTGAGGAAATGAAAGGCTGGTTAGACCAGAAATGTCAGTCTAAGCTGCTGTGATAGGGATCTAAGAAAGATAACACTTCTAAAATACACATACAGGTAGGTTTCACAACTGTTTCATGTTTTTAAGTAACCTGGATATACTTCATGTTAGGAGCCTAAGCCTACCATCTAAATAAGATTGCTTCAAACCTGAAACTACAGGGACTACAAGTATTTCCCCAAACTCCTGAAAATTCCTCAAAGAATATGGAAGTAGGTATTTCCTCTTGTGTAGTATTGCTTCTGCCTCTTTGCTCCTATCATTTGCTGACCTGTATCAGGTCAAGCCAAATAGGAAAAATTAGTTGCTTCTTCAACTTCCCCTTAAACCACCAAGATTTGTGAGCCTTGAAAGAAGGGACATTATGTCACAAGGCACTGCACTTTAAGCCTCATCAGGTTTTTATCATGGGTCTCTTACCTCACCTGGTGCTTCTTCCCATGTCTCCTGTTGCCTCTTCCTTTGGATGAAAAATCCTTCTCATACAGAGCAGCCTCACTCTTGTCTTGGCACCTTAAGGGTCCCCCCTTGTAACTCAAGCTGCTTATCAAGGTATTTTCCCAAACAGAGACTTAATACAAATTCTGTTGCCTCCTGATAAAAATTCAAACTTCCATCACACTTCAAATTAGTAGATGACAATAGTCACATGGCAGACAGATTTTTTTTTTTTTTTAACTCTCACCACTATCTAGTTTCAGGGGAGCTATGTACTCAGGATGGATTTATGGACGTTGAGGTCTACAGCCATCAAACAAAACCGGCTCTCAACTTGGATACCCTCAGGGTGGGAGACTCATCCTGCCTGCCAATCTTTAAAGCTCCATCTCAGGGGCTGGTGCGGTTTCACATACCCCTGAATGGATGTGGAACAAGACATAAGGTTAGTACTGGCCCACAGCAAGAGGTTAAGACTTACTTTTGAGATAACTAATTAACCGCTTTCTCTAACCTTACTCTAAGTTGAAGAATGACAAAGTCATCTATGAAAATGAAATCCATGCTTTCTGGGCAGATCTTCCTCCAAGCACAGTTTCCAGAGATAGTGAGTTCAGGTGTGAACGCAATTGCTACTTGACTTTTTAAGCCCCAGCTTAAACTCAAGCAGTTTTTTAATCTAAAATTCTTAACAACTCCACCCACCCACTCTTACAGAATGACGGTGAGGTGCTATTACAGCAGCAGTAACATGCTAATAAATACCAGTGTTGAAAGCCTTCCTCCTCCAATGGCCTCAGTGAAGCCGGGTCCACTTGCCTTGACCCTGCAAACCTACCCAGGTGAGACATTATAACCTAAAAAATCTGCTTAAATACTTTCAGGGAACTCTTCCCTAAAATGAACTTTGATGCCACCAGATTAGAGTAGTAGCGATGCTTAAGCTTCTGTCGTGACCATCAACTACTTGAGTACCAGAGGGGCTTCTCCTCCATTTCAGATAACTCCTACCTGCAACCATATGGGGACAAGGAGTACCCTGTGGTGAGATACCTCCGCCAACCAATTTACCTAGAAGTGAGAGTCATAAACAGGACTGACCCCAACATCAAGCTGGTCTTAGATGACTGCTGGGCAACATCCACCATGGATCCAGCCTCTCTCCCTCAGTGGAATATTGTCGTGGATGGGTATGTATTCTCCATATAAGGTAGCCCAGCTAATCAAACTGCCAGTGAAAAGAATAAAATGCTCTTGGGCTTGAGAGGAGCACTATATCAAAGGCCCTGATTTTTGTTCTTGTTTCTTAGCAACCAGTCCTTGGTCTAATAAGGTGACTCATGCTTTCCTATTACCCTTGAATCTAAAAGTATAAGATCCTTCCCAAGGAAATCTGGCTTTAATATGCCAGTATCTGGAGAGAAGAGATTTCTAGTTCCTATTCATTTATTGAATACCTACCATATGCCAAACATGGTGCTATGTACTCCAGATGCATTATTTGAATCTCATCACTCTATGAGAGACACTAGCCACCTCACTTCATAAAGAAACCCAAGCTTGCTACTTAAATAACTAGCCCAAAGTAATATCTAGTAAATGGTAGAACATGAATGCCCTTCTGACTCTAGATCTGAATATCACAATGCTCTGAAGTTGTGACTACCCACTGGTATGTTGGTGTTTGTCTTCTTGGCTCTGCTGGCACCTAGATAGAACTGCACCTTATCTTTCTTTGAATCTGTTGTAATCTGTTAAGCTTGTATCCGCCAGGTGCACTCCTGCTTCACGATCGTGGTGGCCAGCACATTCATGCAGCTCATTCCTTCACCCCATTAAAAGCTTGCTCGAGTGTCCACTTCTCCTTGAAGCCTACCCTGACCCTCCTGCACCCTTACCCTGGTCTAACTCTTCTTTTGTTAGTACTTACATGCTACCTAACATACTAATTTATAGCTACTATACTCTGCTAGCATCTAAGATATAAAATGGCAGGAGTTCTCCACCTTGTTTTTTCAGCAACATATACTAACTGCCTGGGACAAAAAAGATACTCAGACTAATAAGAATTAAGCCAGTGTCATCTGAAGAGTTACATAATTCTTGATGAATTTAGCTGGCAAACAAATTGGTACTGAAATTGTATTAACACATAGTAGAAGAAAAACTAGCATGAACAACTTATAACTTCATAAATATTGTTGGATAGGCCAAATCAGAGGTACATTAAAAAAAAAAAAGGTACAGGTAGAAGGTGTTACGTGTGACTGCATTTGAGCAAATGCTGAGTTAGACTCTGGGGTGAACTCAGCTGATGTCCCTTCCTGAAATGTACCTTCCAGCTGTGAATACAACCTGGACAACCACAGAACCACCTTCCATCCAGTTGGCTCCTCTGTGACCTATCCTAATCACTACCAGAGGTTTGATGTGAAGACCTTTGCCTTTGTGTCAGAGGCTCAAGGGTTCTCTCACTTGGTAAGTGATTAACAAGTCACCTGGGACAGGTCGGATGTGAGACATCAGTTTTATTCAACTCTTGTTCCATCTCCAGGTCTACTTCCACTGCAGTGCCTTAATCTGCAATCAACTCTCTCCTGACTTCCCTCTGTGTTCTGTGACTTGCCTTGTGTCATCCAGAAGCAGGCGAGGTAAAAATTTCAAGTCCTCATTAATGTGAGTTTACAGCAAGCCTCAACCTTTCAGAATTTAAGAATGAGTGCCCTTGCTCTTCACCTAGTCCCAAGAGCACAAACCTGAGTCTGAGATAGACAGGTTCTCCATCAGTCCTATGGACAAGTTTTTTTTTGCACATGAGCTGTAGCCTGATGTTCTGTAGACTTCAAAGTTACTCTTCCTGAGTCGCTCTTCCTGAGTCTAGGTAGACTCAGAACTTTGTCTTCCGATATTGATAGTTCATCCTGCTTTTACAGTAAGGTGTATGCCCTCTCCTGTGAAGGCAGGCAAAACCACCTAGAGCAGGGGCTCCATGGGGAGCTGCTCTAGGTAATCCCTCAGCACACTTCTTACCACTACTCATTATCCCAGAGGTCAAACTATCTGTTTCCAGCCACAGGAGCCACTGAGGAAGAGAAAATGATAGTGAGTCTCCCAGGTCCCATCCTCCTGTTGTCAGACAGCTCTTCACTCAGAGGTATGGATTTAAAGCCTTGGGTACTTCTTGGACTCAAGTTCTTGGTTTTATGTCAAATTTAACTGTGCATAGATAACACATGCTCCTGATTAGACAAGAAGAGAAGGAGTCTCTTCCCAGCAATAGGTTCTGTTAAGTCTCTTGTGTGCCCTTCCAAAAATCCCCATTTAACACAAGTGGAATCATATACTCTACCTACTGTTCTGTAATGTTTTTTACTTGTTTTAGCCATCTTATATCTGTACAGAGACCTCTCACTGTTAGTAACTAAAGGATTCCAGTTTTGTCACTAATGCCACATTAGAATCCTCAAATCTTGGTCCTCAAATCTTGGCCTACTATACAAGAACTTCAGACTATGTTTCTAAAAAAAAAAAAAATACGACTAATAGGTCAGAAGACATGTGCTTGCTACTATTAAACTTAAGTCTTTACTGGATTATGTTACTGTTAATATTTTATATCTTCAGCCCAGATAGTCTTAATTTTAGGCCTAGAACTTGAAATTAAGCTCTCAAATCCCTAGCTAATAAGCTGCAAGAAATCATACACTTGGGAGAACTAATCATGTCTGTTAGTGCCCAAATGTTAAACAATGAGCTGGGACTGTAAAGTACTTTCCAGGTGTCAGCCCATCTGATCTGAGTGAAAGCAAGTAGGAAGTGGGAACAGCTGTGGGAGCGGAGTAGGGAGAGGAGGAGGTTGGCTTGAGGGATAAGACTATACCCTGTTGCAAGCTTCCCAAATGAGCTCTTTGAAGCTTAATTTCACTTCCTTCTCTGGGGAGATTTAATGTGTAAAACTTCAGCTTCAACTTACACTTTGTTTCAATGATCTTAAGACTTGAATGTCTGCTTCCTTTCCAGACGCTGTGGACTCTAAAGGGCATGAGACTGCTGGATATGTTGCTTTTAAAACTATGGTTGTTGTGGTTGCCTTAGCAGGCATTGTGGCAATTCTAAGCCTCATCAGCTACCTGCACAAGAAAAGAACCATAATGCTAAGTCACTAATTGGATATTCAAACAAAGTGGTCAACATAAGCCTCTTGCTTCTTTCTTATTAAATTTAGATGGAATTCAAGGACTGTTTCTTGCAATCATTCTTCTTTAGAGAATATAGTACCTTTCCACAATCCTCTGGGCAGGCCTTGTTCTGTGTAGACATGAATAAGGATATTTCTGACTTAAGTGCTTCCTGTCACTCAGCTTTTTCTGAACTCCATCCCCAAAACTGGCAGTGCCAGAGAATTCAATCACTAATGGGGCTTGGTGACAGCCCACCTCTAGGGGTGTATTTAGGTGACTTTAATGTCTTTTACCCCCTCCATTCATATATACAAGATGAGGAGGGCAGGGCCTCCCTGGTGGCGCAGTGGTTGGGAGTCCGCCTGCCGATGCAGGGGATACGGGTTCGTGCCCCGGTCTGGGAGGATCCCATATGCCGCGGAGCGGCTGGGCCCGTGAGCCATGGCCGCTGAGCCTGCGCGTCCGGAGCCTGTGCTCCGCAACGGGAGAGGCCACAGCAGTGAGAGGCCCGCGTACCGCAAAAAAAAAAAAAAAAAAAAAAAAAAAAAGATGAGGAGGGCAAGAAGTCACCCCTAATCCTTGGCATAACTTCCCTTCTCTACAGAGGAAGGGAAGCCAGGTATTCCCAAGGAAGTAATCTAGTATCATACTTAAGTAATATTTCCTAATTCAAATTAGTCTTTCCAGTGAGTAGAAAACTTTCCCTGAGAACTTAAGGGATTTATTCTCCCGTGTACTCCCATTCCAATTAAAGGCCAGCAATCTCCTTTGGGGGAGGGAAAGGAATAATAAAATATTCTAGCTTCATTAAGTGCAATTACAATATTCCTGGTCTCATTAAGACTACACAGCTGGACATGAGCCTCTTAGCTGAGCCTGGAGAGCTGCTTTCCCACTACCTAGCACTCAGTTATTACCTCCTCCTGAGGCTGCTCCATCTTCTTCCTGAGGGTGCCCCATCTTAACTAGGCTGTAATTATGTCAAAATGACTAGTCTGCCTCACACTGTAGCTCTAAAAGACCACATTCAAGATATCTAATATAGACATTAACTTGAATACTTCAACTAGAAAAAGTCTGGATCTAAACAAGGACTTTTGCTATGAAAAAAGTTGTAAAGCTTCTAAATCTCTGTACATGGTGGAGGTGAACAGAAATATGAACATCTTTAGTGTTTGGACTTCATTCCTCAATTGTGAGTTGTTATACTCCTGGGTTTTTCAAAACCTTGAAAGAATATTATACTTGGTCATCTTATGATACTGTAGGTCTTTAATAATGAATCCTTCTTCCTTTTCTTCAACACAACCTTTGATTCTAAATCCTTTTAAGAGTTATATGGTAAAACTCAACCCTGGTATGGGGAAGGAAACAGCTGCATTCATATTGTATAAAAGGTCTGGTCTTCCTATAGTAATAAGGGCCAAAATTTCAAGTTCTCATCAAGGCTATTCTTTAGACATTTCTTTATAAGAGAATAAGGCATTAATCTGTCACTGATAAAACAAATGGTCTTGGATTCAAACTTTTTCTGTGACTACGTCATATTAGTGTTACATATTAGAATCAGAAATATTGCATTGCTGCGTGCACTTCTTAAAACAGCATTTAAAAAACTGTTGGCCACTTACATGGCTCCCTGATCTCATGTGGTAGGCTGAATAATGACCACCCCCAACATGTCCACATCCTATTCACCAAAAACTGAATATTGTTACCTAGTCATGGCCCCAAATGGACTTTGCAGATGTGGTTAAAGGTCTTGACATGGGAAGATTATCCAAGTGGGCCCAATTACAAGGCTCCCTATGAAATAAGAGAGTCAGAAAAGATGCCCCAGTGGAAGCAGAAGTCAGAGTGATATTGTCCACAAGCCAAGAAATGTGGGCAGCCTGTAATAGCTGGTAATGGCAAAGAAATGGATTCTCCCCTAGAGCCTCCAGGAGAACACAGCTCTGCTGCCCCATTTTGGACTTGTGAATTCCAGAGATATAAAATAACTCGGTTCAAACCATTTAGCTTGTATTAGTTTGTTACGATGGAAACAGAAAACTAATATACCCTCTAATGAGTCATTACCCACAAGTTGAAAAACACTTTGCTAGAAATGCACATTTTACAGATGAGCAACTTGAGCCCTAGCAAGCTTGTCTAAGGTATCAGAGAATCTTGGCTATAGAGGTGGAGCCTCTCATCCCCAATCTGGTCTATTTGTGTAGAGTCACAAGCCAGGATCAGAGTGACCTGGGCCCCAAGGCTGCCGCATGGCAGGTTGGTTCTGATGTGTTTGCAAATGTTGAGGCAGAAATTTGAGAGAGGAAAGCCAAGCTGGCTGTGGAGCAGCTGCTGGAATGAACACTAGTTGCCATGGTATCCTAGAACAAATATAATGAGCAGTTGTTTAAAGTCGTGTTCTCATCTTCTGAAGGTACCTATCCTACTGTACATGGGGGGAGGCAGCCTAATAAGCAGAGAGGAGCTGTGTGGGCAGAGAGGGAGTTCAAATCCCAAGAAGCTGCTCCTTCATCCAAACTTGTGTTTGCAATCTCCCTCACCAGGTAGGGACTGGCCGTAATTGTAACTCAGGTGGCAGGAGGTAGATGAAAGGCATTTGGGATTCTAATATTCTACTGGGCAGCTCTGTTGGTGCAGTTTACAGGGGCTGGGAGCAGACTTGTGTGCCTTGGGAAGCCCTCTTTAATGCTGAACTTCTCTTCCCTGCCCTGTTCTGCTGCTTCAAGCTGTTTTAGCTTCAAGCTGTTTTAGCTTCTTCTGTTCATCTTTGAACGTGTACAGCTCTAGAACAAGAGCTGGGCTTGGGTTCTGGATCTGTCTTCCTTACTGTGTGACCTTGGGCAGATGGAACAATTTCCAAGCCTATTTCCACATCTGGAAAATGTGAATAAAACCTATTTTGAAAGCATGCAAGGGTTCAATGAAATAGTCAACGTATTAGTGTATTTGCATTGGAGCCACCTAGATAAAACCTCATAATACTATAAACAATAACTGAAGGTTGAATAAAATTCTGTGACAGATGAGAGGTTCTTGATCATGCACATATTTTGTAAAATATAGATGCCCTGACGTCATCTACTGAACTAGAATCTTTAAGGAGTGGGGTCTAAGCATGTTTAGGCTCTGTGGGAGGCTGAATAATGGCCCCAAAATATCTATGTCCTCATCCCAGGAACCTGTGACTGTTACCTTTCATGGCAAAAGGGACTTTGCACACATGATTAATCTAAGGATCTTGGACCGAGAAATTATCTGGATTATCCAGGTGGGCCTGAATGTAATCACAAGCATCCTTATACAAGGGAGACAATGAGGTTCACCTACAGAGAGAAGGCGATATGATGATGGAGATAAAGACTGATGCACTTTGAAGATGGAGGAAAGGGCTCCAGCCAAGGAACACAGGCGGACACAAGAAGCTGAAAAAGTCAAGGAAACAATCCCCCAGAGCCTCCAGAAGGAAATAGCCCCACTGACACCTTGACGTCAGCCCAGTGAAACTGTAAGAGACCTCCAGATTTGTAGGACAGTAAATCTGTGTTATTTTTAAGCCACTGAGCTTGTGGTAATTTGTTACAGCAGGGAGAGAAAACGAACACAAGCTCCTCAGACGGTTCTGACCTGTACCCTGGATAAGAATCACTGCGCTAGACAAACGCAAAGGCTGTGTGGACAAAGAATGTTGCCTGTCATCAAGCCCTCAGCCACTGCAGCTGCCCCCACGGTGCGCCCTGAGGGGAATTCAGGATGGAAAAAAACAAGATACTGGCCCTAGATAGTTAAGACGCATATCAAAGGAATAATTTCAAAGAGCCCAGACTCTTGCATCTACACATACACAGAAAAGCACTAAAATCATTAACTCGAGATGTCTGTTTCTTGTGATTAGCAATATTTTGATGTTTGACAGCAACGTTTGTTTGTTTTCAGCAAATCTCCTATACGTCCAGACTCTTCCCTTACCTCTTTGCAACAGTTCCTCAGAGCTATCTGAAAGGCTGTTTCTGAGCTAAAGTCCTCAGTAATGTCCTTGAATAAAACATAATTCTCAACTTCTGGCTTGTGCATTTTTTTCAGTCGACACTTGACTTTGTTCATAGCATGCCCCCAGTATCCTGATTGGGCTAAATAATCAAGATAAAGCCTCTGACAGAGAAAGGGAAAAAAAAAAAAAGATAAAGCCTCAATTCCCCTTGCAGATATTTATGTAGTGGTAGGTACATGATACTGTTCTGTTCAATGAGATTTAACGGAGAAACTGGGAGGGGGTTTCTGTCTTTTTCCTCATTTCAAAAAAAAGGTATATAAGGCTAGCCCCTTTTCTCCCTGTCTTTGGCTGTGGTTGTGTGAACTGTGATTCCCTGAGCTGTGCCAGCTTTCTTGTGACCATGAGGAAACAAATCTAAAGATGCTCTCTGAGAATGGTGGAGTAATAACACAGAAAGCCTAGATCCCTGATTACTTCACTGTGTTTCCTAAATCAACCCTAGAACCACCTGTATCTGGATTTCATGTTTAGTGAGATGCTAAGAGTTCTTATTTTTTAAGGGAGGCACTCTGTTTCCTGTAGGTAAAAGCATTCCAAATCATTCAGGCTTAAAGAACCCTTATTTTGGGCTTCCCTGGTGGCGCAGTGGTTGAGAGCCCGCCTGCCGATGCAGGCGACACGGGTTCGTGCCCCAGTTCGGGAAGATCCCACATGCCGCGGAGCGGCTGGGCCAGTGAGCCATGGCCGCAGAGCCTGTGCTCTGCAACGGCAGAGGCCACAACGGTGGGAGGCCCGCGTACCGCAAAAAAACAACAACAACAACAAAAAACCCTTATTTTTAGAATAAAGTTTATGACTATAATTTGCATCTATAAGAACACACCAAGTTATATGTAAGCTTTTCTTTGGGTTAACAGCCAAATTTGTATAAACCAAAAAAATAAGAAAACCTTTTGTTAACAAATTTATTTTGCTTTGGCTCCCTCAAGGCTCAAGAGGTCCAGAGTCTGATTCTGTTCATCTTTGAACTCCCACTGATACTTCTGTGAGGGAAGTGATTTGACCGAAAATGCAATGCAAAGAAGCTTGATTCAAAGCAAACAGTATAGTCACTTACTTCTCACCCTTACTTAGAGATGAATCCTCCTGCCTTAATTCTGTTCCAGGGTCAAAGGAGCGGGGAAGATGTCATAAAGCAAGAACTGGATGCAGGAGACATGGGTTCTATCCCTGGCACTGCAGACTTACAGTGTGCACTTCCTCTCTGGGCCTCAGGTGTACCAGCTGTAGAAGAAGACTGGAGAGAGCATCTATTACCTTGCTACTCGGGGTGTGAGCAGTGGAAGGGTTTGAAACCGAGGGCAGTCATCAGTTAGATTCCCTTAGACTGTAACGTGCTTAATAAATAATATCCTGTAAACTGCCTTCACTGACCAAGCTTACTTTGTTTTGCAAATTGCATACCCTCCAAACTTCATGTAGCTTGGACAATATATATCAAGACTCCTTTAACAGCCCCTTATAGAAAACACCTCTGAGAGTAATGTTTGCTTAAGTTGTTTTTAAGGAACATGGAGCTAGTCTTACCCAGTTCAAACCGGTTGAGAGGGCTTCCCTGGTGGCGCAGTGGTTGGGGGTCCACCTGCCGATGCAGGGGACACGGATTCGTGCCCCGGTCCGGGAAGATCCCACATGCCGCGGAGCGGCTGGGCCCGTGAGCCATGGCCGCTGAGCCTGCGCATCCGGAGCCTGTGCTCCGCAACAGGAGAGGCCACGACAGTGAGAGGCCCGCGCACCGCAAAAAAAAAAAAACGGTTGAGACCACCAACCATTCAGCTGGGCCTGCACAAGTGTCTGATGGGTGACTTTTTGACGTCAGAGGGCCAAAAAATCCACCCTCAGATCATGCTACTGCCACCATTTTCTAAGCATGTGTCCCATGAAGAAGCATGTAACTCAGATATGCTTGTGCAGATCACTGATTACCTCGCCTTTTTCCTGCCTCCAATCGCCTTCCCCTGGACCTTCGACCACCCTATACTCTCCACCCACAAATATCCCAAGCCTCTTGCCTTTGAGGAGGCAGAACCTGAGACCTATTCTCCTGTCTCCTCACTTGGCTGCCTTGTGAATAAACCCTTTCTCTGCTGTAAACCTCAGCATCTCAGCGCAGGTCAGGCAAACAAAACTAGTTCAGTAACAGCTTCGCCAGGAGCTGGTGAGCCATGTAGAAGCTCAGGTCCTGCTCCAGACCTACAGACTCAGAATCTGCCTTTTAACCCCTTGTACACATGCACATTAACGTTTAAGAAGCACAGTCTAAAGCTTCTTCCAGCTTTCAGTTGAGTTACCTTCAGATCACCTGAGGTGAGTGCCCTCTACTGGCTTTAGGAAACATTTTCTTTAGGAAACACTTCTGTTCCATTTCCCTCTGCTGGTTCTTTAAGGTTTTCAAATGGGACTTGAAGTTCCTAAATTGGGCCATAAGGACTACTAGAGCATATGTATGGGACTTGAGTCTCCTCTGCTGTTTTGGGAAGCTGATCAATGTCTACTGCCCGAGCAGAGGGGCCCATGCCCTCTCTAGCCCAGATGGCTGATTCCCAATTACCGGTAGTCTAACTTCTTGATGTCTCACCCTTGGCACTTCTGCTTTAGCAAAAAGCAGGGAGCAGAGGAAGAGCACCTGAGTGGGCCAGGTGATGGTGGGTCCCTGGCTCAATCACTAGCTATCTCTGAGACCTTCAGAAAATGGCTTGCTTGTTCACCCAGTTTCTTCTGCTGCCAGTTGACTAGTAAGGCACGGAAATGAGAAGAGGAGGACCTCTCAGGACTCTTATGAAAGGTCAGAGATGATAACATAAGTGAAAGCTTTTTTTTTTTTTTTTTTTTTTTTTTTTGCGGTACGCGGGCCTCTCACTGTTGTGGCTTCTCCCGTTGCGGAGCACAGGCTCCGGACGCGCAGGCTCAGCGGCCATGGCTCACGGGCCCAGCCGCTCCGCGGCACGTGGGATCTTCCCAGACCAGGACACGAACCCGTGTCCCTTGCATCGGGGGGCGGACTCTCAACCACTGCACCACCAGGGAAGCCCTGTGAAAGCTCTTTGAAACCCTGAAACATTTCACAAACATGAAGGTGTATGTGTCCCTGAAGCCGCTAGTGTAACCAGCTGCTCTGGTGCAGACCTGGCCAACTCCAGCCCCGCCTCAGCCTGATACCGACCAGGGTTCTTAGCCTTCCCCAATCGATAGAAATTGACTAGAGGCAAGACAAGAAACTCAGGTAAGGCTTTACTGGGGACCCTGCTGCAGCCGAGGGGAGCAAGAACAAACAACAGTTTCCCTTGATTGCTTGCTCCCTGAGGGGGTCGAGCTTATTCCTTACATGGGGTGAGGGTAGGGGTGTGTCCAGGGGTCAAGCCGAAGGCGTGGCTTAGGTGGTTTGCCCACCCCTTAGATGGTGTTGGGTGCAGGGCGCATGCTTGGTACCCTGCTTTTGCTCCCCACATCCAGTTTTTGCTCTGGGCTCTTCAAAATTGGCAGTTGGATTTTTTGGTCTCTTTGTATCTTTTGTCCAGAATTTGCCCCAAATTATCACGCAGTTATTTTTAGTTCCATACAGTTTCTTTGTATTTTGTTGCTTGAGAGGTGTGTCCAGGTGCAAGCACTGCAGAACTGCAGCACTGCAGCAAAGGACCCCAGGTCCCAGCCTGTCTCAAGCCCAGCTCTGCTGTTGTGTGGTCTAATGCTCTAAATTCTCATTATTTGTCTAGATCAGGGATTCTCAGCCTTGGCACTGGTGTTTGGGCCCCTTAGTTCTTTGTTGTAAAGGGCTGTCCTGTGCATTGAAGAATGTTGAGCAGCATCCATGACCTTGACCCACTTAGACGCCAGCAGCATCTCCCCCAAACACACAGTCATGACAATCAAAAATGCCTCCAGGGCTTCTCTGGTGGCGCAGTGGTTGAGAGTCCGCCTGCGGATGCAGGGGACACGGGTTCGTGCCCTGGTCCGGGAAGATCCCACATGCCACAGAGCGGCTGGGCCCGTGAGCCATGGCCGCTGAGCCTGCGCGTCCAGAGCCTGTGCTCCACAACAGAGGCCCGTGTACTGCAAAAAAAAAAAAAAAAAAAAAAAAAAAAAAAAGCCTCCAGACACTGCCAAATGTCCCAGGGTGGCGGTGGGAAACGTCACCCCCGATGGATAACTCCTCTAGGTTCAGTTTCCTCAGTCTTTCTAGTCAATGCAAAATATTGTGCAGGGGTTTCTATATTTAAGTTTCTGGGCTACCCAAAGGGAAAGATACAGACACTGTTTCCATTCCCAGAGCACTGGAAGAGAGGAAGCAGGTAGGGCAGGTGGGAGGAAGGACAAATATAAGGGAATAGTGGCAAACAAGAGACAATCTAGTCAAGCAAGGGTTTAATCGTCTAGTGTTTTGTAGCACTTTTATAATTTAGAGATCACTTGCCTCAGTTCCCAATGACAGGTTGGGCAGCATTCTCGTTACTGACTGAGGAAACCAATGCCCAGAGAGGTTGTCATTTGCTTAACATGCCTGGTCCATGAGGGCTCTAAGTGTAGAGACAGTGTACATAAGTGAGACATGACTTCACTGAGGGATGAGCCTTGAGCTGGATCGTGGAAGGTGGAAATGTTTGGAAACAGGAGGTGGGGAGTGGGATGCTCCAACATCATTGATTTTCAACTTCCACACACACGATGGATAATATTCACCATAAAGACATATCCAAGAGGCATGCCAGATTTGGATGTAATCCCCACCTCCTATCTTTCCCCCAAGAAGGCAAAGAAAGCACTTCAATAATTTGTAATTATCAGAATTCTTACCAACCACTCAGGGTGTGTGTGTGTGTGTGTGTGTGTGTGTGCACACACATATTTAATCACTCGGGGTATGTGTGTGCCTGTACACACACACGTGTTTTGGGGGGATGCTGTGGAATAGGTAAGAAAAAGCAGGTTATTCTCAAATTCCACCCCCTCTCTCTAGTTCCACCTGTTACCTCCTGCTCAAGGAAGCACAGCAGAATATATGAAGTAGTTAGTCATCCTCAACCTTGTGACAACTCACACCTGATCATACCTTGCTGGGGTCACAACATCCGGGCTGAATCTCCTGTTCTATGTGGAGCAGATAGTAGAATCCATGCAGAGGCGATGGTTGGAACAGTACTTCTATGTGCACAACTCTAGGGGGAACCAACGGTTCACATCCTATTTTATGAAAACAGGGATTCCCGAAGTTATTCGACACAGCAGCAAAGGTTATAGGAACTGTTGCAGACAATGTCTATTAGGGCATGGGTCCACATCCCAGGCCTTAAAGGCAGGTGGAGGCATTAACATTTAATAGCACACTGGTTACAAGGGTGGGCTCTTCAGTCAGGTGAACTGGGCTTGAGTCCCACTTCTGCTTCTATGTGCCCTTAAACAATTTAACATCTCAATCTTTCAGCTTCCTCATCTCTAAAATGAGTGGTAGTGAGGGGCCTCCCTGGTGGCGCAGTGGTTGAGAGTCCGCCTGCCGATGCAGGGGATACGGGTTCGTGCCCCGGTCTGGGAGGATCCCATATGCCGCGGAGCGGCTGGGCCCGTGAGCCATGGCTGCTGAGCCTGCGCATCCGGAGCCTGTGCTCCGCAACGGGAGAGGCCACAACAGTGAGAGGCCCGCGTACCACAAAAAAAAAAAAAAAAAAAAAAAAAAAAAAAAAAAAAAAAAAATAAAATAAAATGAGTGGTAGTGAGAACTGACTGAAAACGTGTATTGAAGTGTAGAGGGCTTAAGATAGCACCCGACTCAGGGCAAAAACAAACACCTATAGTTATACTGATAAATTAACATTCTGACTGTACAAAGTCAGTTTTGTGCTCTTAATTACCTTTCCAAATAAAGAACACATTGAACTGTGCCTAAAAGGCCAACAATACCTATTTTTTACTTAAGTATAATTGACACACAATGTTAGTTTCAGGTGTACATCAATGAGTGAATGTCTTTGTACATTACAAAATGGTCATCACAATAAGTGTAGTTACCATGTCACCATACAAAGCTAATTCAATATTATTGACTATCTTCCCCATGGTTAACCTTACAACTGTTTCACTCAGTTTCAAATGATGGTGCACCGTGCACTTTGACAACTATTGTTTGTGGGCCTGTTCTGTGGCAGGCACTGTACTGGGTTCTGTATTTTACTTCGTTTGATCGGCAAAGGCCTCAGGCTCCAGGCAGTGTGGCAGACAGCCTGAACTGCAAAGCTCTGATTTAGATGCCACCTTTCTTGGCAGAATTGGTGAGTCATTTCTGCTCTGAACCTTCGCTTCATTCACCTCTAAAATCCAGAGGCTGAGGGAATATGAAAAATGAGAAGCTGGCAGGTGCAGCTTGGGATGGGAAGGAGTTAGCACTTTTAAGTGCAGTGGGAAGGCAACTTGTACTCTGCAGAGTTTGAAGCAAGGCTGTTTATGTGATCAGAAGTATGTTATAAAATGATCTCTTGGCTTCTCTCAGGAGAGCATTCCGCAAGAAGGCTGTGTAAAGCTCTCAGTACTGACAATACTCCTAAATCTTGTATCCCCAGCCCATACCTACTCTCTAAGCCACTGTTCATTTGTCACATCCTCTTGGTGTCAAAAAGGCATATCTGACTCAATATGAGCAAAGCAGATTTTGACTATTCACACAGCCCCCATATCAGAAAATAGTGTCACTGACTACCCACTGGCTCAAATTAAAAATTTATGTGCCATCCTTGTGTCTCCATTTCCTTCACTACCCACATACAATCCATCACCAACTGCTGCTAGCTCTCCAAATGAGGAGGGTCTCCATTACTTCCACTCTAGTGTAAGCCACACCATCCTCTGCTCTGGACCTCCACAGACCTCCTAACTGGACTTTTGACTCCCAATCCATTGGCCACACGTGACCTTTAAAAATCTAATTATGTCCCTCTTAACGCAAAGTGTAAAATTCTTCATCACCTTCCCTTTGCTTTTTGCTGTAAATTTCTTTCCCTACAAGGTCCTGATGGGCTCCTATCTCTCCTCCATTTACCCTTTACTCACCAAGCCCAGTCACACTGATATTTCTTTTCCTTAAACACATTTAGCTCCTTCCAGTCTTGGGGCCTTTGTTTTGCTGCGCCCTCTGCTGGGAATACCTGCCCCCACCAGCTCTTAGTACAGTGGCAACTTCTCATTATGTGGTTCAAAGAAAAGACTGCTGTGGCTGACACGGCCTGCCCCTTCTACTTTCTTCAATGCACTTATCATAATAATCTTGTTGTAGCAGGTAGAATCTAAGGTGGAGCCCATGATCCCCAACTGTGGTATGCATTCCCTTGTGTGAGCCCTCCTCTTCGTGTGAGTGGGACCTGACTGCTGCTAGCCCACAGAATGTGGTGAGAGTGATGGGATGTATGTGCTTATGCATACATGATTGTGTTATAAGAATGTGATGTCCATCTTGCTAAGAGACGTTCTCCCTTGGTGGTTTTGAAGAAGCAAGCTGTCAGCCTGTGAGCTGCCATATGACAGGGACTGAGGGCCTCAGCCCCAAAGCCTACAAAGAAATGGATGTTGCCAATGACCATGTGAGCTTGGATGTGGATCCTTCTGCAGGCGAGCCTCAAAGGAGAAGCAACGTGGTAGCGCTGCTGTTGTAGTCTTGCAAAGGACTCAGCTAAGCCAGGCCTGTACTCCTAACACACCGAAAATGTAGGATGACAAAAGTGCTCTTTGTAAACCATTACGCAACAATAGATAACTAATACACTTGTTAGCTGACTCCTGCATTAGAAAGTAAACTTCAGGAGGCCAGGGCCCTCTTCATTCTTCTTTTCTGAAGCCTCAGAACCCAGCAGGGTATTTAGCTTAGACAGCTAATAGCAGACACTTGCAGGTCAGAAAGAAACATTCAGTAAATAGTAACTGTTAATATTAATACCCCCATGTATTGGCAGGAAAAGGCAGTTCTTGTTCTCTAATAGAGTTGAAGGCCCCTTTAGTGACAGGTGTGGCTGACTGTCATGGGATACAGAAAAGTTTGAGTACCAAATTAAGGCCTTTATGCCCTCCTAAATCAAAGAGCAAGTATTTGTTTCTGTCTGCCTGGCATACATTTCCTTTCCTTGCGATACTCCTCTGGGATCGTATCGTCCTCCCAGCTCTACATACTCTAGCACTCCCACCTATGCAGAACCAGTGGGGCTGACCCACCCCCTCCCCTGGTTCCAGAATGCACACATGTCCCAGCCCTGACCTGTCAGCATATTCCATCCCCCCTGGCCACAGTGTTTGGTTTGAGGTTGCTCACATGACCCAGTCTGTCTAATCGGAGCCAAAAATCTAAATGTACTACTGGAAAAGAACAGCTTCCTTGTCCAATAGGGAGTGCTAACTATAAGGCTGATGTAAAATTAGAGCTGCTGGGACCTCCACATGGGGAGGGCCTGCCTAAAACTCAGCTCACACTGAGAAAGCAGCACTGAGAGATGAAAAGAGAGAGATGCCTAATGACACCACTTGAGCCCCTGGATCCAGCAGTGCCTAAAGACCTACATTTTGGCTTTTTAGTTCAGTGAAACGAATCCGTCCCCCTCTGCCCCGACTTTTTAAATCCATTTTGAGTTGAGTGTCTATCACTAGCAACTAAAAAAGCCTTATTACCCAGGATCTGCCATGAAATTGACACAGAAGGAAAAAATGGGTTTGATGTCTAGAAAGGGGGTATTTTGAAATACAGTGAAGAAAAAAAGCTCATCTAAATAAATATTTTTAATAAACTACCACAGGAAATAAACCTCTGAAGTAGATATCCCATAGGATTTAAAAAATTTTTGTAGTCTTTTATCATTTTCATGGGAGTTTTTGAAGAAATGTCTTAACAAGACAAGTCCTTAAAACAATAAAAAAGTATCAAGTGCAAATATTTTAAAGAGTAACATCACTTAACAATACTCAACCGTGGAAACCATACCTTTAGACTTAAAAAAAAAATGCTCTTGGCTGTAAGGTTAAGTTTGGACTCTATTATCTAACTTTGTCTGAGAGGCTATTATTCCCAAATGTTGTTTGTCTTTCTGATAAAAGGCTAATAAGGCAGAAGAGCTTGTTCTGTTTTGGATTTTTCCCCCCACCTCTTTTTTCAAATGAGTGAAGAAATAAGCAGCTCTCATTTTAAAAAAAAAAGGAAGAAAGAAAAAGGAAAAACAATCTGTGGCTGTCCCAAATTGGGGCCTCGGATACAAGATCTGAGCCTTTGGGTTCAAGTCACTGGCCTGTAGAGGCTCAGAACCCTGCCAAGGTCAGGTGTGCATCTCTGGGGAGGAGGAGGTGAGAGGCGCAAGGAGCTGCCACGCCATCGAGATTCTCTGCTGATTCTCCATGTGAGGGCCGGTCAGCTGATGGAACTGACCAAGAGCAACAAGACCCCCAAAACTGTCCACTGCAGGACCCTACAAATAAGTGAAAAAGCTAGAGGACACCTCCAGGAAGAGACTGACTACCCAGTCCCTTCTGAGTCATAATCCCAAGGGGCAAGGATGATCCAACAGCTTCCCAGAGGTGCTTGAAAAAAAGCTTTGGTTCCATTCAGCTGGTCATTCCTGGTAGAGCCCCTTTAAGTGTGTAGACTTCACGGCCAGCTAACAGTCGCCACTGGAGTTGTGTTGTGTCCAAAGTCTGTTTGGCAACAAGAGGAAATGATCAGCTCTAAGGCCTCTTTAAAGAGCAATGCTGAGAGTATACATGGCGGAATGAATGACGTTCTTTGTTGGTTTAGTTTGGGTTTGTGGTTGCTTCTTGCAATCACACCAGATTTTGGGCTACACTGACTTTACAGATGAGGAAACTGGGGGCCCGTGAGGTTAAAATGCCTGAATTAGGGGCAGGGGTTATGATCCTTTTTCCCATTCTAATTTGGATACTGCATTTTCTCCAAATTATTGTTTGTGTCCTCATGACAATCCAGTGAGAGAGGCAGAGCAAGGAGTAGCCCTATTTCACCAAAGAAAGAAAACTGAGAACGAGATGTTGAACAGCTTGTTCAAGATCACACAGGTAAAAAATGGCACAGCTGGGATTCAAATTCTAATTAATTGACCATTTCTTTACATCTTTAACAGAAGGGAGATGGAGCAGGGAGAGAAATAGGTCTGTCTTTTTTCATCCCAGTGATGGTAGGTTTCAGAGCTAAGTGAGAGAGGAGGTAGCACTATTGATATTAACTTAACTGGCTCTATGGATTCTCTTTGAATTTCAAGCAGCCTTGCTAATAACACTTATACCCCAAGCGGGGGAGCTATGGCACACACCAGAGCTTGGCTGACCAACACACATTCCCGAGGCCCTTCTCCTTGTGGGTTTATACTCCATTTCCCAGCCTCCCTTCCAGCTTACGGTGGCTACCTGCCAAAATTCCAGCCAATGAGGTTGGTTGGGATAAGAAAGGGGGTAGGTTCTGGGAAAGATTTCATTTACTTGGAAAAAAAGGTCAGGCTCAATTGGTGAGTGAGGACTCATTTTTTTTCCTCTCTTCATCCTGCCTTGAATGAAGTTGGTGTAGCCAGCAGCAGCTTTCTTGTGGCCATGATGTGACAAGCCAGTGGGGTAAGGATGGCAACACAGAAAGGCAGAAGGTGCCTGGTACCTTGATGACACTAGAGAGGCTGTGCCAGGACTGGGCTATCTTCAGCGTTTTGTTATGCAAAAAAAATAAATCCCTATTTGTTTAAGCTAGTATCTACTTAGGTTTTTCATTACTTGCCACCAAAGCATTCCTACCTGTTAATTAAAAAAAAAAAAAAATGAGAAGGAAACCTTACCTCTTTTTAAGTAGAGATGTGAAAAGGCTAGGCACCTCCTATCTTGGGAGACTGAGTATGATGTGACCAGGGTTAGGGTGTTACTTGTGAAAATCTCCCCAAAGAGTAAAGATTAAATTATTGCACTGACATGTATTTACCTGGGAGAAAACCAGTAGTTGACGAGGCTGGAGACTACCATGTAGGACACTATGATTGTCCCTGACATGATGAGTGACACGAAGCCCAAGCCACAGAGGACACAAAGCAGTGAGAGGCTGCCCACAGAGATGACCAGTCCTAGAGGAAAGCATGTCAAAAGAATCATTCATCTAAAACAGACTGAAAACACCAGACCCTGCACCACTGTGTTTAAAACAACAGTTAACTCAGATGTTTTAAGTGAGGAGGTTTTCCACAAAAATCCAGACTTCTGGTATCACTTAAAAAGGAGGCAATCTCAATACCCAAGTGAGCATCACTGCATGGCAACAACTGCTGGCCTTCCAGTTTCCTCCAGGCCCCACTGTTCCCAACTGTATTATTCTTGGACCGCTTTGCTCACTTCTGTTACCTGTCTTGCCCATGGGTGTTTGAATTTGAAACTCCCTCATTCTCAAGGTCAGGGATGGCCTCCCAATGGAATCCTCTAGAAGGAGTTAGCCAAGATAGTAATGGGGGTGGTAAATCAAGACCAGTGTTTCAAACTGCCTACCAAATACTATAATTTACACTTACCTACAACCTATGGAAATAAAGGCTATGCTGGCTAAATAAAGTAAAATCTAAACATAACTTTTGATTACATCCTTTACAACCCAGCCTGGCAACTATCACACAGTAACCATAGGTCTGAATGGTCATTTTACCCACCATTAAATAAGTTTTTAATGGGAATATTAATAAATTACCATCTAATAAGTGCAGAGAAAATACATTTTTATAACATGGGGTCTATGGGAGAAAAATAATAAAAGGTACCATGGAAAGAGGATGGATTTTCATAGTTGACACGCCTGAGTTTGATCCTAGTTAAGTCATTTATGGTGAGACTTTGGGCCGCTTGGAGCTTTAGTTTAACTCATCTGTAAAAAGAATATAATAATAACTACCTCTAAGTGTTGACATGACAATTAAATGACTATCATATATGTGACTCACTGTGGCAGTTTTTGTCTGCCCAGCACACTTTCTCTTGCCTTCCTCATAACAAAATTCCTCTTTCCAATGCAGAACTAGTAACATGGCAAATGTTGCAAGGCAGACATCCTTTCCCTTGCCTCACGAGTTGTCAAATAGCCCACCCAGTACTCCACAGTGACAGTTTCAGGGATGGACTCTGGAAAGGAAGGAAAGTAGAGAATGTAAACAGACATGCTGCCTTTTCATAAAGATTTACAAAATCTTAGATCAGTATTTTTCAAAGGATGGCTAACAACCACCTGTTGCAGAATCAGATGTATTAGGGAATCTTGTTGAAAATTTGCATTTCTGGACCCCACTCCAGACCTACTAAGTAACAATCTCTGGATGATACATGGAAGTCCACACGTTCAAAAAGCAAGTAAGATTTATGCAGACTCAAGTTGCACAACCACTGCTCTAAAGTGGAACAGCTTTGCACATGCTGTTCCTCCTATCTAGAAAGCCCTTCCTTGTCTACTCTGGGACAAAGTTGTTATACATCTTTAAAGTGCTCTCTCCTGTAAAGCTTTGTATGATACCACAAAAAGGTAGTGGCTCTCTTATTTCTTTCTAAATTTACCTTTGTTTTAATATTAATTCATCCTTCGCCCATCTATCCATCAATATTTACTGAACAACCACTCTGCCATACTGTATTTGGCTCATCCACCTACCGTGCCTGCCTTCTTCTTCAAGTGTAAACTGCCTTGTCCACAATCCCTTTGGTAGGGAAGCAATCCTGGGTGCTCTTAGCTCTGGGAAGCCATAGAATGAGCCAGAGGTGATCACCTGAGCAGATGGCAACCAACTCTTTGTGGACTGTGATCTGATTTGAAAAGGCAAACTGAGCCAATCAGATTTACTTTCTTAGTAATTTTAACTTAGCAACTCAGGGAGAAGCTGACAGTTGGCAGTGGGACTTCAGGAGGAAAGGTGGAGAAGGGGGAACCTCAGTACATAGCAAGGCACCTGGCATGCAACAGGTGCTTAGTAACTATCTGTGGAGTGAATGGCTTCTCTGTTTAATGACAATAGTTAGCATTCATGGAGAAGCTACTCTGTGCCAAGGATTGTGCTAAGTACTTTATGCAACTGTAAGTTTCAATCCTCACAACCCTCTGAGATAGTATTATTATACCCCTATTTTACATATGAGGAATTTGAGGCTCAGAGAGGGTAAATAATGTGTCCAAAATCACACTGGGGGAGGTGGGATTCTAATAGACTCCAGAGCCCATGTTTTAACTACTCTGACAACCTGCCTTGGTCGATGTGATTTTGACAAGAACAGGAACCTTTGACAAGAGTGGCAGATGCCCAATAAATGCTGTCATCCCAAGTGAGTCATTTTCCAAGGGGGAGAGTAACTGAGTAGGGTACCTTCTAGTAATATGACTCCCACAAATGCAGCCAGGGAGGCAAGCACCACGAGGAGCAGGAAGCAGCCAACAGGAACGGCCGACACAGCAGCAAACACCAGCAAGTTGAGGGTCAGAAAAGGATGCCTGTCCAGGTACTCACCCACTGGAGACTTCATAAAGGCAACCACCTGAGGGCAAAGGAGACGAGCAGGACTGAATGCCATGTCTGAACCCCAGGTTGATGAATTCACCCGAGCTATAGGAAGTATAAGCCAAGGTCATAAAGCTGGAAGGCCCACAGCTAAGAAGTCAACAATAATAATCCTCCCAAGACATGAGCTGCCCCAGCAACAACTTAAGGCAGCTGTGGACAGGGGGCAACTTTGAGGGCTCCACCCAACCTCAAGTCTTGTGAAAGGAGGAAAGACCCAGGCATGGCTCTGCTGCTTCACACACACCCTCTCAGAAGGCATCCTCAGCATATGTGTGCTCTGATGTAATATATGTACAATTGGCTGCTTACTTTACAGCTGAGGCCACTGAGGCACAGAGAGGTTAAGTCCTAGCTACTTGGCATCACCTGGGAGCTTGTTAGAAATGCAATATCTTGGGCCCTGACCCAGGCCTGCCAAATCAGATTCTGTTTTTTAATGAGATCACCAGGTGATTTGTACACACATTAAAGTTTGAGAAACGGTGGGACAAAATGACTCACCTAGAGTCACACGGCTTCCAAGTGGCAAAATCTAGGCATTCAAAGCTAAATCTTTTCACTTCAGATGTCAGATGTTTGCAATGGCTGCCACTTCATTAGGAGAAAATGTTTTTATGTCATCAACCTGGATACCACAGTCAGGCCACAGCCTGATGACTACTGCAAGCTTATGCTGTGTTAATAAGTAGGTTATCTTCCTCCACCAGGCAAAAGGGTTCTGGAGCTGGCTCAGTGAGGGGTTGGGGGGGCTGCTTTAATACAGAGCTGGCCCTAGGCATCCTCACAAGGATGGGCTTCCCCCTCTTCTTAGGGTCCACGCCATCTCTCTCCTCAGTGCTGGCATGCTAGTTCCCATTCCCTTGAAAGCTTCCATCATTCCAGAACTTTTCCCCATCAAAACTGGTCCTTCCTGTGTCTCATTCCTTAGGGCCATGTAGGCCAGCAGGTGAACTGAAGATGTAATTTAAGCTTCAGTGATGGTGGGTGCCACTAACCAAAACGCACGTTCTCCTAGAAAGAGTTGTTCACCCAAGTGATTCAAATGGAGGAAACTGTGGGCAAGCTGGAAGGCAGGAGGATTTTGGAGCTCAAGTTGATGGTGACAAAGCACAGGACTCACTCTGCTTAACTAGAAAAGGCTGTTCCACAAAGCCACCGTTCTCAGTCCTGGGGCTTCAGCATTGACAAACTTCACTTCCGGGCCCAAAATGGCATAACGCCTATGGGCTACACTGCCTCCAGCTACTCCTTTCTGACAAAAGCTATCTAAGACTTGGCTGTTCAGCTTCTCTCGCCAGAGGTGACTGTGCCAGGAACCACCTCTGAGCTGGAAATACCCAGCTTGGATACTCTAGGATCAGAACCCAGTGAGATCTTCCCGTTAGGGCGGCTGAAGGTGAGAGAGAGGCAGAGGGGCCGCGGGAGTGGGGCTGGATGGTCCTTCGAGCTGTCTCAGGTCTTGACTGCTTTCCAGCTCTAGTCTACGTGTATCCTTAGTAAACCTCCAGGGGTCATCTGACAGACTGAACTGCTCTCTCTGATCCTTAAAATCAAGAGACCCAGTAACCACAGTGGCGGGGGAGCAGATGAGGCTGGAACACCAGAATGCCAGGCTTATGACTTTATACCTAGACTGTCCAGCACAGAAGCCACATGTGGCCACTGAGCACTTGAAATGTGGCTAGCGTGACCAATGAATTGGATTTTTAATCTAATTTAAATTTAAAAACTGATGTTTGATTCAGTCATTGAAAAAATTTTAATTACATTTCAAATAAGGTGGGTATGTTTCAAATAAGTTTTTCAATGATCAATTTTATGAAATCTGAATAGAGACCAAGTATTTCCAATGGAAAATCAGCATGTGAATTGAGATGTGCACTGAGTGTATTAAAAAAAGAATGTAAAATATCTCATCAATGATTTTTTAATATTGATTACATGTTGAAATTATATTGTTTTGGATATACTGGGTTATATAAAATATATTATTAAAGTTAATTTTACATGTTTCTTTTTATGTTTTTTAACATGGCTACTAGAAAACTTAAAACTATATATGTGGTTCACATAATATTTCTGTTGAAAAGCGCTCACTCAAATTTTACCTAGAAAAAAAACAAGAAGCGAACTGTTGGCATTTGAGCAGGACTGTGATGCAATCCAAGGAATAATTTAAAAAAGATGAACCTGGTGGTCCTGTGCAAGAGGCAATGAGGAAGATTTGCAGGGAAGCCAGCAAGAGAAAACTAGGCTGATGGCAGGGAGGGAAGAGGAGGAGGAGATGCAGTATGAAAGTGGAATGACAAAAGAAAATTCAACAGGACCAGGAGACAGTTTGGCATGGGGATCCAAGAGGAGAAAAGCAGGAAGGAACTACTTGTAGTCCTTAAGAAATCTAATTTTTTCTTAGCCTCTTCTAAATCTGGGCCCTACAAGGAAAAAATAGAAAGTTATTCAGATATGCAGAGAGACCAATTTAAGATGCAGACAATTAAGCCCAGCAATTGTCTTCCCCTAGGGAGGATGGCCCTGCTCAGACCACTCTGTCTCAGAAGAGGAAGATATGATTCAGTTATGCCTAATAATAATACAGAACATTCATTAAACACTCAAGTGCCAAGCACTATTTTAAGAGCTTTCAATAAACCTCCTTATTTTTTTCTCTCTACAATGCTATGAGGTAGGTAACAAGGCAAAATTTAACATTATTTAAATCCGGGAATTAGACCATAGCAATTAACTTTTTATTCTCCCAGGCAACAGAGGGTGACACAATGGAAGGATGGAAAGTGGGAGAGCTTATTATTCAGCAACATTTTCCATCGCCCTCCTGGAAGCAGACACAGGTTATCCAACCTAGATTTTACAGGCATGGTGCGGTGCTAAATAACCCAGGAATGCCAGGCTGGGACAGACTGGCACCATTATGTTCCAGACTCTGTGCTAAGGCCTTCTCAAACGACATCTGAGATCATCCTCACAACAAAGCTATGAGCCTGGCATTGCTTAATTTAGAGAAGATGAGATGGAGAGTCAATGAGCCCAAGCAACTTGCCCAAGGTCAAACACAGGTGATTTATTTTAAAATGCACACATGAGTATGGGAGGTTCCAAAATAGGGACAACATGGCCAGTGTTTAAGGACATGAAGGCTCCATCTGGAACTATTCAGAAGAGAGGCTAATTCCCTGGTGTTAGAATGCAAAAGATCATCAGTATCCACTGTCTTTGCTACCAGAGGGGTGGAGGGCAGAGGGGTCAGCATTATTTAAAACCACTGGTAATGACAAGTCCAAGGTGCTGCGTGACAATTTCTCCCAGATTTTGGTCCTTGTGATTCAAGATTAGAATACAGGTGCCAAGGAGGTAATTCAAAAACATCCTTTGTGGAAGGAAAGGGCCAGCATGAGAGCAAAACTATTTTGTCCTAGGTAATCCACACAAGGAGATACCATTGGGAGGGCACCTGCCCAGCCCATGCTCCATCTCTCTTACCTCCTCTGTGAAAACTGCCCCCTCTCACAGCAGGGGTAGGCCCCTGAAGCCATGCTTATACCAGTGAAATGGAAAGCCCCAGCCCAACTGCCACCTCCCTGGCCATAGGTGACTTGGTCAAGCAGATTCTTGCTCCTAGGAATCAAGCACTCCCAAGACCAGGTCCCATAGAGGATTTCAGCTGGGAGCTGGAGGAGACAAGGGGAGTTGAAGGTACCATCCTGGGCGATCATGTCTGCCCATGTGAATGGAAGAGCAAAGGAAGCCAGGCTGCAAAGAGAGGAGAATGAAGCTGATATACAAGGAAGAGTTACGATGAGGAACAATATGTCTCAAGAGAGGGCACTGAGGGCTTCCCTGGTGGCGCAGTGGTTGAGAGTCCGCCTGCTGATGCAGGGGACACGGGTTCGTGTCCCTGTCCGGGAGGATCCCACATGCCGCGGAGCGGCTGGGCCCGTGAGCCACGGCCGCTGGACCTGCGCGTCCGGAGCCTGTGCTCCGCAACGGGAGAGGCCACAACAGTGAGAGGCCCGTGTACCGCAAAAAAAAAAAAAAAGAAAGAAAAAAAGAGAGGGCACTGAGAGTTATCTCTGACCCCAGTGACCTGCCAGACCCTGGTTCTAACCCCTCCTGAGGCTCCGCCCTGTTTACTTCCTGCCTTGGCTTCTATGATAGCCTTACATTTCCCCAAAGCCCTGGCAGATCTCACTGTTTGTTTGTTTAAGCTATTTGGGACAGGTTTCTGACTCTGTCAGTCTAAAAGTAAGACAATTAAGACTTGACATTCCAGAGGTTTCCTAGAAGAGATGACGGAGTTGTTTCACAAACACTCCATCTGGAAGCCATCTATTCTTATCTGGAACTCAAAGGGTTATTTAACTCTGAGAAAAGATTATAAATTAATTGGGGGAAAGAAATCATCTAAATATCATAGAAGCAAGGGGATGACTATGTAAATTATGGTATGTCAATCTAAGGGAAGGTTCTACCACCAAGAAAAGCAATTGTTCAGAAGACCTATGCTTTAATATGGAAAAATACCAATATACAATATCAAGCAAAAATAAAAATATAGAACTACATCTGCCACAATTAAAACCACTAGATCTAAAAATTACATACTAAAGCATCCTAATAATAATAACAACAACAACAACAGTAATGATAATACCACCACTGGATTTGTTAGTGATGGGTTTACAGGTGATTTCCTTTCCTTTACTGACAATATTACTCTATTGAGTAAACACAATTAATATAATTAATTCAATTAATATAATTTAAAAATTTAAAAGAAACGACCTCAGGACTATCTGAAGAACATCAGGGCTTAGCCAACTGATGATCTGTCCCATCATTCTGGGAGTCAACCGCCCTGGAAGTTATCTAGTCCAAATCTATTCCAATGACCATGGCTGAGGATCTAAGGTGAAAAAATGAAGAAATGTCAAGAAGTCAGAGTTCACATGTTTTGAAATGCCTACCTTAGAAGGTAGACACGAATATTAACTAAGTTAAGATATGCCAAGTGCGTAGCACAGTGCTTTGCATATAATAAGTGCTCAATGAAGGTTAATTAATGTACAGTCAGATTACATTTGCAGATTCCATATTTGTGAATTTGCCTACCCACTAAAATTGATCTGTAACCCCAGAATCAACACTTCGAGTTGCTTTCATGGACGTGCACAAGGCAGTGAAAAACGTGAGCCACCTGACCCACATGTTCCCAGCTGAGGCCAAACTAGGCAACACTCTGCCTTCTTGTTTCAGCTCTTTATACAACTGTCCCTTTCATGGTTTATTTAGTGCCATCTTTTTCTGCATTTTTATGTTTTCAGTTGATGATTTTGACATTTAAAATGTGTAGCAGTACTTTCTAGTGTTCCTAAGTATAAGAAGGCTGTGACGTGCCTTATAGAGAAAATACCGTACGTGTATTAGATAAACTTCATCCAGGCAAGAGTTATAGCTGCCTGTATAGTACAGGCTGTTGGCCTGGAGTTCAATGTTAATGAATCAATAATATCTACAGAATAAAGGTGACCTTAAGACACACAAAACAGGTTATGGTTTGATTGGTTGATGAAAATGTTGCCACCAGAAGTTTGCCAGAACCTAATCCTGTACTACCCGTTTGAGCAATTGTTCAGTATGTGCTAATTCAGTGTTTGAGGTGACTCAACAGAACAGAACTAACACAAATTATATAACGAGAATCAACTGAACATGTAGATGAGTATGAGGACCTTTCTCATGGAGCTAACTTTTAGTAACAAGAGTCTCAGCCTGCTGGCTAGAAAGCTGCTTGTCCAACCTAAAAATATCTTGCTAAATCCACAAAGAGTGCCAGAGGCATTTGGGGATGAGTTCAGAAAAGATCTCTATAGAGTATATTGCCCTAGACTGCAAAGGTCTGGCTCCTCAAATAGATACTAGTGGTGTCCAATACGAAAAACAGATCACCAACCAGTTCACTTTCTTACATATACATATGTATTTTACGGGTATACTGCATAGAAAAAAAGTCTAGAAGAACATACAACAAAATGTTAATAATATTATCTCTGAGAGCTGTTATTTTTTCCCTGAAAAAATGCTGAAAGGCACATAGAAGAAAGCAATAAAGATAAAAGTTCAAGAAAGCAGAATATACTATCTCAAGTCCCATTGCCATTGAATGGCTATTGAGCACTTGTAAAATGGCTAGTTCAAATGGAAATGTGCTGTTAAGTGTAAAATACAGACTGGATTTCAAAGACTTAGTACAAAAAAGAATGTAAAACATCTCAATAACTTTTTTCATTAATATTTTTTATAATGATTACATGTTGAAATATATTTTAGATAGGTTCAATAAAATACACTATTAAAATTAATTTCACCTGCTTCTTTTTACTTTTTAAATGCGGCTACTAGATAATTTTAAATTACTTCTGTGGCTTATGTCGTATTTCTATTGAACACTGGATTTCTAGTGGAACACTGGGCTCAAAGTAGATGTTAGCCTCTCATATTCAGGGTAACAGGTCAAAATTAACAGTAAAACAAAAAAAAGGATGGTATCTGTGGCACAGACTAAGAGTTGCCTCTATTTCCAGCTAAAGAATTGTACTTGCTACAAGGGCTGATCATAAGACTAAATTTTGGTCTATGAGGTGCAACTGGAAGCTTTGTGTGTGTATGACTTCCAGGAAGTCTCCTTAAATTGGAGGTGGTATGCAAGTCTTTCTCTCCCCACATCTTATTGCCTAGAATATGGATACAATGGCTTGATACTCTAGCAGTCATCTTGGACAGTGAGTTTGAAGGTCACAACTCAGACATGACAAGGTGGTGAGTTAGAGAGATTCCTGACCTACCTCCAAATTTCTTCTACTTGAGAGAGAAATAACTTTCTAAGGTGTTTAAGCTAGTATTATTTTGGAATCTTCCATTATATGCTCTGGTTGGAAACTGACCTTTGAGTTACTCTGGACAGACGCTATCAGCAAAGACACCCTCCTCTGCAGCTCCTGCAAGTCCTTTGAAGTACTCGGGGGCTCTTCTTTCACCATCCTGAGACCCACTTCAGGTCTCTTTAGGGATTAATTCTACCAGTAAGCTCTTCAGTGCAGGGCACAGTCAAATCTCTCATGTCACCTTGTCTCTTGCTGTCACTGGAGGAAATGAAAAGTATCTTAAACCATTAGTGGTCTTCACCCAACTGACCCAACAAGAGATTCTACTGTCCTCACACACTGATGGTGGGCATGCAGATGGAGGGTAACTTGGCAATATCTATCAAAATTTCAAACTGCACATACCTTGATCCAACAATTTACTCTCCAGGAACTTGAATAATCAGTTATATCAAAACATGCCAAAAGGATGTGCAGTGTACCCCTGTTCCTAATACATAATAAATAGTAAAACAGTGGAAAGAAGCTAACTGTCTACTAATAGGAAATAGGTTAAATAATGATAAATTCATAGAATGGAGTATTGTATAGCCATTAAAATGATATTGATATTTATTTAGTGAAATAAAAATACATCTATGATGTGAAAAAATTATAGAATACTATATATTGTTACATATTTTATGCATATATCCATAATATAAAATACATATATGTAGTTATGTATTCTATGTATATATCCATAGTAAAATAAAAGATCTAGATGGACATATAACAAAATGTTAATGGTATTGTCTCTGAGAGCTTATGTTTTTTTAGCCTGACAAAATTGTGAAAAGAATGTGGAAGAAAGTAAGAAAGCTGAATACACTATTTCAAGTCCTATTGCCTTTTTTCTTTTTTGGCCAGAAAACCTTTTTCAAACAAGTGACAATGGCCAATACACTAAACAGGTCGGCTCCCAATCACATTGTGCCATAAATTATTCTCTATTTACTTGTAAGTCTCAGCTCCATAACAAGAGAGGCACCTGAGGGACAGACTTTGCCACAATTATACCCTGTGACTCAACAGCCTGGAATATACAAGACTGTCCCAATCTCACATAATTATTTATTTTTAATAAAAGCTTTTTGTTAAGTTAGATATCTATCTTTTAAACCCTTTTTTATTTTCATATAAACTAATATATTGTTATTTTATATTTTCCAGAACAACACTGTAGGGCTGGACACAGATATCTTTTCCATTTCTCCCTTACAACTGATCTCCTGATCTATAGCACAAACGCCTAAAAGATTCTGTCACAGTGGACAAAATTAACTGAGAGAGGCTCACATTTATTTACCATACTGAACGTCCCCCATGCTAATTATGTGAGATAGGAAGAGGTATCTCCTAATATCTATAGGGTCTAGCACCAAATTAAAGCACATTTTAATCTCCCCAGCTAGAGATTCTCTGCTACAATCCCTTTTGTGAAACAGGAATCCCCTGAACAGGGCAGGACTAAACTCCCATTCCTATACTGTCTCTGAAGCTACAGCTGGCACAGATTTGAATTTGCGATGTTCCCAGCACTCAATTCCCCTAATCTCCAATCTGCAAGGGTCAGAAACAAGCCCAGCTCCCCTACTGGTCTCCCAGGGCCTTGGAAACCCAAGCGCCACCCGGACCGGTTTGGGGAGTCCAATAGGGGCCAGCGTGGGTAAAATGCCAGCGGCCACATCCGTGGAATGCAACCACTGGGCCACCAATCCCCAGACCCCCTAGTCACTCACTCCTCGGAGGGGCCTCCCCAGGCACTGAGAGGTCTCGGGAGGAGGGAAGACGGCAACCCCTTAACCCGACGCAGCGCACAGTTTCCCGCCTTCTGCCTTCTCCGCGCCTTCCGGGCTGAGCCAGAAGGACACGAGCCAACCCGCCCTTCCCCTTCCACGCCCCCCCCCACTCCAAAAGCCCCCGGCTCTTCCACTACTGCCCCTCCCGGGACAAAAGGAAACCCTGAGCATTCCAGCCGGGCGGGGGAGGGGTCGCATCTCCGGCTTGAGGCCGGGAGGCGCCGGGCGCCTCGGGCCTATCCAGACCTCCCCCTCCCCATCTGGTTCCAGTCTCTCAGCCTTCCTAGACGCGAGAGGGGACAGACGGCCAGTTTCTTGGGATCCAAGGAGAGGGGGGAAAGGGGGGTGATGCACGTACAGAGGTGGCTCTGCGCCCGAGGGGGCGCCGAGGCTGAGAAATGGGAGCTCGGGGGCGGGGAGTCGAGTACCACCTGTGGTACTTGGAATTCCCCTCTCTGCAGTGAGGGGGGAGGAGCCCTCCGTAGAAAAGAGGAACCCGGGAGGGAGGAGGGCACCCATTTTCATTAATCCTAAAGAGGGAGTTCGGAGTCTTCCCAACCAGGTTTCCCAAGAAGGGGAAGGGTCCGGGGTGGGATGGGGATGGCAACCCTTTTACCAAATGTAGTAGTAGGTGTAAGGGTGTGTGTGTGTGTATGGGGGTCTCGCAGGGGCTCGGAGGGATGAGAGTCCCCTTATTACCAAACGTCGTGCTGAAGGCTTCGGGCGTGGGACACCGACTATCCTCTCAACCGACCCCCGCCCTCCTCCAAAATTTGTCCCGCCCGGCGAGGAGGGTGTCTACCCAGCTGGGTCCCCTGCGCCCAAGCTGCCAGCTCTCACCTGGTCCCGGCGGCCGCGCTGCAGGCCGCGCTGCGTGTGCGGGCAGCTGGAGGAGACACGCCCAAGCGGCGGCTCTGAAGCGGGAGCCTGCGCTCTCACTCCACCCCCGCCAGCAGTATTCCTCCGCCGCGCGGCCCCGCGCCGTCCCTCCTCTACCCTCCTCTACCCTCCCCTCCCCTCCCCTCCCCTCCCCTCCGCTTGGCTCTTCCCGCCTGCAGCTCTTGCAGAGGACGCTGTCTCCCTCAGCTTTTTGGAGCCTCCCGGACAAGCCACGAGTGAGGAGCACGTGAGGAAACTTGAGGCTCAGAGAGAGTTGCCCTTCCTACACTCTTGGCTTGGAGTGAGGGCGCCCAGGCCGTCTCTGAGGCAGGTGGACTGGCAGCTGAGAACGGCTTTTCCCAGGGTCTCAGGGCTTCCCCTGCCTAAATACCCTGAACCAGCTCTTCTGGAAGCATCTCTGGAGCTCAGCACAGACAAGTGATGAGGTACGACCTTGACTGGAAGGTTTTAACCATTACTTCCCAAACGCAAATATCATGAGCCAGTGAGATCCCTAAAGATCGGTTCGATTAGTATCTCCATTTTATAAATGAAAAAGTCTAATCCCAAATCCTTCAGTTTCAAGTCAGAGCCAGAATACATGTTCCTTGGCCTGAAATCCAGCCCATACAGCAGGGTTTCTCAAGGGGCAGCGCTATTGACATTTTGGGCAGGAAAATTCTGTGTTGAGTGGGCTGTCCTGTGTATTGTAGGATGTTTAGCAGCATCCCTGGCCTCCAACCGCTAGATGCCAGTAGTACTTTCCTTCCCTGCAGACCCCCAAACATTGGCAGATGTCCCTTGGGGGCACAGTTGTCTAGGTTGAGAACAACTGCCATAGAACATACTCGTAAAGACCATGAACTGAGGTCCAACAGTCCTGGACTCTGATCCCAGGTCAGTCTTACTGTGTGGATGAGTTAACCTCGCTGAGCTTCACCTTTATCTGTAAAATGGAGAGGGATAGACTTGAGAATTGGCCTGCTACTTACTGCACAGTTCTCATGCCCTTTCCATCCAGGGACCTTTGTTGATCTGTCTCTCCTCTGTGACTTGTGTCCATAGGCACCTGAAAAATAACTCTTTAGGAAAGAGAAAAGCAATCACAGGGTTGTAGTGAGGCCTGGTGCAATAATGGCTGTAAAGAACTTAGCACCTATCGGGAACATAGGAGGAGCTCAAAAATATTTAACGTGTTGGGCTTTTTTTTTTTTTTTTTCTGTGTCTTATCATGGTTACTTGGTTTATTTTTCTTTTTTGTTTATTTTTATTTATTTATTTATTTTTTGGCGGTACGCGGGCCTCTCACTGTTGTGGCCTCTCCCGTTGCGGAGCACAGGCTCCAGACGCGTAGGCTCAGCGGCCATGGCTCACGGGCCCAGCCGCTCCGCGGCATGTGGGATCTTCCCGGACCGGGGCACGAACCTGTGTCCCCTGCATCGGCAGGCAGACTCTCAAGCACTGCGCCACCAGGGAAGCCCTTTTTTGTTTATTTTTATATTGTGGTATAGTTAACATATAACATTATATTAGCTTCAGCTGTACAACATAATGATTTGATGTTTGTGCATATTGCAAAATAATCACCACAATAAGCCTAGTTCACATCTGTCACCATACACAGTGACAGAATTTTTTTTCTTGTGATGAGAACATTTAAGATTTGCTCTCTTAGCAACTTTCAAATATGCAATACAGTTTTATTTTGACTTCTTTCACTGATTTTGCCCACCCACCAATGATGTATTACTTCTACCAACTAATATTTCTAGAAATAATCAGGCTGGTGGATAGAGAAATAAGCTTGGGGATAATAATAATAAGCTAAGGGATCCTGCTCTAACTCCACAAGAGCCAAGAAGGGGGGAGCTAATGGTGAAGATAGGAGGACATGGATGGGAAAGTGTCCCTAAATTTTTACCGTTTCAGGCAGTCCTGTCCAGTTTCATGCCTTTTGTTCAGCTGCAGTGTGATGGGTGCCCCAGCCAGGAAAGGGTTGGTTATTGTTTGGGTTTGGAGGGTTTTTTTCTTTAGGACAAAACTGCAACCCTCCTTCCCTGGTGGGTGTTGCTTGGGGAAGCTGAATTGAGGCCTTCACTGGAAATTTTGTCCAAGGGTGCCATCTAGGGGAACCTCTGTGAAGCTTCTAGTTCCTTTCACTTGCATTTTTGTAGGGCCAGCCAGATTTTGCTTTCCCTTGTGTGTTGGCTGCCTTCTCTACCACACTATATATTACCCAACGGTGGGAATCTTAGCATCTCTCAGTAGCACAAGGACTTGGCTCTTGCTGACCATTGGATGGGTCAATAAAATAAGTCCCTGGATAAGCAACTGTTTCAAGCCTCAGAAAAGATCTGCCAGAAACACTGGGCTCTGAATTACAAATGTGTGAAAATTTCCAGCAACAGATTGAGACTCTAAGCTGTTAACACCACAAAGATGGGGATAACCTAGAGGCTAGTTGACCTCTTCTCCCCATTTTGCCAGATTTAGCAAATAAAAATACAGGACAACCAGTTCAATTTGAATTTCAGGTGAGCAACAGATAACTTTTTAGTCTAAGTATGTCTGGGCATCCTGTGTTTTATCTGGCAACCCTATGTACTTGAAGTTGATTAAGGGATTTGAGGCCTGCATCCTCACTTGGAAATTGCTGAACAGAAGATTAAGTCAGCAAGCAATTCTGGTGCCAGTGAGGTGGCCTGGGGCAGAGGGGAGATGATGGAATTTTCATTCTCTTTGGCAGATCTTGTTTTTATTTTCTATCTTTCTTCAGACTACATGTAGGCTTTTGGTTAAAGCCATGGAGCAGATTCCATAATCAGGTGAAGTTCTAACTTTGCCACTGACCTAGCTGAGTGACTATGGGCAAATTACTTAACCTCCCTGTTTCTCAGTTTCCTCAGTCATAAAACTTAGGTTAGTTGTATTCATCTTCTCCATTGTTGAGAAGATTTGGAAAAATGATGCTCATTAAGTGCTTACCACAGTGCCGACAACTAATATACGTCAATAAATGAAAGCTGTAATGATTGCTTTGATGTTTTTGGACACAGGTGGACTTAAAGCACACAAAATTTTAAAGGGAGGTGTGTCTCCTACTCACCCACAAGGTCACGGGGCTCATGGGCACCCTACCAGGCCCCTTCTAAAGTTCTTTACTTTGTTGGGTTACAGTTGCTGGGTTTTTTATGGGACATGGGGTTTCATATCCTATTATAGGAGGCCTGGTAATAACCCCATTTCCGTCTGAAGTCTCAAACCCTGTCACCGGCTCATTTCTTCCAAACACTATTTGAAACTGTATGTACACCTTATGGTAGAGAGTGCAAATGTAAGGAATGAGGAGCCTCAAGGTGATTTTGAAGGTATGGAAAGCCAAACTTTGAGGGAAAAGTAAGAAAAAGGAGAAATGGAAGTACTTGGTACTATGTAATGCTCATCGTAAGATCTCAGAAATGTTTGTTTTATGGGCAGGTGCTTTATGGAAAGAACACTGGACTCTGGAGTCATAAGGACAGGGTTCACATTGTATCAGCACTACTTACAAGTCCTGGCAGTTGAGAAAAATTATGTTTCTCAGTTTTGGTTTCGTCAATCATAAAATGACAACATCGTGGAGTTTGGGGAAAAATTGAATGACAAAACATACATACATATATATATATATATAAACCTGTCTCCCAAAAAGAGCTCAAGAAGTCTAACTTGATTTTGAGAGAATTTTGAAAGTGACCACTTAACATGTGCTTTGAATGTCTGGGCAGCAGCTAATTGTATCTTGTGTGTGTGAGCGTACGTGTGCATGTGTTCCTGTGTTTATCATGAGAATGATGTTAGCCACACTTATAGAGTGCCTACTGTGTTGAGTGACCAAGCTGTCTCAGTTTGCCCAGGACTGAGGGAGTTCTCAGGGTGCAGGACTTGCAGTATTAAAACCCAGAAAGTCCCAGGAAACTGGGACAAGTTGGTCATCCTTCTACTATGTGCAGGTTTCTTTACAGGTATTATCTCATTAACTCTCAAGCCCACCTATGAGGTAGGTTGTCACATTGTTGGCATTTTACATTGTAAAGGACACTTGGAGAGATTAAGCAATTTGCTCAAGCCACATAGCTAATTAAATGGGAAGGGCAGGATCTGAACCCAGACCTGTCTGACTCTAGGGCCCAAGAATTTAACCACCACTCTGTGTGCATTTAGGCCCCTCCAAAGGCACAACCTCTTTTTGCCATTCACCTCCTGGATCATTGCTAAACACCTTCCCACCTTCCCTCCTGTCACCGAAACTTCCTGCTGGACAGATGGCCTACAGCAAAGGGAGAGACCTGGACACAAAGCTGAGTCAAGACCAGTCTTGTATCTGGGCACAACAGAGGCCCCTCCTTCCCTAGCGACAGACACTGAAGCCTTGTGACTGGCCCCAGGACCTGGGCACAAGCTCCTCCAGTGTTAGAAATAACCCGAGAGGAGGAGAGAGAAGAGTTCAGGCTGCCAGGGGGATTGTTTGGTGGGGTGCTTCCTCCCTCTTCTCTCTGTTAGTATGTAACTCTGCTTCAGTTTTTCCTCTACAGTGAGCTCCTTGTATTCCTGGAAAAGTTCCAAGGGAGGTGATGCTCAGTGGAAGGGAAGAGCGACCATCACAGGGAAGCCGCCACACAGAGCCCAGCAGAGCCCCAAGGCTGCTCCTTCATTCTCTAGCTTCCCTTTCTCTCCTCTTCTACGTGGAAACTCCTCAGGGAGCTGAAATCCATGACCTCAGAGAGGCAGCCCTGTGAACAGAGCTTTCAGAACATCTGGAAAGTTCCATAATCTGTGTCATCCCCATTATGCTATAAGGAATTTCAGAGGCACTGATAGGAGAGGAAGAAACTGAGAGCCCTTTGTTCCTCTTTTTATATTTTTATAGGTCCAGTTAGAATGGACAACATGAGTGACATGGATTGCTCATCTCAGAAGGTAGGTATGAATTTTAAGGTTTATTTCTTTTTTCATACCTGTAGTATTTTCAACATGTAGGGAAATTGGAAGTGGGTGGGAAGGGGATGTTTCAGTCATAAACCAATTGCCATGTTAGATCTCCTTAACCAGGCATAAATGTTAATCACATAATGTCCTTGAATTATGCTTTGTTCTGAATTAGGCTTTTGGACATCTTCAAGTTTTGCTGAGAAAATTTCAGGAATAGACACCTTTCTTTCCCTTTCTTTTGAAGGCCATTAGACCATATGTTCCATCCAGCAGTTCCCAGCACTGGAGGTACATAAATAAGAATATACTGGGGAGTATCTTGAAAATATAGAGACTTGGCCTCACTCCCAAAGATTCTGATCTCAAAGGTCTGGAGTGGAGCCCTGTAGTCTGTATTTTTAGCTAAGACTCTAGTGACTCTGCTGTTGTAGGTCCTTAAGTGAGCATTTGGAAACTGCTTCCGTGAAGGACTTGCAAACATCACATGTAGTCAGAAATAAGCACCTGAAAGTAACAGTTCTACCCAATCTAGGTGCCAGAATCTTGGTGGAGAAGCCAAGATCCACTAAGTTGCCATACATTGAAGTGTATGGAGCATTTTACACTCCAGAGGAGCATTTTAAATCAAAACTTCGTAAAATTAAAGTGGATTTGTTGATAATTACTGAGCCCACCCCCTGAAATGGAAATGCTCTGCAATTACCAGAGAGAACACTTACGCATTAATATTTTTAACAAACCGTTTTGGGTAGCCAGGTAGTTCTTACAAAAATCTCCATCTCTTTCACCTTGAAGGTGCCACAGAGGATTCTTAACCAGGTGTGTTCAAGAAAACTCTTTGTTTTATGAATTGATTTCTAGATCTGCTAATCTCGTATGTGTCCCATGTGTCCCTGTCTCATGAACTGAGCTGTTTTCTGCTATCATGGTTTAATGCTCTGTGTGTATAAGTCTTAGTCTGTGCCCATGAACTAGCTTAAAGTTTAATTTGTTCTTCAGCAGTTCTGCTTCTCTCCATTGTGCTCTGCAAAATGCTCAATGTTAGTTTGCTTTCTTTTTTTAATATAAGTTTATTTATTTTATTTTATTTATTTATTTTTGGCTGCGTTGGGTCTCCGTTGCTGCATGCGGGCTTTGTCTAATTGCAGTGAGGGGGGGCTACTCTTCTTTTAGGTGCGTGTGGTTCTCATTGTGGTGGCTTCTCTTGTTGCGGAGCATGGGCTCTAGGCACACGGCCTTCAGTAGTTGTGGCTTGCAGCTCTAGAGCGCAGGCTCAGTAGTTGCAGCACACGCACTGAGTTGCGCTGCAGCATGTGGGATCTTCCCGGACCAGGGCTCGAACCCATGTCCCCTGCATTGGCAGGCGGATTCTTAACCACTGTGCCACCAGGAAAGTGCCTAGTTTGCTTTCTTGCAAAATGTTGTTTTCTTTCTTTATTATCCCAAGAATGGCTTTTCTCTTTATATGATGACTCAGCTGCCTCTGTGTCTATCTCTTGGATGACCATCTCTCAGTATGGAGGGACTTACATATGATTCAGTCTGGCTCAAACCCAAAAAGGAATCTATGGGCTCAAGTAATTGAGAAGTCCAAGTTGGATCCTAGGGTCCAGTTGATGTCATTGGGAGTCTGTCTTTGTCCTTCTGGTGCTTTGTTTTCTTTTATGTTGGCTTTAATCTAAGGAAGACTTTTTTCACATAAGGCAAAGATGGCTGTTGAGAGTACCTCTTTCTCAATAGCACTATCAAAAGTGTCAGGAATGATTGTGATTAGCCCAGCTTGGATTACACACCTATCCCTGAACCAATCACAGTGTCTAGGAGGAGAGAGTATTCTGACTGACCAGACCTGTATCACATGCTCTACCCTGGACACAGGCTGGAAACTATACAGCATGGACAGAAATTGGAGTAGAGCCAGTTATGTCCACTAGGGCTCTATTCTGCCTGTTTTGCTGGGAAGAGTAACTTCCCAGTATATGTCAGGGCTGAAATCAGGTTTACGCCAACCATGAGCAGAAGCATGAATGCCAAGCCACCTCCTGAATAATGCTAATATTCTCCTCAACTGCAAAAGAGTCTCCTCAACTGTAACTTACTCAAGATGTCTGAAATTTGTGGTGTTTGCTTGTTGTTCTTTTTTTTTTTTTTTTTTTTTTTTTTTGCGGTACGCGGGCCTCTCACTGTAGTGGCCTCTCCCCTTGCGGAGCACAGGCTCCGGAGCACAGGCTCAGCGGCCATGGCTCACGGGCCTAGCCGCTCTGCGGCATGTGGGATCTTCCCAGACCGGGGCACGAACCTGTGTCCCCTGCATCAGCAGGCGGACTCTCAACCACTGCGCCACCAGGGAAGCCCGCTTGTTGTTCTTTTAATGAATATTTTTATTTGAAACAGATTTAAAAGCTAGGCCAGGGGAAAGATTTCCACTGACCACAAAACCTCCTTGCTTGCAAAGACAAAATGCAGACAGCCCTAACTTATCAATCAGTATATGTCAGTATATGTCCCAGTCACATCTGGGATCCTGAAGGAAACCATGAATGACTTCATTTCCCTGAAAATACTGCTGCCAAAATCTACCTTGGATGGTATAGTACCCATTTTGGATGACCAGGTTCCTTTCAAGTTGATGCTGAGTTTTTTCATTTTGTTCACCTCATCAGTGCAGATCTGATATTAATTTCAGTAGTGAAAGAGAAGGCTCTTGGAGATGATTCATCGATTCTTAGATCCTTGAAATTGAGGTCAAGAGCAGAGAGACAGGCACAGTGCTAAGCTGAAAACAACAGGGTCACCTTGTTTAAGGTGGAGCCTGAGCATCCCCATGTTTAATAAAGTTCTGTTAGTGGGTCTGAAATTTTTGAAAACCACTGAATTAGGCCATTAGATCAGTGAACCTATTATGTTTTTAAAAACTCCCAGGCTCAGTATGCGTTTTGTTTAAGAGTGTGCATGTTTTTGTTTAATTTTAAGATCAACACATTCCCAGAGTAATTTGCCGTGTAAGTGATACTTGCCATTTCCACTGTGTTGGGATGCTGAGTGATGTGTATTTAAAAGCACCTCTGGGGACTTTCCTGTTGGTCCAGTGGTTAAGACTTCGCCTTCCAATGTAGGGGGTGCGGGTTCAGTCCCTGGTCGGGGAGCTAAGATCACACGTGCCTCATGGCCAAAAAACCAAAACATAAAACAGAAGCAATATTGTAACAAGTTCAATAAAGAGTTTAAAAATGGTCCACATCAAAAAAAATCTTTTAAAAAATCTTTAAAGAAATAAAAGCACCTCTGTGTGGCTAGTATGTGTTACCTATCCTCTGTGAGCCTTGGTTTCAGCTAGAACATGGGTATAAAAAAATCTCATAAGTGCCTGGTGTATAATATTTAGAATGATGGCAGATGTTATTGTTAATGTTATTATTTTATGAGGTTGAGTCATCAGTGAGGGATTGGTTGGGGCATGGGATGGCTAATATCTGATTCATAAACCCCCTACTTCTCTACCTTCAATTACCCTTCATGACTTAATTTGCTGACCCAAATAAATCAAATCTGTCCAATAATGTCTCATCTTACACAGTCATTGCCTAAGGTAAAAAATCACAAAGAGCCAAAATTATACTTGCAGATCCATTAAACCATCTTTAAGGTGCTGTATAGCAACACCTCTCAGTAGGTCCAGCCCAGAAGTTTTCCTCCATCACAGCCCCAGATGAAGTAGTTGTCTTGCTTATAGTGGCTGGGTGTAGGACAGAAACACACACAGCATTGCTCAACACTGAAATCACCTTCAGCTCTGAGGTGAAACGGCACCGGGAACTGAGAGTGGCCATGGGAGCCACAGGTTCACCTCTGTCTGAGGCTCACTCTCAAGTATACACTCACTGAATGGCATGGTAGACCTAGATGCCACACTCTTTAAATGATACTTTTTCTTTCCACGGGAAGCACAGAGTTACTTATGCCACTGCACAAGCAAAGTTCTATTTGGAATTTTGCCAATGTGAAATGCAAGAGTCGATTTTTTAAAGTCAACCCCTTTAATTACAACCAGGGTAGGGTACCTGGAGGTGCCCTCAGATTTGGGCTCTTCCCAGGGGGAAAAAAAATATCTGAATTTGCTCATTGAAGTGTAGCCAAGGAGCAGATGCTAGAGGAGAGACATTAACAATTAAGAAATGAAACCTACACAGTGGATAGGGGTGAGAAAGGTGCTGTATGGCAGAACTTTGTGCCTAAAACCTTTCCTGAGGACCTTTTTACTCCTTATCAACCTCAGAAGTTTGGAAATCTTTCCTAATTCCTGAAGAGTGGCCTTGTATCTGTTTCCCACAGATCCACAAAAGTGACTCAATACATCACATGAGCCACTCCCAGATGCGGCCAGAGTTGCCTCCTCTTCCTGCTTCTGCTAACGAGGAACAATCTGAACTCTATCAGGTGTGTTCACCTGGCTGCTACTCTTCTGCTGGTACTAGTTTGGGGGCAAACAGTCAGACTTGACAAGTGGCATTAGAGGCCTTGGTCATTTTTGCCACTGGAAGAGGCTACAGCACCATGGGAGAAAGCTATGCAGTAACACAAAGGTGAGTTGGAATCTGGCCTTCTCACTTACCTGCTGCATTATTTAAACTCTCTGAACTTCTCCATGTTCAGCTGTAAAATGAGAACAGTTATTTCTACCTTATAGCCAAGTCCATAGCAATAAAGACAGTAGATGTAAATTATCTGACCACAAATTTACTGAATATTGAAAGCAAGCTGTTATCCTTGTCATCAGAAATCACAGTGGTCAAAGAAGTACATTTGGTGTCCATTCCGAAAGTATTTGCACTCAGTGTGCAGAAGGTAGAGCCACCGTGTAAGGCATGTGGGATGCCATGAGTCTCAGTGTGAGTGGAGCCTGGCCCTAAGGAGCCCAGGCCCCCTGAGTGATGTCCCTCATCATGTGTCACTCTGCATTTCTTCCCTTGTAGACAGTCATGTCGCACAGCTTTTACCCACCCTTGATGCAACGCACATCATGGACCCTGGCTGCACCCTTCAAAGAGCAGCACCACCACTGTGGACCCAGCAACTCCATTGCCAACAACTACTCCTTGATGGCCCGGGACCTGAAGCTGAAGGACCTGCTGAAGGTCTACCAGCCTGTCACCATCCATGTCCCCAGGGAGAAGATTGTTCAGGGGCTGCCATTAGGTATTTCTGGCTGTGTGCCATACCACTCAGAATAGGGCTTTGGAGTGAGATTTCTAATGCTGGATTTTAGTCCTGGCTCCACCTTTTGCTGCAGCTAACTTTGGGTAACCTCATGGAGCCTCAGTCTCCTCATCTCTGAAATGGGAATGATTGTAATGGCTAGCATGACATTTACCATACACCAAGCACTGCTCCATGTGCTTCTTGTTGATTGCTGCATAACAAGTTATCCCCAAACTTAATAGTTTAAAACAACTACCATTTGTTATCTTACAGTTTCTGTCAGGAATCTGGGCATGGCTTAACTGGCTCAGAATCTCTCACAAGTGTGCAATCAAGGTGTCAGCCAGGGCCACAGTCATCGAAAGGCAAATAAGGAAGGATCCTCTTCCAATCTCACTCACATCCTCCACTGCCTGTTGGCCATAAACATCAGTTTCTTACCATATGGGCCTATCCATAGTGCAGTTCACAATATGACTTCTAGCTTCCCTTAGAGGGAACGAGGGAGAGAGCAAGAGAGAGAAGAGAGCCAGCAAGATAGAAACCACTGTCTTTTTGGAACTTAAATTTGGAAGTGACATCCTATCACTTTTGCCATTTTCTCTTTGTTAGAAGTGAGTTGGTAGGTCCCGCCCACACTTAAGAGGATTACACAAGGGCATGATTCCAAGAAGTGAGGCTTCTTGGGGACCATCTTGGAAGCTGCTTACCACAGTACTTTATATGTATTAACTTGTTTAGTCCCACTGGGTACACCTATATCTGCTTAAGGATATCCTTTAGTAGTTTTTGTTAGAGGTGTGCTGGAGACTTTCAATCTGCCTGCTGTCTCAAACTCATTATCATGTTTTTCTTTATTCTCTCTGCTGTGTCTCAGTGAATTCCTCAAATATATCTTCCAGCTCACTAATTTGCTCTTCAACTGTGTTCAGTCTTGAGTTTAACGTGTCTAATGAATGGGCTTTGTTTTAATAACAACATCTTTTTATTTTCAGATTTCCTAATTGGTTCTATTTATGAGGACCACACTTGCCAATTTATTATTCTTTTCTTATGGACATAGCCCTTCCAATATCAATCACTTGGAGGATCTTAAACATTTATTTTAGAGAATTATTAGTATTGCTGTATTATTTCCATTTTGTAAATATGTCCCTCAATTGTTGAGTTTATTTGCTATCTTTCTTAGTATTGGTTTTTCTCATGTGTTATGAGATTTTAGTTTGCAGATTTATATTGAGGGTTTTTCCCTTTCTTGCTACATGCATTCCCCATTGGTTGAGGTATAATTCACATACAATAAAATGCACAGATCTTAAGTGTTCAGTTCAATGAGTTTTGACAGTTGTTTATACCGTATAGCCACCACCCAAATAAGATATAGGGTATTTCCATCACTAGAGAAAGTTCCCTTGTGCTCCTTTCCCATCAGTTCCTTCCTCTACCCAACACCATCCCACCCCAGGGTAACCACTTTCTGATTTCGGTCACCATAGGTTAGTTTTGGTTGCTCTCACATATAAATGTACTCAAACAGTGTATTCTTTTGACAGATCTTTTAAAATCTTGCCTTTTCCCCTTATGCCTTCATCTGGCATCTTGGACCCCAAATTAGTACCAGATCTTATATTGGTGGCTTAGGACTCCCATCCTAAGGTGGTGTTTGGGGATTGTAGATCTGGTCCCGGAGGCAATGTTAGGCTTGGCCTAGATATTACCAGCCTCTCTTTGCTATCTGTGGCCACCATGTGAATTGAGGATAACAAGTGCTTTATCTGCATGACAGCGTTGCTGTCTTTTCAGCGTGTCTTCGTGGGTAGGGCAGCCCTGGCTTCATGCTGTGAGCCTACCTGCAGTCCCCACAATCATGGTGTGTTTTGGGTTCTGTTATTCCCCCCAGGTGTCAAACACCTAACTACTTCTGCCTGCTTCTGGAGCCAGAAGCCAAGTTTAAGACTTTTAGTTCACAATGTGTTTATTTTTAGTCCACAGAGAAGAGCATCTTTTCGAACAATGCACTGTCTTTTTAATTTTAAAGAATATTTTTTCTATTATTGTTATATTTGGAGTAGGTTGAGGAAATAAAAGTGTGAACTCAAAATACATCTTAACCAAGAGTCTTCAATCCTCTGATTCCCTCAAAATGTCAATTTCATATTAGTATGTCTTTAACATGTCTCTATGACATGTTAGTTTCCTTAGGCTAGAATCTTAAGCAAGTATCCAGTTAAAGTTTAATAGTAGAGTTTTATATTATTTGTTGAATTTATTTATCACAAATGATATTTATTGCAATATCTTCTGTTTATTACAAATGACATCGGTTTTTCTATTTGCAATAATTATATTTATTGCAAATGATACTATTTTTTCTACTTGTGATAATCATAATATTTCCTTTAAAATAAATATATTAGGTTTAAAGTCTGAATCTATTTAAAGAAAAATATTAAGCAGTAATACACCTGATGTTTAGAAAATAGAGCATATAGGATTGGGGAGTGAATTGAGCAATTATTAATACTTGTCCAATGTATGGGATAACAGAAGGTATGCCCATCCCCATTTCACAGTTGGGGAAGCTGAGGCTTGGAGTGATGGTCACTTCTTCAGGGTCACACAGGTAATTAGTGGTACAGGGCCCACATCACCTGTGTCATCCCACCACACCAAGTCCACCCCGCTTAGTGTTCTCCTGCACTACCCTGAGACTGGCATCCCTGTGGACAGAGGACCACCCAAGGCCACTGCTCATCACTGATGTCTTTCTTCTCTACTGTTCTAGCAAATAAAAGCTCATCAAAGCCTAACAAGAAGAAAATGAAGTTCTCCCCCAAAGACAAAGAGGATCTCACTGGGTAAGGTGTCCCTATGGGCACAGGGGATTGCAGGACACTGGGCTGAACCGAAGAAGGCTGTGGTCTCTTGAAAGCCATGCTCTGCTTCTTGACTTTAAAGCATTCCTGGATACCTAGTTACTCATGTTTTTTCCCAACAATCCTCTTAATCCAATTTTTGAGGCTCTAAATAAAAATAAATTAGCCAACTAAGCAAAACCAATGCTAACAAACCTATGAGGTGTTCCATGGAACCAAGGACTGAGCTTATGTCTACTTTTCAGGACAAGGTTGGCCTGCAACACCTCAGCCTCCTTACCTATGAGGACGGAGGTGGTGACATCTTTGACTCTCCCAGGAAGCAGACCAATGAGTCCAGAAGAACAGATTGATGTGATGTTACAGCAGGAGATGGAAATAGAAAGTCAAGAAACCAAACCAACTGAATCAGACTTGGAGGTACATTCTTATTGCCTCCTTTCTCTCAATTTGCTAAGTATTACTCTTGGCATCTCAGTGATTCTAAACTGGAGAAAAACAGCAGAGTCACCTAGGGAATGTTTTAAAAATACTGAAGTCCAGACCCCATGACAGACTACTGAATGAAGGTGTGCGTGCCTGAATTCTCTGCTCTAATAAGTCTTAGAAATCGGTGCCTTTGTGTCCTTGTAGAATGTAGGTTGCAGAATGGTGACCCATAGGCTGGGGTTGCCAGATTTTGCAAAACAAAAATAAAACAAAAAACAAGACACCAGTTAAATTTGAATTTCAGATAAACAATGAATAATTTTTTAGTATAAATATATCCCAGTGCATCCTGTATTTTATCCGGCAACCCTACCATAAGCTGAATTTGGCCTATAGATGTGTTTTGAAAATAAAGGAAATCTCACATAAGCTAGAATTCTAACCTCTCTTGAAAAAATTTAAAAATTTTGAAGCTGAACAGTAGCCACTTCCTTTAGATGAGAAATACATTCTCTGGTTTGTCAGTCTCCACAATTCCTTATTATTTTCTTATGTACAGCCAACTTTCAGTTATTAACATTACCTGCTTGGTCCCAGGTAGACTTCTGAGCTTCCAACCCCTATCTTAAAAAAACAAATAGCTTGCGAATTTATAGTGTATAGTAAAATGATTAATAATAAAAACCCATAGTGACTGAGCATGTGCTATTAGCAAAATTCCCTGCTAAACCCTCTAGATGCTTGACCCCATTCAAGACCTGGGGACTATGATTATTCCTATTGTCCAGTTATGGAAATTGGGGTGGGGACTGATTAAGTAACTTGCTCAAGGTTATACAGTCAGTAAGAGGCAAAACTAGAACTTAGACCAGGTCTGGCTGATACTGACATCTCTGTGCTCTTAGGAGCTACACAGCATTTCTCAAACTTGCCTGAAAATAAGAATCACCTGGGGTGCTTGTTAACAAATCCCAAATGCCCTAGCAGGGGGCCTGTGAATCTGCATTTTAACAGGAGCCTCTCTCCTCACCCCACGCAGTTCTTATAATGAGGGAAGTTTGGAAGTTTGTCCTGTATTAAGGTTGAAGAGATGTAAGCTCAGCCTCTTCTGACTACAGACAATTGGCACTGAAGGTCAAATCTGATTTCAAACCCTTTCCTATACTTTGTGCTTCTTATCCATCTGAAATTATTCATTTCCAGAGCCACTCAGCCATCTAGCAGCTTAGAGGCAAGCCCTAAATAAACCAAACTTCCTAACGTCACCAAGTCCCACTGGGCATTTTTGTTCAGTTCCTGTGTTTGTGTGGCTTTTCTAAACTCAAAACTCCCATGGTTGGATTAGAAGAACTAACCCCCAAGTCTCACTCAGACTTGGGGGTTTTTCCCCATGGACAGCTACAAGCCACAGGATCAAGCGCTTTCTTTGTATAGGAGCATTGTTGTTGAATTATTTGAGTCCACTTGAGGAGCTTGTCATTCCTCTTCTTAAAGCTCACCAGATAATGCCACCTCCATCCCTGGCCTCAGTCCTCCTTCCACTGTTCCTATCTGCATGGCATTTGACAAGTCCTTCCTTATACCACGCTGAGATCTCTCTGGCTTTGTTTGACTCCTCCAGAGTCATGGGGAATACTCGCCAATGATTTATTGCAATGAGTGTGAAGTCACAGGCCCAGGAGCGCGTGAAGGATGGAGATAGGTGCTGTATGAACAGGGTCCCTTGGTGGCTGACGGATGTGGGCAAGTGGGCACAGTTAGCCAATTGATCATGATCATTTTCTTGTTGGTGGTTTGTTTATGGAAGAGATACTATTACTATTTGACCAATGGAGTCCAAAAAGACATGATTGCCCCTGAGGAGGATGAAGTGATGGTTCGGATTTCAAAGCTGATTTCTAACACACTGCTGACAAGTCCCTTCCTGGAACCCCTGATGACTGTCCTTGTGGAGGAGAAGGGAAATGACTATTACAGTAGCCTCATGAAAAGCATTGGTAAGGCTGGGCATAAATGGGACAGGGGTTCCTATGTGGAGGGCACCTTCTTTCCTCTCACTGTCAGTCCTTCACCCTGGTTACTCTGAAAATGCCAAAAACATTGTTTAACTTTTCATTCAAATGCTCCCCGCCACCATCACTCATGTCCACACCAGTACTTACCACACTTTAACGTGCATCTACGTAACCTAAAGATCTTGTTAAAGTGCAGATTCTGATTCAGTAGAGTTTGGGAGAGGCCCAAGATTCTGCACTTCTAACAAGCTCCCAGGTGATACAGGTGCTACTCAGGTGTGACTTACTGTAAGTAGCAACAGTAAGAAGTAGGGGCCTACTCACATTTAAAATCTAGTTCAAGACCTGCCTCTTCCCTTAAGTATTTTGATCTCTGCAACCCTCAGTGATGAATCCATCCTCTGCATTCATAGCACTTCTTGTTTCTACTTTCAACTCATCCCACTTTGGAACTTCTCCCGTGCCACTGTTTCTCTACGGTTATTTAACACTGGCATTGTCTTTCTTATGGGTCTCAGCTCTCTTATTAGACATTAGCTGATGTATCATCAATCCTCCCTCCCCTTCATATTTAGCCCCATGTCTTGTGCACACAGTACGTCATTGGGAAATGTTTGATGATGGTGAATAATGTGAGAAACACATCAAAGGGGAGAGGTGATCATATTAGTTCCCCACCTTCCCATTTTATCTGGAACACAGCTATACTTACCAAGTTGTCTAGTTATTTTTAATTTCTTAATTAACCTTCTAATGGTGTCAGTGTAATGGCTCCTTGTCTGCTATAGGCTAGAACCAAACTTATAAGGATAAACATGTAAAGCCCTTCAAATTTCAGCCTCAACCTACTTCTCCAGTCTTATCACCTTGAACTCTACCACTTGTACCTGTTATTTCTGCCACAGAATGACTCACAGCACCTTGAGTATATTATACAAAAGTCATGGAACTGCACTTCTTATCCTTCAGACAAAATCCTACTCATTCTTTATGACCCAGCTTAAATGGTACTTCCTCTGTGAGGCTTTTGCCAATCCTTAGCACGTGAAATATTTGGCCTCTAAATTTCCATTCATAGGTATCTGGTGTCATCCATTGTGTTTATTTTTTATGTAACTATTTTGGTGTGAGAAATCAGTTAATGAGTAATGAGGTATCAGCAAATACTAATTCACTGATAATGCATGATGCTAGATATCCTAACAGGACTCAACTGCAGATTCGAAGTACTCCAGACTGTAAAGTTATATTCCTCTTTCCCTGAAATATCTCACATACCAACAGAGTGGAACCTACCCAATTTAGTTATACCCAGGGGATTACCACTGACCTTGTAAATGAGGGAGCATTTCCAAGTGTAAATGGACAGAGGCACATTTACCTTTGAAGTGTTGAAGCTAAGAGCACAGAGTGTTCAAGGTCCCTGCTTAATAACAAGTGTTTGCCCTGTTGGTTATAGTTGATTACATCCTCATGGATCCAATGGAGAGGAAAAGACTCTTCATCGAGAGCATCCCCTGAGCATTTCCTCAAAGAGTGATCCGGGCCCCTGTGCCCTGGCACAGTGTCTACAGGAATGCCAAGAAGTGGAACGAGGACCATCTGCACACAGTGAACCCCATGATGCTCAGCCTGAAACAGCTGTGGTTTACAGAGTAAGAAGTGCTTCCTGTCCCTTTTCTTCCCTTTCTTTATTGCTTCCAAAAATAAGAGATCATCTTATGTGGGAGTAGCCTTGCCCTTGAAGTAAAATGACAAACATCCCAGACCCAAAGTGCATATGAACAGCAAGTGACAACTCTCCATGCAGGGCTAAGTGGCCCTCCTTTGTGCCTTCACAGCACCCAATGCCTGTCTGTAGGCACTGGAGCATACTGGTTAAGAGCACTCACATGGAGCCAGCCTGCTCAGGTCCGCCTCTAACTGTGCTGCTTCATAAGTAACGTCCTTATCTCTAAATTTGGGATAATAAGACTTCCTACTTCATAGTGTTGGCAGGAGGGATAAATAATTTAATACATGCAAAGTACTTAGAATAGTGCCTGATATAAGTATCCAGTAGGTGTTAATTAGACCTTCATTATGAAGTGTATCACACTGAATTATAATTGTATGTTTACGACTTTGACTCTCTCTAGCCTATGAAATGTATGGGGGCTTGAGTCTTTTTGTTTTTTTCCTTTCCAAATTCTTTTTTTAAATTTACTTTATTGAAGTATAGTTGATCTACAATGTTGTGTTAATTTCTACTGTATGGCAAAGCAATTCGGTCATACATGTATATATTCTTTTTCATATTCTTTTCTGTTATGGTTTATTACAGGTTTATCTAACATAGTTCCCTGTGCTATATAGTAGGACCTTGTTGTTCATCCATTCTATATATAATAGTTTGCATCCACTAACCCCAAGCTCCCACTCTGTCCCTCTCCCACTCTCCCTCCCCCTTGGCAACCACAAGTCTGTTCTCTATGTCTGTGAGTCTGTTTCTGTTTCATAGATAAGTTCATTTGTGTCATATTTTAGATTCCACATATAAGTGATATCATCTGATATTTGTCTTTCTGACTTACTTCACTTAGTATGATAATCTCTAGTTCCAACCATGTTGCTGCAAAAGGCATTATTTCATTCTTTTTTATGGCTGAGTAATATTCCTCTGTGTGTGTGTGTGTGTGTGTGTGTGTGTGTGTGTGTGTGTGTGTGTATACCACATCTTTTTTTTTTTTTTTTTGCGGTATGCGGGCCTCTCACTGTTGTGGCCTCTCCCATTGTGGAGCACAGGCTCCGGACGCACAGGCTCAGCGGCCATGGCTCACGGGCCCAGCCGCTCCGCGGCATATGGGATCTTCCCGGACTGGGACACGAACCTGTGTCCCCTGCATCAGCAGGCGGACTCTCAACCACTGCGCCACCAGGGAAGCCCACCACATCTTCTTTATCCATTCATCTGTCAATGGACATTTAGCTTGTTTCCATATCTTGGCTATTGTAAATAGTGCTGCTGTGAACATAGGGGTGCGTATTCCTTTTCAAATTATAGTTTTGTCTGGATACATGCCCAGGAGTGGGATTGCTAGATCATATGGCAGCTCTGTGTTTAGTTTTTTGAGGTTATTCCTTTATGTAACTCAGGGCCAGCACAGGGTTGGCAAACAGTAGTCTCAGTTATATTCATCAGTGACTAAATTTGCCACAGGTATTGGTAGAAGTCCAGAGGAGGCAGGAGCCACTTTTTTTTCTCTTTCATTTTCCTAAATTGTTATTCACATACTTTAAAATTCACCCTTTTGAAGTGTACAATACAGTAATTTTGAGTATACTCAAAGATTTGTGCAACTTTCCTGAAAATATTGGGAATATTTTCATTATCCCTAAAAGAAACCCTGTACCCATTAGCAGTCACCCTCTCTTCTCCCTTCCACTCAGCCCCTGGCAATATTAATCTGCTTTCTGTCTCCATGGATTTGCCTATTTTGGATATTTCATATAAGTGAAATCATACAGTATGTGGCCTTTCATGTCTGGCTGCTTTCACTTAGCATCATGTTTTCAAGATTCATCCATATTGAAGCATGTATCAGTACTTCATTCCTTTCTATGGCTGAATAATATTCTATTTTACGGCTATACCACATTTTGTTTATCCATTCATCAATTGCACTTGGAAGAAAGACTGATTTTTTTTATGAACCCCTCAAGAAAGGGTGTGAAGCCTGGTGGGAGAATGAGGCCACCAGAGTTCACCAAAGGCAGGCTAATGAAATGATGAGCTGCCACCATCTGGGTTTTTTATTAGAAAAATTAGAGGCCAATATGTTTATGTAATTTTGATTGGGTGAACTTAATCAGTAGCTCAAATATTTTGTCTGGGGAGGATCTATAGCTGTGAATGTGTTTAGTCTTTGGAGAGCCTTGTTACTTGGATAACTTACTTGTTTTTTCACATTCTTAGTTTTACCTATATCTTAAAAAGGAATTGCAGGGCCTCCCTGGTGGCACAGTGGTTGAGAATCTGCCTGCTAATGCAGGGGACATGGTTTCAAGCCCTGGGCTGGGAGGATCCCACATGCCACGGAGCAACTAGGCCCGTGAGCCACAACGACTGAGCCTGCGCGTCTGGAGCCTGTGCTCCGCAACAAGAGAGGCCGCGATAGTGAGAGGCCTGCGCACTGCGATGAAGAGTGGCCCCTGCTTGCCACAACTAGAGAAAGCCCTAGCACAGAAACGAAGACCCAACACAGCAAAAATAAATAAATTAATTAATTAAGAAAATAAGTAAATAAATAAATAAATAATAAAAAATTTAAAAAAGGAATTGCAGGTGGGGTCAACCTAGGACAGAGCCCACCAATGATAACAAATAAACACATTCCCTCTTTGAACTGAATTCAGTTTTCTAAGGCATTGGAGGTGCTAGTAAGGACATTGGGGGAAAAAAAGTAATTTTTTAATGAGGCAGAAGTGTATAATAATAATTTATAGAAGAGTAATAATTTATAGAGTGGGCTCTGAAACTAGACAGCCTAGGTTCTGGTTCTTGCTCTGTCCCTGATGAACTGTGTGATTTGGGGAAGTTAATCTTTCTGGACCCCTGTTTCTTTATATGCAAAATGAGAATTATAACAATACTTCCCTCATGGGGTTGTTGGGTGAAGTGCTTAGAACAGTGCTTGGCATACAGTAGTTGTTCAATAAATGAAGATACTGCTTTAACTACAAGCATGTTTATGGCCTCAAAAAATAAATTAACCTAGAAATTAACAAGAAAGTCAGTCACAGGGCTGGTAAAATTGCCAGAAGTTCAGTACCAAGAGGATGTACACGTGAATTTAATTTGATCATATAGTGAAGATGACAAATTATTGAACTATAGCTTCTACTATAAGAAGGATTCTTATCACTTGCTTTTCATGGTTCCCTGAAGAAGATTATATAGGCAACAAAGGCACAAAAGTGAACCAAAATCACTTAGGTTTTTGTCAGCTGAACCAAAAAATCATCAAGGAGGAGGATTTGTTAAGGAAATGCTACAGAAAAATGTTCTTATATGACCTGCAGCATTTAGCTTTAAACATTTGAAGAGGTCACCTAGTGACCAGTGAAGGGTGAGGGGTTTAGGGGCCAGAATGAGGGTCGTGATCTGAAGAAAGAGTAGATTTTTCGGCCAGTGTGGGAAGTTTTTTAGGATTGAACTAAAGATGAGTAACGTAGTTATCAGGTTGTGACCAGGGCCATGCTAGAGTTGGACATCAAAGTGTGTGGAGGGTGAGGTCCTCAAATTCTGCTCTCCCCTAGCAGTGCTTTGTGACTGGCCAGACAAGATGAAGACTAGGTTCACCACCTCCACCAAAAAGGAGTAGAAATGTAGACTGTGGGATTTTAGAAGGATGAGGGAAAGTGCCTAACGGGTCCTTACAGTGGACGATGAAAATGAGAAGTGAGAACTGAGGCAAGCTAAGAAAGTGAGCAGAGATCTAGTTTGGGAAGTTGTAGGCACTGATGATTTTAAAGACTGATTAATAAATGAATGAATAGGTGTCAGGAAGAGAAATAGTGGCCCTGTAAGCTAAAAAAGGCCTTGGGGAGTGTGGTAAAGGGCAGAACCTCCATTAATCTTAGCGAAATAGGAGAAGGTAAGATTATCATCAGAGAGGGCAGGAAGAGATTCATGTGTTCATTTAACAAATATTTATTGAGTACCTGCACTATGTAAGGTACTGTGCCCGGGATGCTGTGGGTGTCTCGGTGAGCCTGTCAGCTGTCAGGGGCAGGTCTATAGGGTTTTCTGGGTTCAGACCAAAGTGGACCTCCAAGTTGTTTTGAGTAGCTCACCCAGGGGCCACACTGAGGATTGAGGGGAACCCACTTGATCATGAAGGTGGTGCTTTGCTTGCCCTGTCCTCTGTGTCTTCACTGTTGGAAAGAGCTTTGATTTGTCCACTTGATATCCCAGTTCCCAGCCAGCCAAATTCCAGGTCAGTGTCAAAACCCCACTCCCCAGATGGGTTACCTGGAGCAGGACACATAGGAAGGCTCAGTAATACCTGCTGAGTTTATCTACTCCTTGCAAGAGTTCTTGTCAACTATCCACTCCCTCCTCAGACTCCCAGATTTTTCAGATATAATTCGTTTTAATCTGTTTATATCTCCTCTCACTGAAAAATGAAAATATATTTCCTTTGAACCCGTTGTACAAAGTTTGTTATAAAACATCTACTTAGCTTAGGAAGTTTTTCCCTCTCTTTCCGCAGATTTAAAGACCTCAGATTTGTTCGAACAGCAGAATTACTGGCAGGAAAATTACCTCTGCAGCCTCACGAATATCAGGATGTCATCCAGAAACACTGCATGGAAGCACGCCAAATTCTTCTCAACAAGTCAGTATCTGGCCTCAGAATGGGGCTGTATCACAGTATCATAAAGATCAAAAACTCTGTGAAGTGAAAACGTATCCAACCTGGGGCTGGGGGGTGCACAGATTTTGCTGACTTCTCACTGACATCTTCCTCCCATGTTCCCATCCCCGACAACCTCTGTGCCTCCTCATGCACACTGATCTTTGACCCTCACTCCTAGTCTTCCTGTGCCTTTTTGAAACTCTCTCATTACCATTCCTCGATGAGAGTACCACTTCCATTCCCTCCCTCTGAAATCCTGCAGGCCATGCTGGGTTACAGGACAATGCATTTAAATGACTTGTGTTCAGGTGGCCCAGACAAATACCTGCAAGGTTCCAAGGATGGGAGTTTTTAGTCACTTAATTCTTTTTTCCTTTGCAAATGCATGCAGGACTGTGTCCAGAGCCAGAGAAATTCCCTTATGTGAGATGATGGTGATAATACCTACCAACGGGTTTTTATTATCAGAGAAAATGTTTATACGATAGCTGGCATGTAGTAGCTATTAAATATAATTATTACATCTACAACTATGACTATTACCAGTACTTCTCTGATTGTTAGAGAAGTACTTTTCTAGCAGTCAGAAAAGAGAAGTGATAGGATGCAAATGCCAGTGGTTCCCATTGGGAATTAGAACTTGGGGGAAGTAGGATGAAAGGGACAATGAGGCATCCATTTCTTCTTTGGGTTTTCTAATTTCTGCTCTCAACTTCTGAGCAGCCACTGACACACTGGAGTTTCTCCTCCCAAGTTTCCTTCCTTTTCTCCTCTTTCTCTTTCCCCCTACAAAGTCTCAATCAGAAAACAGACATCTGCCAGGGAGGGAAGTTGGAGAGAACATTCCAGTTCCTTATACCCCTTTACCCCAATCTCTGAATATAATGAAGAAACTATAGACACTTTCATCTTTCAGCAGGACTGTTCATTTGGGTATTGCTAATGGGAGAATAGCCTCTCAATCCAAATCTTATTACTATCTTCTCCAGAAAGGGATGTTGGCAAGTGAAGTGGCCAGGGATATGAAAGTACCAATTTGCAAAGCTGCTTAATGGGAAGGGAGCCATCTGCCTTGCTGTGGAGAGTGGGGAGTGGCTGAGAGGACTTCTTGGAGCTTGGAAGAGATTCTTAGTTAGATGCTTTCTTTACAGATGGATCCCCACCTGTGCCCAGCTTTTCATCTCCCAGAAGGAGCAGTGGATCCTTTTTGCTCCCAAGAGTGACTATGACTCCTCTCGTCGCATTGAGGAATATTTTGCTTCTGTTGCATCCTTCATGTCACTCCAGCTCAGGGAGTTGGTTATTAAGTCTCTGAAGGACCTCGTTTCCTTTTTCTTGATACACAAGGTATGTAGGGGACCAGCAGTAGACCCTTTGGAGTGGAATCAACTGAGATAGACTCAGGATTCAGTCATGTAAGGTCCTCAGCTGTAAGCCAAGCCAAAAAGTAAAATTCTTGATTTGAATGCATATCAGGTGACTATTAGTTTATAAAAATGATTTATTTAAACATACAGCAACCTTTCCTGAGATAATTACCTCCTACTATATTGGTAAAAATCTACAGAACTAGAGAAATTAAGAAAATTTAAAGGAAGATTGAATAAAATGGAATGCATACCTCCTACAGTAGAGGAAGTGGTCACTTTTTCATTCTCTCTATTAAAAGAGGGGGTTGAAAATGGTTTGTTATCAATTTTTGGCTTGATATTTAGGGAGTGTTTTGTGTGTTCATTGCAGATATTGGCTTTTGTTCTTCAGTCTTTGAAAGGGTACCTCTAAAAACAAAAGACTTTATTGACCTAATAACTTCTTTCATGAAACTACTTCAGTGAAGTCTAGATAAAAGCTAAAACACTAAGTCCTGGTTTTCAAAGCATCCCTTAAATTTAGATAACCTGGGAGATCAAGGAATATTCTTTTGGATTTTATATTATGTGCCATTTTATCTTAAAAAGAGCTATAAAATTTAAAATTGCCTGTTAGAAAAGGTTAAGTTCTAAGCATTTTTACAAATAGAGTAAAAATGAACAATTGCCCTTTTGCTCAAAAGAATGTAGAACCAATGCTATTGAATTTAGACTGCACTGTTAGCACTCTACAGTGGACTAATCTATACATGTCATTGTAATCATCTACTGGCTAAGCAGAAGAAGCTCAGATGTGGGAACAAGTCTCACTCTAAAATGCCACACAAAGGGAAAACTAATATCTTCATATATCTTAAAGAAAGAAATTTATGGGTATTTGGTACATAGTAGGCATTCAACTAATGCTTATCAATAATCCTTAAACCAATCTAGATACCTCTAGAATCAATTACTTGGACAATTACTTTACAACTGCCCCATGCCAATTTCGTTAGGCACTGTAGTTTATGAAAGGTATTTTGTGTTACTAACCTGTGTTGGGAATTAGAAATATCTCCACACCAATATTTCTACTGCAGGGAGGTTGACAATTTTCAGTGTCTAAAATATACTATATGCTAATTAGCAACTTCATGTGAGGTATACAGATAAACTATACTTGTGGATTCAGTCAACAAATTTTTATTGAGCACCTATGATGTACTAAATGATATTTTGGATATTTTGGAGGACGTAGGTGGATCAGAGACAGATCCTGCCCTTAAGTTTAGTATAGAGAAGATGTGCATGTAAATCTCACGAGAGAAAGATAAAATACCATAAGGAAGTGGAAATATGGAAGTCCAGAAGTGGAAGATTATTTCTTGCTGGGGAACAGGGAGGCTTCCCAGGGGAGGGGATTTTGAGCTGAATTTTAAAGGATGGGGAGGATTTGGAAATACTGACAAAGGAATTTCCAAGCAAAGTAAACATACTGAATGAAAGCTTCGAAGAAGGGGGAGAGGGTGAACTCAGGTGGGCTAAGCCATACTTTGCCCTTATTTTAAATATGAACAGTGCATGGTACCTTTCATTTCCTTTTCTGGTGCCCATGTAGTACTATAAATGGGTAAGATTCACTCCCTTGATTCTAGAAGGTTCCATTTTGTAATAATTTCCATATCTTATGTCTCCTGAAGGATGGGAATGATTTCGAGGAGCCCTACCAAGAGATAGAGTTCTTTATACCTCAGCTGATCATGATCAAGCTTGAAGTCAATGAGCCCATTATTGTCTTTAATCCATCTTTTGATGACTGCTGGGAATTAATATACAACTCTTTCTTGGAAATTATTAAGAACTCTAGGGGGATTCCCAAGGTATAGTATTCACTTAATTATTCATTTGTATTTTTATTCACATATTGAATAAAATATATTTAAAATGGCTGCTTGTACAAGGTAGGGTTTTATTGATACTTTTGGAGATATATCCTGAGTACACCCACTTGACTCCCAGAAAGAGGATTTGGGCCTTAAAGAAATGTCCACACATCCCATTAACAAGGACACTAAGAGTTACTTTGTGAGAAAGTAGAGTTCCCCACATGATGCCAACCTCAAAGGGCAGATGTGTCCCAAGCCATATCCATCTTGGGTTAATAATTCATGATGGATCAATTGCCACGTACTTCGCCAAGAATTTTCATAAGACTATATCTAATTTAGTTCTTGAATTTCCGTTTGTTTGTTTGTTTAACTCACTGTAGGCTTCTAGGGGAGAGATTAAAGCTTCCCTTCCTGGCCCAAGCCCTTTTCCAAGTTTCCTTTCCAGGGTGACATTACTTATCAGATTACAGACAGTTATTAGCAGACTCTTAGAACTGGGCAGGATCACCCACATGAGTGTGACTCTTTGGCATTCCATCTTCTGCCCCCTCTGGGTGATTGATGTGACAAGAGGGCCAGTGTCCAGCCCCACATAGGGAAGGGACTTGCGGGGTGTTTCTCCCCTCCCCATCCCTCCCTCCCCATGCATTATGTATGATGCTTGGATGCTCTTAAGCACTCTTCTCTTTGCAGTCCTGTGCTTAGAGGGTTCTAAGAGCTCATGATTAGAGTTGGACTTTGTAGGGAAGCATGTGAAGCCACATGTTGCAGTTGATTTCACCAGAGAACTCTAAATTGGGGGTTTTGAACCAAACCAAGTCAGACTAACAGGAAAACTGGATGTTCAGAGGGGGAAGAAACATGGGCAGCTCTCCTACAATCAGTATCCCTAGGAAGGAAATGAAAGAGAAGACCCTGTAATTTGGAAGAATCAGTGTGGGGCTTGGAGACAGTTAAAGTACATACCACTCAAGTTCCCCTTCACTGCTGGTGATCAGCAATGTTTGCGAGCAGCTGGTCTGGGAGAGACCAGGGCTTATGTGGCTGCTGCTGCTAACAGCCTGGCAGGGGCTGGTAGTAGATTTAGTGGGTTGTAGTGCCAAGAAAACATAGTCATAGGTCATAGTTTGTACCAGGTTTGAAAGCTAGGCCCAAGTAAATGCTGATGACTCTACTAGACTATGAGAAAAAGCAGCCCAGGATCTGAATTCTCCATCTAGAGATGCCCATAGCACAGTTTGCCTCCCTGAACCCCTCACACTGTATTCTCTCTGATCTGGGTAGTGACATTTTAAAAGAATAGTCCCTCAGGTTGAATATCTAAGAAGAATATCTAAGAACAGCAACAGATAGACAGTACCCCATCCCCTATCAGTCCTGTCTTATTTATGGTTAAAGATGAATTTTAAAAGTTGGAAAAAACGTCAGCATGAGATGTTTGAAAGTAGTACTCAAGGTGCAAAAGGAAAGCATATTCATGAGAAAGTTACTAAAGGAAACCAAAGTAAATATTAGAAAATATTTGCCTTAGCAAAAAACTGAGAAAAACATGGATCTGTAATACTGACTGAAATGAAAAGAGGTGAATGAGAGACATAAATAAAAGGAAGCTGGATGAGATAAGGGAAGGATTTTATAAAATTGAAAATGCAATAAGCAGAATTTAAAACAGCATTAGCAGCGATGCATTACTTTCATAATCATTATATAGATATATAAAACACATTACATATATATATATAAATATATATATGTATAAAATTATATATATAATTATATATTCCCCCTATGGAATGGAGTTGCTTGGGTCAGTCTCTCTCCTGATGGGAGAATTTTCTAACTCAAAGTGCCAGGGAAATGCCAAAGTTGGAGAAGTATACAGGAGAAAGCACTGAAGGTAACGACAAAACCAAGAAGTCTGGGATCAGAGAGCCATGGAGATAAGCAGATAGTAACAGTAATTACCTGGAAAGAGCACTATTGTTCTTGGCTCGGTTTTATGACTGCCCTGTGGGGCATAGGAGAAGCAGCCACATTTTTTTTAAGTTTATTAAAAAAAAATTTTAATTGAAGTATAGTTGATTTACAGTGTTTCAGGTGTACAGCAAAATGATTCAGTTATACATATATGTGTATGTATTCTTCTTCAGATTCTTTTCCATTATAGGGTATTACAAGATATTGAATATAGTTCCTTGTGCTATACAGTGGATCCTTGTTGTTTATCTGTTTTGTGTATAGTAGTGTGTATCTGTTAATCCCAAATTCCAAATTTATCCCTCCCTCTCCATTGCCCTTTGGTAACCATAAGTTTGTTTTCTACATCTGTGAGTCTGTTTATATTTCGTAAATAAGTTCACTGTGTCATATTTTAGATTCCACATATAAGTGATATGGTATTTGTCTCTCTCTTTCTGATTTACTTTACTTAGTATAATATTCTCTAGAGCCATTCATGTTCCTGCAGCGGGCATTATTTCATTCTTTTTTATGGCTGAGCAATATTCCATTGTGTGTGTGTGTGTGTGTGTGTGTGTGTGTAGGCCACATTCATCTGTCAGTGGACATTTAGGTTGTTTCCATGTCTTGGCTATTATAAATAGTGCTGCTATGAACACTGGGGTGCATGTATCTTCTTGAATTAGACTTTTCTCTGGATATATGCCCAGGAGTGAGATCGCTGGATCATATGGTAACTATATTTTTAGTTTTTAAGGAACCTCCATACTGTTCTCCATAGTAAGAACCAGGTACATTTAACATGTTCTTTCGATTGAAGACTTTTCCCAAGAGATAATCCCTTATCCTGCCCACCTATGATCTGTTGCAAGGCCTGAATGCTCCAGTTGTGCTGCCCTAAGCCATTTCACTCATATCCTGCTTTCAAACACTGCCTACAGTATGGCTACAGCAAAGAAGTTACTTCTCCACTGGTTTAAAAACCTTTGGATTGTCCAAAGAGGGAAGACAAAGATCAGTTGCACTTGCTTTTCCCCCTTTCTAAATCAATGCGTTTTCATCAGCGGCATATAACTCATAACTCAGTAAAGCCCTCTGAAGAGTCTTTTCTTAGACAGATCACTAAAATCTTTCTTAGTAGGGAGAGCAGTGGAAGGCAATGGGTCCCCAACAAGGACTTGCAGCTTGCATGAGTCATGCAACTGAGAACACTATCAGAGATACACATGTGCCGTTAAGAAGTTGGAGTGTTGAATTCTCAGGAAAAATACTTTTTGTGCCTCAGATAATAATGACATAGCTTTTTCTCCAGAACTGAGAGAAGAATCTAGTACATCTCTCCCTTTCTTCAGATGAGAAAACTAAAGTCCAGAGAAAGTAGCTTACCTAAGGTCACATAGTCAGCTAGCGGCAGAGTTTGAATTGGAACCCATGCCTCTAGTAGCTTTTCATTAGAGAGGAAAGTGTTTGGTGGTGGGGAGGGGTACCACTGTAGTATCTATTCACTCACACAATGTTTATGTGCACTTACTATGTGCCAAGCTCTTGTTAGGCCCTTCACAATAGTGAAGAAGTCAGATACAATCCAGACCCTCATGATATTTGTATCCCAGGACAAACCTAGAACAGCTCATTACACATTCACTTAATTACAATTATGATGAGTGCCAAGTGGGATAAATTTAGAATGTGAACTTTAAGCAGGGAAACCTAACATCCACTGGGGGCCCATGTGGGACTCTCTAAGGACATGAGAGTTGAAAGGAGAAAGAATTTGAAAGGTGAGTAATCCAACAAGAGGAAGAGGAGAGAGAATAGAGGTAAAGGGAACAGTGGGGTGATTCCAGCACCATCCGAGAAGAAATAGAGTTGAAATGCAGCTGATGTCCCTGGAAATGAGTGCATTGCAGGAGACTTTACATTTTGGTGTCATCTTCCTTCTTGTGTCTTGTGGATGTCTTGTGACATTTAAACGTGGTTTCAGGACTTCCCTGGCAGTCCAGTGGTTAAGACTTTGCCTTCCAGTGCAGGGGGTGTGAGTTTGATCCCTGGTCAGGGAGCTAAGATTCCCACATGCCTCGTGGCCAAGAAACCAAAAAACATAAAACAGAAGCAATATTGTAATAAATTCAATAAAGACTTTAAAAATGGTCCACATCAAAAAATAAATCTTTAAAAAAATAATAAAAGTGGTTTCTCCTCTTTAGGTGGAATCTATCCTGTTCCCAGAGTTGAAAGGATATAATCTGATTCTTGGAACTGTTAATGCTGATGAAAAACTGGTTTCTGACTTTGTGGATCAAACTTTCAAGGTATTTCAGAAAAATCAAGTGGCCCCTACAAGTAAGTTGGTTTAGTTGTAACTTAGCTATTGGCATTGGTTTAGAGTTCCTAACTGTCATCAAATAAACAATCCCTGTTCCCACATACCTGAAAGAATAGGAGTAGCCAATGTTTACTTACATCAGTATTACTATTTAGCCCTATTTGCAGATAAGGAAACCATAACTTTCCAGCAAATAGATAGGAGAGCCAGAATTCAAATAACAGGTTCACCTCTATTATATGAAAGCCATGGCGCCAGACAGGTTCTGGCATTTAGAAATTCATGGATTTTAACCAGTGGGCGGGCACCAGTTCCTCCCACCAGGAAGCCTGCACAAGCCCCTGGACCAACCTGACTCACCAGGGTGCAGACACCAGAAGCAAGAGGAACTACAGTCCTGCAGCCTTTAGAATAGAGACCACAAACACAGAAAGTTAGACAAAATGAGATGGCAGAGGACTATGTTCCAGACAAAGGAAGAAGATGAAACCCCAGAAGAACAACTAAGTGAAGTAGAAATAAGCAATCTACCTGAAAAAGAATTCAGAGTAATGATAGTGAAGATGATCCAAGGTCTCAGAAACAGAATGGAGGTACAGACTGAGAAGATACAAGAAATCTTTAACAAGAAGCTAGAAGATTTAAAGAACAAACAAACAGAGATGAACAATAGAATAACTGAAATGAAAAATACAGTAGAAGGAATCAATGGCAGAATAAATGAGGCAGAAGAATGAATAAGTGAGCTGGAAGACAGATCAATTGGTGGAAATCACTGCTGTGGAACAGAATAAAGAAAAAATAATGAAAAGAAATGAGGACAGTCTCAGAGACCTCTGGAACAACATTAAATGCACCAATATTTGCATTGTAGGAGTCCCAGAAGGAGAAGAGAGAGGAAAAGGGCCTGGGAAAATATTTGAAGAGATAATAGCTGAAAACTTCCCTAACATGGGAAAGGAAACACTCACTCAATTCCAGGAAGTGCAGAGAGTCCCATACAGGACAAACCCAAGGAGAAACACGCTGAGACACATATTAATCAAACTGACAAAAATTAAAAACAAAGAGAAAATATTAAAAGCAACAAATAACATACAAGGGAACCCCATACAGTTATCAGCTGATTTTTCAGCAGAAACTCTGCAGGCCAGAAGTGAGTGGCATGATATATTTAAAGTGTTGAAAAGGAAAAACCTACAACCAAGAATACTCTACCCGGCAAGGCTCTCGTTGAGACTCAACGGAGAAATCAGAAGCTTTACAGACAAGCAAAAGCTAAGAGAATTCAGCACCACCAAACCAGCTTTACAACAAATACTAAAGGAACTTCTCTGGTGGAAAAGAAAAGCCCACAACCAGAAACAATAAAATTACGAAAGGGAAAGCTCACTGGTAAAGGCAAACATACAATAAAGGTAGGAACTCATCCACACGCAAATATGATGTCACAAATATGATGTCAAAATCAGCAATCGTGAGGAGACTACAAGTGCAAGTTATTGGAAATACATTTGAAATTAAGAGACCAGCAACTTAAAACAATCTTGTATGTATATATGTGTGTGTGTGTGTGTGTGTGTGTATATATATATATATATATGTAGACTGCTGTGTCAAAACCTCATGGTAACTGCAAACCAAAAATGTACAATAAATACAAAAAAGAAAAAGCAATCCAAGCACAACCCTAAAGATAGTCATCAAATCACAAAAGAAGAGAACAAAAGAGGAAGGGAAGCAAGAAGACTAGACCAGAAAATTCTGCATTATGAGGGGCTGTCCTGTGTATGGTAGGATGTTTAGCAGCATCCCTGGCTTCTACCTGTTAGTAGGACCCTCCCCAGTTTTGACAACCCAAAATGTCTTCAGATATGGCCAAATGTCCCCTGGGGGCAAAATCACCCCCAGCTGAGAACTGCTGCTAATCTATTCTGAAAACCGCAGCCTCAGATTTGAAAGCTCTGCCCTCGTGAATTTAATCTGGTGTCATCTATTTGAAACCTCTGTTTTCCCTGTTGTTGATTCTTATACATATAGTTTGTTTTTCTGTACTGACAGTTCCATGGGCTTCTCCTTGTATCTCAGTTTCAGAGTCTCTGAAGTGTTGGCCAGCTCTTGGAAGTATACCCCTGGGCCCCACAAAGTTAATTCTGTTTACTCCATGTCATCTTTATTTTAATTCAAACTTACTTTAAGTCAGAACATCACCCAAACATCCTCCAATTTGGGGGAAATCTGTCCAGCCATTTCTGCCTCATCTGACAACAGACAGAGGGAAACTTAATTCTATTCAATAGACTTTAGGTTCATTAGTTACAAATTTTCATCTTAAAATTTAGATGTAGAATTTTAGAACCAGAAGGAGGGATAGGAAGTAATGTTTATTGCAAGTTTACTGTACATTAGGCATAGTACTAATTGCTTTAAATATATATTATTACAGCTTTACAACAATCCAGTGAGCTATTATCATTTCCACTTAAAATTAAGGACACTGATCTTTGAAAAAGAGAAATATCTTGTCTAAGTTCATGCAGCTAGGAAGTGGCAAAATTGGAATTTGAAGCTAAAGTTGTGAATTCCCAGTTCACTCTATTTTGCCATGTTATATTCCTCTTTTGTGATTTGGGCTGGTTTTTATGATATTATCTCTTCATTTGCCACTCTGACTAATCTGATTTGGTGACTTGTATTTGTATGTTTGATTTTATGCTCTTCAATGTGGAAGATACTTAAATGTATACAAGAAGTATGATGACTTATTGGATAACACGACAGAGCAAAACATCACTGCATTCCCGAAAGAAAATCATGAAATTGAGGATTTTGTGATGGTAGGAGTTGCCACTTGACATTTCGTATCTTGGTTACATGTGCTACAGACAATCCATTGAGTAGTCAGTGTGTTTCATTAGTATATATACTATGCTCAGCATTGTACTATATTGGCTGGGGATGAGGCTGGGGGCAAATGCATAGAGGCTAGAGGCAAATTAAGCTACTGAATCTACTCTCTTCTACAGAGGATCAATAGCCTAAAAAAGCAGAGAAATGAAATTGCATCCATGCACATTACCGTGCCTTTGGCCATGTTCTGCCTTGACACCATGACCCTAAATTATGATATCTGTGAGCGAGCCCAAAATCTTAAAGACCGTCTGATTCAATTCCAAGTGGATGTAAACCGGGACACCAACACCAGGCATTATTGTTGCATGCAGAGAAAGAGCAATGATAATTGGCACGAATGGGAGAATGGAAAAGTGGACAGAACTTGCACCTTCCAGCAATGGCCAGATTGAACTTCCAGTTCATGTTGTTTCTGCCCAAAGTGTCGGTTGCAGGGAATCAGGTTCAGGCTAGAAGGTGAACAGTTAGGAGAAAACTACCTGGGACTTGGAGTAGGAAGGTGGAAAGCATCCTGAGGCAGTTCATCTCTGATCCTTCAGCCTTTGCTTTCTTGCAGGCAACTTCAGAGAGAAATTACTTGACTGTCTGAGGTCACAGGCTCTCACTGGCCATCTAGCACACATCTGAAGACACAGCGTGATTACAGGCAGCCCTTAGAATCTCTTCTATACAGACTTCTACTGTCTGGGTCTGGGGATTCTGTCATTCAATGTTAAACTCTATATTGTGCCTTCGTTTTACTGATGAGTATTTATTAAAGACGTTTTTGGTTGTAAGGGATAGGAGGCCAGACTGGCTAATGTAAAAAAAGGAATTTGGGGCTCACATGTCGGAAAGTTTAGAAGTTGCTAGCTTCAGGCCCTCAACACTACAATTAGAATGCAATCTTCCTTCCTCTACTTGGCTGTCCTCTGTGTCAGCTCTGTTCTCTGACAGATTCTCTCCAGTTTGTGGGCCCCAGCAGCTCCAGACTTACATCCTCCTAGGTTTCCATCCACAGGGGAAAAAATGGTTTCCCTTTTTTCCAACACTGTGGCACTGGCTGGTTTGGCACTGGCCTGACTTGGGTTGTTTGGGCAACAGCAAGGCAAACACCATAGCAAAGAGGATGGTTTAGATTTGGGTAGTGTTCTCATCTCTAAACCATGAGAACCAAGAAAGAGAAAGATGAGGTACCCCAAGAAGGCTTAGGCTGTGGTTAACAGAAAAGGGGATGATGCTAAGAGGCTGGGACAGCAACTATCTGCTACTCTGTTTCTATTTGAATGTTACAAAATAGTTAGCCTGTGTTATTTTAGCTCTCTTCCTCAGAGAGCTTTAAACTATAGACTAAAATGATTTAGTACTAATAACCACTATTAAATTGTTATATATTATATTATTCATATACATGTAGATAAATATAAGTTTAGCATCTTAGCTCTTTTAAGGTTTACAAACTGCATATCAGAAATTCATCAGGAAATTAATTATGATAATAGCTACCATTTTTCCAGCACATGTTGTAGTCCAAGCACTGTGTAAGTGTTCTGAACATTCAAGATCTAATCAGGTCTTTACACCAACCCTAAGAAGTTGTTCATTATTCTCTCCATTATGTTGATGAAGAAACTGGGACTCCAAAAGTCAGAAAGTGGCATATCCAGGGCTTAACCTAGTTCATTTTGACTCCAAATTAATGCTTTCCACCACTGCACTCAGCTTTCTGACCGCGTAATGAAATGGTGGGATTCCTGGTTTGAGAGCCAGAAGGCTTGGTTTTGAATCCAAGACCTTCTGTTTGCTAGCTTGTGTACCCTGGCTTCACCTCTTGGATCTTCAGTTCCTTTGCCTATAGAATAAACATTTGGGACTAGGGCAGTAAAATGTTTTCAGCCTTCAGACTACTAGGACACTTTCCTTTGGAAAGTTTGAGCATCAAGCAATTTTTTTTTCTTAAACATTTGTTCATGTCAAATCAAAGCAACATAGTGTCTTGGTTGGTCAGTGCTTTCTTTCTCATCAAAATAAATGTACAATTTCCTTTGGCCTTTTTAATATAAATGAAAGTTAGGGTCCCATTACAAACCTGGGGATTTCTAAGGACCCAGAAACTCCAGGTTAGTGATTGAGTTCTGAAGTTTCTTTCTACCTTAAAAATAGTGATTCTGACTCATTTGGTCTTCTCAGCCACCCCATGAGGTAGGTAAAACATATATAAGATGCCCTACTGAATGAAGAGAGAAAAACTAACTTGCCTGATTAGGTGAGTTTGAGTCTTCTGAACCCTTGCTATTTCATTGTCCTGTAATTGCTGAGTGGAGTACCTTCCTGTTTCCAGTGATTAGGTGTGCCCTAGAAAGGGATGCTGATACTGAGGTCATAGATTTGTCATAGATTAGTTGACCATAGATTAGTTGTCATAGATTAGTTGACCATATGTGCGTGGGTTTATCTCTGGGCTTTCTATCCTGTTCCATTGATCTGTATTTCTGTTTTTGCGCCAGTACCATATTGGCTTGATTACTGTAGCTTTGTAGTATAGTCCAAAGTCAGAGAGCCTGATTCTTACAGCTCTTTCTTTCTCAAAATTGCTTTGGCTATTCGGGGTCTTTTGTGTTTCCATACAAATTGTAAGATTTTTTGTTCTAATTCTGTGAGAAATGCCATTGGTAATTTGATAGGGATTGCATTGACTCTGTAGATTGCTTTGGGTAGTATAGTCATTTTTACAATATTAATTCTTCCAATCCAAGAACATGGTATATCTCTCCATCTGTTTGTGTCATCTTTGATTTCTTTCATCAGTGTTTTATAGTTTTTGGTGTACAGGTCTTTTGCTTCCTTAAGTAGGTTTATTCCTAGGTATTTTATTCTTTTTGATGCAGTGGTAAATGGGATTGTTTCCTTAATTTCTCTTTCTGATCTTTTATTGTTAGTGTATAGGAATGCAAGAGATTTCTGTCCATAAATTTTGTATCCTGCAGCTTTACCAAATTCATTGATTAGCTTTAATAGTTCTCAGGTGGCATCTTTAGGATTTTCTATGTATAGTATCATGCCATCTGCAAACAGTGACAGTTTTACTTCTTCTTTTCCAATCTGTATTCCTTTTATTTCTTTTTCTTCTCTGGATGCCATGGCTAAGACTTCCAAAACTATGTTGAATAATAGTGGTGAGAGTGGACATCCTTGTCTTGTTCCTGATCTTAGAGGAAATGTTTTCAGTTTTTCACCATTGAGAATGACGTTTGCTGTGAGTTTGTCGTAGATGGCCTTCATTATGTTGAGGTAGGTTCCCTCTATGCCCACTTTCTGGAGAGTTTTTATCATAAATGGGTGTTGAATTTTGTCAAAAGCTTTTTCTGCATCTTTTGAGATGATCATATGGTTTTTATTCTTCAATTTGTTAATATGGTGTATCACATTGATTGATTTGCGTATATTGAAGAATCCTTGCATTCCTGGGACAAATCCCACTTGATCATGGTGTATGATCCTTTTAATATGTTGTTGCATTTGGTTTCCTAGTATTTTGTTGAGGAATTTCGCATCTATATTCATCAGTGATAGTGGTCTGTAATTATCTATTTTTGTGGTATTTTTGTCTGGTTTTGTTATCAGGGTGATTGTGGCCTTGTAAAACAAGTTTGGGCGTGTTCCTTCCTCTGCAATTTTTTTGGAAGAGTTTGAGAAGGATGGGTATGAGCTCTTCTCTAAATGATTGATAGAATTCACCTGTGAAGCCATCTGGTCCTGGACTTTTGTTTGTTGGAAGATTTTCAATCACAGTTTCAATTTCATTACTTGTGATTGGTCTGTTCACATTTTCTGTTTCTTCCTGGTTCAGTCTTGGAAGGTTGTATCTTTCCAAGAATTTGTCCATTTCTTCCAGGTTGTCCATTTTATTGGCATAGATTTGCTTGTACTAGTCTCTTATGATCCTTTGTATTTCTGCAGTGTCAGTTGTAATTTCCCTTTTTTCATTTCTAATTTTAATGATTTGAGTCCTCTCCCTTTTTTTATTGATAAGTCTGGCTGAAGATTTATTAATTTTGTTTATGTTCTCAAAGAACCAGCTTTTAGTTTCATTGATCTTTGCTATTGTTTTCTTCATTTCTTTTTATTTATTTCTGCTCTGATCTTTATGATTTCTTCTACTAACTTTGGGTTTTTTTGTTCTTTTTTGTCTAGTTGCTTTAGGTGTAAGTTTAGATTGTTTATTTGAGGTGTTTCTTGTTTCTTGAGGTGAGATTGAATTGCTATAAACTTCCCTCTTAGAACTGCTTTTGCTGCGTCCCATAGGTTTTGGGTCATTGTGTTTTCATTGTCATGTGTTCCTATGTATTATTTATTTTCTCCATGATTTCTTCAATGACCTCTTGGTTATTTAGCAGTGCACTGTTTAGCCTCCATGTGTTTGTGTTTTTTTACAGTTTTTTTCCTTTAGTTGATTTCAAATCTGATAGCATTGTGGTCTGAAAAGATGCTTGATACGATTTCAATTTTCTTAAATTTAGCAAGGCTTGATTTGTGACCCAAGATATGATCTACCTTGGAGAATGTTCCGTGTACACTTGAGAAGAATGTGCATTTTTCTGCTTTTGGGTGGAATGTCCTATAAATATCAATTAAATCTATCTATTCTATTGTGTCATTTAAAGCTCGTTTCCTTATTTATTTTCTCTCTGGATGATCTGTCCCTTTGTATAGGTGGGGTTTTAAAGTCCCCCACTATATTTGTGTTACTGTCGATTTCCCCTTTTATGGCTGTTAGCATTTGCCTTATGTATTGAGGTTCTCCTATGTTAGGTGCATAAATATTTATGATTGTTATATCTTCTTGGATTGATCCCTTGATCATTATGTAGCATCCTTCCTTATCTCTTGTAACAGTCATCATTTTATCTGATATGACTATTGCTACTCCAGCTTTCTTTTGATTTCCATTTGCATGGAATATCTTTTTTCATCCCCTCACTTTCAGTCTGTATGTGTCCCTAGGTCTGAAATGGGTCTCTTGCTGACAGCATATATATGGGTCTTGTTTTTGTATACATTCAGCTAGTCTGTGTCTTTTGGTTGGAGCATTTAATCCATTTACATTCAAAGTAATTATCAATATGTATGTTCCTATTACCATTTTCTGAATTGTTTTGCATTTGTTTTTGTGGATCTTTTTCTTCTCCTGAGTTTCCCACCTAGAGAAGTTCCTTTAGCATTTGCTGTAAAGCTGGTTTGGTGGTGCTGAATTCTCTTAACTTTTTCTTGTCTGTAAAACTTTTGATTTCTCTGTCAAATCTTGTGGGTTAGCGTAATCTTTATTGTAGGTTTTTCCCTTTCATATAAATATATCCTGCCACTCCTTTCTGGCCTGCAGAGTTTCAGCTGAAAAATCAGCTAATAACCTCATGGGGATTCCCTTGTATGCTATTTTTTTGCTTTTTCCTTGCTGCTTTTAATATTTTTTCCTTGAATTTATTTTTTTGTTAGTTTGATTAATATGTGTCTTGCTATGTTTCTCCTAGAGTTTATCCTGTATGGGACTCTTTGCGCTTCCTGGACTTGGGTGGCTATTTCCCTTCGCATGTTAGGGAACTTTTCAACTATAATCTCTTCAAATATTTTTTCAGACCGTTTCTCTTTCTCTTCTGCTTCTGGGACCCCTTTAATTTGAATGTTGGTGCGTTGTTTAATGTTGTCCCAGAGGTCTCTGAGACTGTCCTCAATTCTTTTCATTCTTTTTTTCTTAATTCTGCTCCTTGGCAGTTATTTCCACCATTCTACCTTGAAGCTCACTTATCCATTCTTCTGCCTCAGTTATTGTGCTATTGATTCCCTCTAGAGTATTTTTAATTTCAATTATTGTGTTGTTCATCACTGTTTGTTTGTTCTTTAGTTCTTCTAGGTCTTTGTTAAACATTTCTTGTATTTTCTTGATCCGTGCCTCCATTCTATTTCCAAAATTTTGGATTATCTTTACTATCATTACTCTGAATTCTTTTTCAGGTAGGTTGCTTATTTCCCCTTCATTTATTTGGGCTTGTAGATTTTTACCTTGCTCCTTCATCTGTAACATATTTTTTTGTCATCTCATATTTTTTCGATGGGTGGGTCTGTGTTCCTGTCTTACTAGTTGTGTGGCCTGAGACATCCAGCACTGGAGTTTCCAGGTAGTTTGGTGGAGCCGGGTCTTGGTGCTGAGATGAGGACCTCTGGGAGACCTCACTCTGATGAATATTCCCTGGGGTCTGAGGTTCTCTATCAGTCGAGCAGTTTTGACTTGGCACTCCCACCACAGGAGCTCAGGCCCGACCCTCGGACTGGGAGCCAAGATCCTGCAAGCTGTGTGGCACAGGAAAAAAGAAAAAAACAAGGAAGAACAATAACAAAGAATAAAAAAGAAAATAAAATTAGAAAAATTTAAAAACCTATTAGAAAAAATAAAAGTGTAAATGAAACAACAACAAGGTAAAACAGGGTTCAAGATGGCAGAGTAGAAGGACGTGTGCTCACTCCCTCTTGCGAGAGCACCAGAATCACAACTCACTGCTGAACAATCATCAACAGGAAGACACTGGGACTCACCAAAAAAGATATCCCACATCCAAAGACAAAGCAGAAGCCGCCATGAGATGGCAAGAGGTGCGCAATCACAATAAAATCAAATCCCATAACTGCTGGGTGGGTGACTCACAAACTAGAGAACAGTTATACCACAGAAGTCCACCCACTGGAGTGAAGGTTCTGAGCCCAAAGTTAGGCTACCCAACCTGAGGGTCCAGCAATGGGAGGAGGAATTCCCAAGAATCAGACGTTGAAGGCTAGCAGGATTTGATTGCAGGACTTTGACAGGACTGGGGGAAACAGAGACTCCACTCTTGGAGGGCACACACAAAGTAGTGTGCGCATCAAGACCCGGGGGAAGGAGCAGTGACCCCATAGGAGATTGAACCAGACCTACATGCTAGTGTTGGAGGGTCTTCTGCAGAGGCAGGGGGTGGCTGTGGCTCACCACAGAGACAAGGACACTGGCAGCAGAAGTTCTGGGAAGTACTCCTTAGTGTGAGCCCTCCTGGAGTCTGCCATTAACCCCACCAAGAGCCTGTAGGCTCCAGTGCCAGTTGTCTCAGGCCAAACAACCCACAGGGAGGAAACTCAGCCACACCCATCAGCAGACAAGCAGATTAAAGTTTTACTGAGCTCTGCCCACCAGAGCAACACCCTGCTCTGCCCACCACCAGTCCCTCCCACCAGGAAGCTTGCACAAGCCTCTTAGATAGCCTCATCTACCAGGGGGCAGACAGCAGAAGCAAGAAGAACTACAATCCTGCAGCCTGTGGAACAAAAACCACATTCACAGAAAGATAGACAAAGTGAAAAGGCAGAGGACTTTTTGCCAGATGAAGGAACAAGATGAAACCCCAGAAAAACAACCAAATGAAGTGGAGATAGGCAACCTTCCAGAAAAAGAATTCAGAATAATGATAGTGAAGATGATCCAGGACCTCGGAAAAAGAATGGAGGCACAGATTGAGTAGATGCAAGACCTGTTTAACAAAGACCTAGAAGAATTAAAAAATGAACACCTAGAACAATTAAACAACAGACAAACAGAGATGAACAATATAATAACTGAAATGAAAAATACACTAGAAGGAATCAATAGCAGAATAACTGAGGCAGAAGAACGGATATGTGACCTGGAAGACAGAATGGTGGAATTCACTGCTGTGGAACAAAATAAAGACAAAAGAATGAAAAGAAATGAAAACAGCCTAAGAGATCTCTGGGACAACATTAAATGCACCCACATTCACATTATAGGGATCCCAGAAGGAGAAGAGAGAGAGAAAGGACCCGAGAAAATATTTGAAGAGATTATAGTCGAAAAGTTCCCTAGCATGGGAAAGGAAATAGCCACCCACATCCAGGAAGCACAGAGAGTCCCAGGAGGGATAAACCCAAGGAGACACACGCTGAGACACATAGTAATCAAACTGACAAAAATTAAAGACAAAAATTATTAAAAGCAACAAGGAAAAAATGACAAATAATATACAAGAGAACTCCCATAAGGTTAACATCTGATTTCTTAGCAGAAACTCTAAAGCCCGAAGTCAGTGGCACAATATATTTAAAGTGATGAAAGGGAAGAACATACAACCAAGATTATTTTACCTGGTAAGGATCTCAATCAGATTTAACGGAGAAAATAAAAGCTTAACAGACAAGCAAAAGCTAAGGGAATTCAGCACCACCAAACCAGCTCTACAACAAATGCTAAAGGAACTTCTCTAAGTGGGAAACACAAGAGAAGAGAATGACCTACAAAAACAAACCCAAAACAATTCAGAAAATGGTAATAGGAATATACATATCAATAATTACCTTAAATGTGAATGGATTAAATGCTCCAACCAAAAGACAGAGGGTCGCTGAATGTATACAAAAACAAGACCCATATATACGCTGTGTACAAGAGACCCACTTCAGACCTAGGGGACTCATACAGACTGAAAGTTAGGGGATGGAAAAAGATATTCCATGCAAAGGGAAAGCAAAAGAAAGCTGGAGTAGCAATACTCATATCAGATAAAATAGACTTTAAAATAAAGACTATTACAAGAGACAAGGAAGGATACTACATAATGATCAAGGGATCAATCCAAGAAGAAGATATAACAATTATATTTGCACCCAACATAGGAGCATCTCAATACTTAAGGCAAATGCTAACAGCTATAAAAGGAAACTGACAGTAACACAGGAATAGTGAGGGATTTTAACACCTCACTTACACCAAGGGACAGATCATCTGGACAGAAAATTAATAAGGAAACATAGGCTTTAAATGACACAATAGACCAGATAGATTTAATTGATATTTATAGGACATTCCATCTGAAAACAGCAGACTACACTTTCTTCTCAAGTGCACACAGAACATTCTCCAGGATAGATCACATCTTGGGTCACAAATCAAGCCTCGGTAAATTTAAGAAAATTGAAATCATATCAAACATCTTTTCCGACCACCATGCTGTGCGATTAGAAATGAATTACAGGGCAAAAAACATAAAAACCACAAACACATGGAGGCTAAACAATATGTTACTAAATAACCAAATGATCACTGAAGAAATCAAAGGGGAAATCAAAAAATACCTAGAAAAAAATGACAATGAAAACATGATGACTCACAACTTATGGGATGCAGCAAAAGCAGTTCAGAGGGAAGTTCATAGCAATACAGTCCTACCTCAAGAAACATCAAACATCTCAAATAAACAATATTACCTTACACCTAAAGGGACTAGAGAAACAAGAACAAACAAAACCCAAAGTTAGTAGAAGGAAAGAAATCATAAAGATCAGAGCAGAAATAAATGAAAGAGAAACAAAGAAAACAATAGCAAAGATCAATAAAACTAAAAGCTGGTTCTTTGAGAAGATAAACAAAATTGATAAACCTTTAGCCAGACTCATCAAGACAAAGAGGGAGAGGACTCAAATCAATAACATTAGAAATGAAAAAGGAGAAGTTACAGCGGACACCACAGAAATACAAAACATCATAAGAGACTACTAAAAGCAACTCTATGCCAATAAAATGGACAACTTGGAAGAAACGGACAAATTCTCAGAAAGGTATAATCTTCCAAAACTGAACCAGGAAGAAATAGAAAATATGAACAGACCAGTTACAAGTAATGAAATTGAAACTGTGATTAAAATCTTCCAACAAACAAAAGTTCAGGATCAGATGGCTTCACAGGTGAATTCTGTCAAACATTTAGAGAGAGCTAACACGCATCCTTCTCTAACTCTTCCAGAAAATTTCAGAGGAAGGAACACTCCCAAACTCATTCTACAAGGCCACCATCACCTTGATACCAAAAGCAGACAAAGATACTACAAAAAAATATAATTACAGACAAATATCACTGATGAATATAGATGCAGAAATCCTCAAGAAAAAACTAGTAAACAGAATCCAACAACACCTTAAAAGGATCATACACCATGATCAAGTGGGATTTATCCCAGGGATGCAAGGATTCTTCCATATATGCAAATCAATCAATGTGATACATGATATTAACAAATTGAAGAATAAAAACCATATGATCATCTCAATAGATGCAGAAAAACTTTTGACAAAATTCAATACCCATTTATGATTAAAAACTCTCCAGAAAGTGGGCATAAAGGGAACCTACCTCAACATAATAAAGGCCATATATGACAAACCTACAGCAAACATCATTCTCAATGGTGAAAGACTGAAAGCATTTCCTCTAAGATCAGGAACAAGAGAAGGATGTCAATATTATTCAACATAATTTTGGAAGTCCTAGCCACGGCATTGAGAAGAAAAAGAAATGAAAGGAATACAAATTGGAAAAGAAGAAGTAAGACAGCCACTGTTTACAGATGACATGATACTATACATAGATATTCCTAAAATGCCACCAGGAAACTTTTAGAGCAAATCAATGACTTTGGTAAGGTTGCAGAATACAAAATTAATGCACAGAAATCTCTTGCATTCCTATACACTAACAAGGAAAGATCAGAAAGAGAAGGAAACAATCCCATTCACCATTGCAACAAAAAGAATAAAATACCTAGGAATAAACCTACCTAAGGAGATAAAAGAACTGTACTCAGAAAACTATAAGACACTGATGAAAGAAATCAAAGATGACACAAACAGATGGAGAGATATACTATGTTCTTGGATTAGAAGACTCAGTATTGTCAAAATGACTATACTACCCAAAGCAATCTATAGACTCAATGCAATCCCTATCAAACTACCAATGGCATTTTTCACAGAACTAGAGCAAAAAAAATCACAATTTGTATGGAACCACAAAAGACCCCGAATAGCCAAAGCAATCTTGAGAAAGAAAAACGGAGCTGGAGGAATCAGGCACCCTGACTTCAGACTATACTACAAAGCTACAGTAATCAAGACAGTATGGTACTGGCACAAAAACAGAAATATAGATCAATGGAACAGGATAGAAAGCCCAGAGTTAAACCCACATACCTATGGTCAGCTAATCTATGACAAAGGAGGCAAGGATATACAATGGAAAAAAGTCTCTTCAATTAGTGGTGCTGGGAAAACTGGACAGCTACATGTAAAAGAATGAAATTAGAACACTCCGTAACACCATACACAAATATAAACTCAAAATGGTTTAAAGATGTAAATGTAAGACTGGACGCTTAGAAAGAGCACTCTTTGACATAAATCACAGCAAGATCTTTTGTGACCCACCTCCTAGAGTAATGAAAATGAAAACAAAAATAAACAAATGGGACCTAATGAAACTTAAAAGCTTTTGCACAGCAAAGGAAACTATAAACAAGACAAAAAGACAACCCTCAGGATGGGAGAAAATATTTGCAAACGAATCAACAGACAAAGGATTAATCTCCAAAATATATAAACAGCTCATGCAACTCAATATCAAAAAAAACAAACAACCCAATCAAAAAATGGGCAGAAGACCTAAATAGACATTTCTCCAAGAAGACATACGGATGGCCCAGAGGCACATGAAAAGCTGCTCAACATCACTAATTATTAGAGAAATGCAAATCAAAACTACAGTGAAGTATCACCTCACACTGGTTAGAATGGGCATCATCAGAAAATGTATAAACAACAGATGCTGGAGAGGGTGTAGAGAAAAGGGAACCCTCTTGCACTGTTGATGGGAATGTAAATTGATACAGCCACTATGGAGAACAGTATGGAGTTTCCTTAAAAAACTAAAAATAGAATTACCATATGACCCAGAAATCCTACTATTGAGCATATAACCAGAGAAAACCAGAATTCAAAAAGACACATGCACCCCAATGTTCATTGCAGCACTCTTTACAATAACCAGGTCATGGAAGCAACCTAAATGCCCATCGACAGACGAATGGATAAAGAAGATGTGGTACCTATATACAGTGGAGTATTACTCAGCCATAAAAAGGAACGAAACTGGGTCATTTGTAGAGACATGGATGGACCTAGAGACTGTCATGCAGAGTGAAGTAAGTCAGAAAGAGAAAAACAAGTATCATATGTTAACACATGCATGTGGAATCTAGAAAAATGGTACAGATGAACCAGTTTGCAAGGCAGAAATGGAGACACAGATGTAGAGAACAGGCATATGGACACCAAGGGGGGAAAGTGGCGGGGGTGGTGGTGGTGGTGATGTAATTAATTGGGAGATTGGGATTGAGATATATACACTAATATATATAAAATAGATAACTAATAAGAATTTGCCGTATTAAAAGAATAAAATAAAATTCAACAACAACAGAAAAAGAATTGGGGTGGAATGGTAGAAAATGGAGTGGGCAGAATTAGAAATAACATTTCTTGTATATAGCCTTCTGTGTTTTTAATACAATGTAAGATTTTTACCCTAAGGATGGCATTGTTGACAGTGGCAGATTGAAAGCTACATTTTATATTGGTTCCAATATTTAAATGGAAATCTGAATTGACTTTTATGTGAATTTATTCCTGAAAATCCATGCTGAAGGACATTGGAGTGTGGATCATCAAAAAGTTTTAGCTTTTGTAAATAAAGTTGTAATCAACAATTGTAAAAAAAAAAAAAAAAAAAAAGCAAGGTAAAACAACCACAACAGCAAAACAAAACAAAACAAAAAGCTGGAAAAGGCCTTAGCTGTGTAGAGGTGGGGGAGCTTAGGTCCAGCTGGGGCGTAGGTGGGGGCAGGGCCTAGGCTCAGGACCAGAGCAGAGGTAAAAGGTGGGGGGTGGGGGGGGTAGTGCCTAGGCTCAGTGCAGCCAGAGGGGGCCTTGGAGTGCTGAGGATCAGGCCTCGGACCTCAGCAGGCCCCCTGGGGCCAGAGTGGGCAGGGGAAACACTGGCCTATTTCCTTCTGATCCTCCTATCCCCCGAGTGTCTCTCTCCCTTCCTGCTGGCTGATCTCACCTTGGATGGGCCCCTCCCAAGCGAGTGTGGGAACTCCTCCCCTCCCCCAGCTTCCCATTAGGGGCACTGGCCCTGTCTACGCTCTACTTTTCCTCCCCCTCCCTTCCTCCCACGCCCCCAGGACCCAGCAGCAGGAAGGGGCCTCAGAGGGCAGAGGATCAGACCCTGGATCTCAGCAGGCTCCCTGGGCCCAAGTGGGCGGGGGAAACCCTGGCTGTGTTCCCTTCTGATCCTCCGATCCCCAGAGGGTCTCTCCCCATCCCCACTGATCCCCTCACTGTGAGTGTGTCCCTCCAGGCATGGGAGCCCCTCCCCTCCCCCAGCCACCCCTCAGGGGCACCTGTCCTGTCCAGCCTCCACTTCTCCTTCCCCCTCCCTCCCCCCATGTCCTACCCAGTCGCTTGGGGGTTCCTCCTGTCCCCTGAGGTGTCCAAGGTCCCCCACCAGCACCTGGTAGATGCCCTAGTGATGAGGACACATGAACTCCATGTCCTCCTACTCTGCCATCTTGACTTCCCCCCCCTTTACTTTTATATAGAACACTTCATTCTTGTCACTGCTGATCACCAAATGTGTGGAGGATTTTCTCCACACCACACAATTCTGTAACACCAGCTAGTTGCCCTACAATTCAACTTAATTCTGACACTGTCTACCCAGAGATAGCATCAGCTTGCACAGGTTAAGGGCTCAGTCCTATAAAACTGCCCCCCATTACTTCAGACTGTCGCCTTGCTTCTGATCAGCCAGCTATAGATTGAAGGTTCCAATGACCCCCTTCTTGGGTTTGATTAATTTGCTCCAAGCTTCTAATCATGGCTCGGTGTTTCCGGTGACCCACTCCTCATCCAGGAGCCATCTAGGAGCCTACCCTGAGTCACCTCACCAAAACAAAAGATACTCTTATTATCCATGAAATTACAGGGGTTTCATGGGCTCTGTGCTAGGAACCTGGGGCAGAGACCAATATATATTTTTCCTTTATTTCGCAGTGGGTCTGCTACCACTGTTCTGGGCCCTTGCAAGAAGCTGATAGGTTAGCCACATGATATTTACTCTATGCTTTCTCATACAAAAGGGAAGAAGAATGGATTCTTATCAGAGGGAGTCTATCACACTGAGAGGATCTATCTATATTAGGCTAGGCTACATGCTGTAACAAAGAGACCCAAGATGTCATGATTGAAAGTAATAGTTTATTCTTGCTTGGGATAGCTCCATGTTGGCGGGGAGACATATTGTGTGCATTCAGAGACTCAAGGAGATGGTGACTTTACATCTTTAACATATAGCCTTCAAGGTCATTCTAAGTGTTGATATCATAGACTGTTGGCAGGAAGAAAGAGCATAGAGGAATATGCAAGGACAGTTTCGTGTGCTGTACCCGAAAGTGATACCTATCACTGCTTCCTACTTCCCACTGACTGGAACTCAATCACATGACCGTACCTACTATGGACTGAATTGTGTCTCCCCCAGATTCATATGTTGAATACTGTCTTAGTCCATTCAGGCTGCTATAACAGAGTACCATTGGCTGAGTAGCTTATAAACAATAGAAATCTATTTCTAACAGTTCTGGTGGCTGGGAAGTCCAAAATCAAGGCTCTAGCAGATTTGTTGTTTGTTGAGAGCCTGCTTCCTTGTTCACAGACCACCATCTTCTCATTGTATCCTCACATGGAAGAATGGGTGAGGGGTCTCTGGGGTCTCTTTTATAAAAACACTAATCCCATTCATGAGAGCATAGCCCTCATGACCTAATTATCTCCCAAAGGCCACCTCAAAATAACTGTTACAGGCTTGAGGACACAGCAGGGAAGGGGAAGCTGGGACAAAGTGAGAGAGTAGCAATGACATATATACACTACCAAATGTAAAATGGATGGCTATTGGGAAGCTGTTGCATAGCACAGGGAGATCAGCTCGATGCTTTGTGACGACCTAAAGGAGTGAGAAAGGGAGGGTGAGAGAGAGGCTCAAGAGGGAGGGGATATGGGGATATATGTATACATATAGCTGATTCACTTTGTTGTTGTACAGCAGAAACTAACACAACATTGTAAAGCAATTATACTCCAATAAAGATAAAATTTTTTTTTAAAAATACAGTTACCTTAGGGATTAATTTCAACATACAAATTTTGGGAATACACAAACATTCAGTCTGTAACAAAGCACTAACGCCCTATGTGACTGTATTTGGAGACAGGGCCTATAAGGAGATAATAGGACTAAAGGAGGTAAAAGAATGAGGCCCTAATCCAATAGGGTTGGTGCCCTTACAAGAAGAGAAACAGACAGAGCTTCTTTCCTCGCCACCATGTGAGGACACAGCGAAAAGGCGGCTACCTGCAAGGAAGAGAGCCTTCACTAGGGACAAAATAGGTCAGTATCTTGACCTTGGACTTCCCAGCCTCTAGAACTATGAGAAAATACATTTTTTGTTGTTTAAACCACCCAGTCTGTAATATTTTGTTATGGTAGTCCAAACTGACTGGTAAAATACTCAACTAAAAATACAGAGGAGGCTGGGAAATATAATCCAGCTCTGAGTCCAAAAGTAGAGAATACTATGAATCCATGTAGCACAATAGATAAGTTTCTATATAGCAAGTTTCTGAATTGTATAAAAATTCATTTCTAAAATCCCAGCATCATCTGTAAAGATGTTTTAATCATTTTCTCATCAGTTTGATACAATTAGCTTCATTGTGGAGGGGTCTCCACACATTAAGAAGGAATATCAAGGACTGAAAACATTGAGAGGAGTGGTTTTTATCTATCTATAGTGTATGACCATCAACATGTAATGATCAATTAATAATGACAAAAACTATTATAGCTATTATTGCTAACATTTCTTGAGGGCTACTAGGCATGTGCTAGGCATGGATATATTGCAAATAATTTGCTCCTAATTGTAGTTAAAATGCTGAAGACTGTCATTCATTAGCTTTTGTATAAATTAGAGCATATTCAAATTATCCCTGTAATAACATTTTTTCACAGTCTTGTGTTCGAGGATAAGTGGGCAGTTAGATCTAGTGGTCCCAGTAGTTCAATGTAAATTTCTCTATGCCACCAGGAATTACCTGCAGCACATGAGGATAAACTTGCTGGTGTACTGGGTTTTTTTTGTTTTTTTTTAAATTTATTTATTTTTGCTGTGTTGCGTCTTCGTTTCTGTGCGAGGGCTTTCTCTAGTTGCGGCAAGCGGGAGCCACTCTTCATCGTGGTGCGCGGGCCTCTCACTATCGCGGCCTCTTGTTGCAGAGCACAGGCTCCAGACGCGCAGGCTCAGTAGTCGTGGCTCACGGGCCCAGCCGCTCCGCGGCATGTGGGATCCTCCCAGACCAGGGCCTGACCCTGTGTCCCCTGCACTAGCAGGCAGATTCTCAACCACTGCGCCACCAGGGAAGCCCCCTGGTGTACTGTTAAGAGGAGTGATTACAAATTAATTTAGTGTTCTACTTCAACATAAAATTGAGGAGTTGCTGCTGTTGGTAGTGGTGATATTGGCTATTGTTTTGGTCTAAATCTGTATTTTACCGATGGTATATCTGTTAAGAGTATAAGCTTTGGAATCAATTAAACTAGTTCACATCCTGGCTCTAACATCTACACATCATGTTGCTTTGGATAAAGTTACTCAGCCTCCCTTTCTTCCGTTATAAAATGTTGATAATAATAGTTCCTAACTCTTGGAATTTTCGTGAAGATTAAATGAGTTAATATTCATTCAGTGATTAGAATGGGGCATGGCACATAGTAAAGGGCCTAGTACATGTCATATATTATTATCATTTCTACTGTTATTATTTCTAAAATATGCTATGTATGTGAATATTATCCATCAAGAATTTTCAGGTAGAGAAAAGTTGGAAAACATTGTTCTAGTCTCCAAATAGGAACCATGTTTGTTTAGTATAGTGGGTCTTATAAGAAAACTATTTTTAGATAATGATGATGGCTGTTTCTTTCCCTGTAGCATCTGTAATCAGTACAGCATCGTTGCAGACAAAGTCAGTGAGATTCCTGTCAACACTGGGGAGCTAGTATTCCTCATAGAATTCTTAAAGAAATCCAGCGATGTCACCATGTTCAAACTCAGGAGGCAACTTAGAGATGCAGCTGAACGGCTAGAGTTCCTGATGGACTATGCAGACTTGCCCCGTAAGTCCAATGTCATGTGTGTACATGCAACTGTTTGTGTATATTTATATTTTTAAGGATAAGGAGCCAGGGGAAAGAGAGTTAGCAATTCTACCACTAAATACCAGTATCGGGAGAGCTACTTTTCAAGTGTGTCCATATAGTAGAGGCACTAATTCCACACCGGAATTTGAATCAAAGAGAATCTTATTGGGCTTCCCTGGTGGCGAAGTGGTTGGGAGTCCACCTGCTAATGCGGGGGACGCGGGTTCGTGCCCCAGTCCAGGAGGATCCCGCATGCTGCGGAGCGGCTGGGCCCGTGGGCCGTGGCCGCTGAGCCTGCGTGTCCGGAGCCTGTGCTCCACGACGGGAGAGGCCACAGCGGTGGGAGGCCCGCGTACCGCAAAAAAAACAACCCAAAGAGAATCCTGTTGTTAGACAAAAAGAAGAAATATCTAGGGACTTGACTGGTTCTTAGATGCCTGTCTTTGCATCTTGTGCCTGGTGTTCCTGGAAAAGTCACTTTCAAATGCAGAGTCCTTTTATAAGTGGGTAGGTTGAATTCATCTATAATCTAAATACAATCCCACCTTTGAGGAGGCCAGGGCACTTTCCTTCATGCTCCTGCATATATTAAAAGGAAAGAAATGATCAGGGCCCCTTCAAGGCTTATTGAGCCAAGTTAGGACTCAGTAAGGACCTAACTTTGTAAGGACCAGGTTCTGAAGGAAAAACTAATATGCCCTCTACAAGCCAAGTTTCAGAGCCTTTTTCCATCTGGAAATACCTGTGAATTACCTGGTGTTCACAGTGTTTAGGGGGGATGGTTATGGAAGGTAGAGATAGGGACTAGGAGTGAAAAGTGGTCCACCATAACCATCCACCTGCACATTCATGAGCTGTGCTCTTGACCATGTGAACACACACTGGACTCTCTCACTGTGGTCTCTGCCTCCTAAATTCCCAAGGGTACAGAGGGAACCCAGGGCATTTTAACTGACCAGAGCCATAAGATGGGTAGGGCATCTGGCATTGATATTATCACTGACCTTTAACCAAAAGGGAGACTGAAACTCAGATGAGGTGAAATAGTTTAAAGAATAGTACTGAACTTCAACCTAGGTTTCTACTCAGACCTAGCCTGGGAAGATAATGAAGCACAGTGGTTAGAACATAGGCTTTGGAGTTGGTTAGACTTAGACCTGGGTTTGAAATCTGCTCTGCTGTCTCTTGCTGGTGTGACCTTGACCACTTGGCTTAACTTTGTTTCCCATCTGTAAAAACGAGGATGATAATACCGTCTACCTTCTAGCCTGGACTGTGGAAAGTGTTCAATAAATGTTGGCTATCATTCATCAATAATGGGCCCATTCATTAATTGCCACCCCCATACTCACTTCTGTTGACCTCTTGTTCTGCTGAATTAATTCCCTGCGAGTTGACCTATGCTGAGCATTGTCCTAGAACAGACTGTGTGTGTTTTGCAGAAGAGGATATCAAACTGAACAGTACTCTGTTCCTCTGGCCAGACCAGATTGAAGATATCTTTGAAAACAGCCGAAACCTTCTCCTTAGCAAGAGGGATCAGGCAGAGATGGACCTCATTAAAAGGTACAGGGAAAGTCTGAGGTTGTTTTAGACATGATACCCAGCTTCATAACATGCCACACATTCCTGGTTCTGTCTAGAGCCACCCCACCCAGCAGTGCGTGGGTGAAGTCGCAAGACAATTGGTGGGGAAGGAATTTCCTTTTGTTTCCCATTGAAGTATGTTCTCTTTAAGCCTGCTTCACTGTAGTGACACTGGCCAATGCCTTCTCTCCCTGCCTTGAACAATTGGAATTTAGTGGTGCAGAGAGAAAAACACAAAAATAGTAACATGTAATAATAGCCTCACAATAATAATAGCAAAATTGTCAGCCTTACATTGGAGACTAGATATATGTGAGATATCAAGATAGGATAATAAAGGCATGGTTGGAGGCTGAGAAATTGCCTGTTTTGCAGCTGGTCTCGTTCAGTGCTAATGTGCCTATAATCATTTATTCATTGAGTATTTATTATGGATTTTTACTATGTGCTATGCTCTATTCTAGACACATAAGTGTGTTTGACTGCTAAATAAGTATTTTAATACAGTGACAAAGAAAATATTGCACACTGAAAAAGTCAGACAATATCAAGTGAAGTGGGCCAAGTACCATGTATATGGTAAAGACACACCTGTGTGCATGTGCGCGCGTACACACACAAACACACACATCCCAGCTTGTAACACTATGTTTAGGAACTGCAGATTCATACCAGTTACCATCCCCATCACACATGAAACTCCCACTACCCAACTTTAGGTTCCATAATCCCTGCAAATCCTCAGGAGAAAGGAAAAGGGTAGATAAAAGCAGGGATTTCTACACAGAATGGGAGTTTGGGCTGAAGGATAAACCCACTTAGTTGCTACCTTCAAAATATGACTTAGGTCTGTTGCCCAGAAAAACAACAACAACAACAACAACAACAACAAAAGATGTGTGTGCGAGTATTTGTTTCTTCCTACAGCCTTCTCCTTCCTCTACCTAAATGGCTACTGTCCCCAGAACCCAGAATTTAGCCCAATGAGTAGAACTGATTTCTTTTAACTAATAGATTTTTATTTTTAGAACAGTTTTAGGTTCACAAAAAAATTGAGCACAAAGTATAGGATCCCCCTATACCCCCTCACCCCTTACACACAGCCTCCCCCATGGAACTGAGTTTTGATGCCTCACCAAGAAGCAGAACCATTTTGTAAGTTAGATGAACAGGAGAAAATTTCTTCATCTTTTTGAGCCTCCGTGTCCTCATCTGGAAAATGGGATAGTAGAACCAATCTCAGATCATCTCATTTTATGAGAGATGTCATTGTATTGAAGGATGAAATGAAATGGTCTGAAGTGGCGCCTAGGTGGTGTCCAGCACATGACAGGCATTCAGGAGTGGTCAGCTTCTTTTGCACTTAAACAATGACTTCTTTGGGGAGAAAATGCTTCTTAACTTCCAAACCACTACCTTGTGAGCGTACTTCTAGAACATTACTGTAAGCCATTTACAGTAACTGTTGAAGTTAAGAGGAGTGAGGGGTGTCTCCTGAAGAAATGGGAACAAGTGTCATTTATGATGAGAGGAGAGTGCCAAGCTTCTTCTTCTTGGAGGGGCAACTCTAGCTTGACCCCATCAACTGGTCCCTGAGCTCTCAACCACAGAACTCAGCCGAGGAGCAGCTCTAGGGGATACCTGCAGCCCTGGGCTCAGCCCTCTCTTTGGTGAAGTCTTAAACTTGCTGTCCATCATTTTTGCATAAATCCTGAGAAAAACCTTTGAGGAGGGCTTAACAATATTCATTTATTCATTCATCTTCTGTGGAAACAATCCCATTCCCTCTCTAAGAGACTTGACCTTATTTTTCCAGCCCACGATAATTTTTTGGCTTCAATGCTTATTTTTCTCCACTTGCTGTCCCCACTCCCTCTCCCAATTTCTTTTCCACCTTTCCTCTGTCCACTCCATGCCTGGTTGGCTGATACCTGCAGTCTGTAGCCTCTGGCTCCCGTGTCTGTTGGATCCAGACAGGGCCAGGCCAGTGGAGAGCACTCAGGAGGTTAGAGAGTGACTGCTGGGCTTCTTCCCTTCTCCCTCCCTGCTTGTTCCTGGGGCTCTGGCCAGTAGCTGCCTCCCTCCTGGACGACAATTCTTGCTCCTCCGTGGTTCCAGTTCTCATTGTCCCCTCAGCCCTAGGGATCATAATGGCTTCCCTCTGAGGCTAGTCTCTGGGTGCTTCACTCTCCCCTCTTTGTTCCTTTAACCCTACCCACATCTTACCTCTGTAAGTAGTCCCTTAATTAAAGTCTCTTTCTTTGAACATCAGAGTGAATTCTATTTCCCGCCAGAATTCTGACCAATCCACCATTTTAAAATTCTTGCATTATTCTCCCATAGACTCCAGGTGGTCCCACGAATAGAACTCAATTTACTTAACTGCATTTCCTGAGTATCTACTATTTACTAATGACATACACTTATATATGTATATATTATGGACATGAGAGCACTTTAGAAACTGTAATGTGCTAAGCAATTATAAAAAATTTAAAACAGTACGAACTGTCAGTTATAAAATATGTTACAGGGATGTAATGCACAGCACAAGGAATAGAGTCAATATTTTATAATAACTTTGTATGGTGTGTAATCTATAAAAATATCAAATCACTGTGTTATACACCTGAGACCAATATATCAATAATATTGTTAGTCAACTATACATCAATAAAATTTAAAAAAAGAAATTTAAAACAATAATAATCATAATATTTTACAATAATCACTGACTTTGTATACTATTTCCCTCTGGGAAGAATTCAAGAGTGCTTTTATCAGAGATTTATCTTTGTGTGTGTGTCTGTGTTTGGAGCCTCAAGAAGAATCTTAACGATGTGAAAAGGCACCCAGCAGCACCTAATTGTGTAGATAACAGGAGAATCAGCTTTCCCCTCATTTTGTTCCACTCAGTGGTAGGTTCCACGGGCCTGGAAGTGACCTGGAATATACATGACGGACATCTCAGGAATGTGAGCTGCTCTTTGCCATAAGAGTGCATCTTCTGGGAAGATAAAAAGGTGCCTTAGGGGGAGTACCCAGATTGTGTTCTGGGATCCAGATAGAGCACAGTGCCTTGCAAATAGCAGGTGCTTACTCTTTTGATGAATGAATGAATGAGTGAATGAATGAGACTTTTTTCCAGTAAGGATATTCTCTAATACCTACCAGAGTCTAAAATCAGAGATTATTACAAAACAAAAATCTGAGAAGAAGCAGGCTGTCTCTCATAGCACTTATGTTCTCTATCTCTGAATCCTTAAGACTTTGGTAAAAAACAATCAGGGGAAGGAGAGGGTGGCAGTGGCCACCTTGCCCAGTTTCCTCTTGGGCTCCTGTCTCCATTCCTCTTCTCTGAGGATACAGAGAACAAAAGGGGCATGGGAGATGGAAGATAAAGCAGATAAATACGGAAGCTCTATGAAGGAAAAGAACAGGGTAACAGAGCACACTGATTGCATTCAATGGGCAAGTCAGGGAAAGGCTCATGTAAATAAGACTTGACGGATGAGAAGGATCCCATCAAGGGAAGATGTGGGGAGGGAGAGAGTAGAAGGGGGTCCTGTCCAGGCATCGAGCATAGCGTGAGCAATGGCTCCACCATGGGAATACCTTTGCCTAAGAAGGAGAGTAGCTATAAAAGGAGGCTGAAGAGTTAGAGGAGCACGTCCTTGAAGTCGTGGTAATGAGTTTGGGTTCCTTATTAAGTATGGTAGAAAGTCACTGATGGTTTTTAATCTGGGGACCAAAATGATCTAATTAATTTTTTCTTTTTGTGGTTTGTTTACTTGAATCAGAATTCAAAAATGTCTACAGCATTGCAATTGGTTGACATGTCTCTTAGATTTCTTTTTATCTGTAGGTCCCCCCTCCATCTCCTTTGTTTTTTTCCTTGTAATTTATTTATTGAAGAAACCAAGTCTTTTGTCCCCAGATCTAGACTTTCCTGATTGTACCTCTGTGGTGTCATTTAATATGTTCCTCTGTCCTCTGTATTTCCTATAAAATTTTAATAACTGATTTAAATCCTGTTACTAATCTTTGTCCCTGATCTCCTGTGCTAATAGGTAGCAAAGAAAATTTAAGTTTGTCTGTGGGCAAGAGTACTGCATGCAAATATGAGGAAAAAGAAAACGGAGTCAGCCATATTAATATCAGATAGAGTCAAAGTCAAGGCAAAAACGTTAGTGATTCAAACATGGTTAGGTGGGTGAAATAATGTTAAAGCAGTCATCAACCCTTTTATATCAAATAATCAATCAATTAAAAATAAATGAAGTGAAACTTGAATAAGGAGATAATGGAAGTAAATAATTAAGAACCTTAATTTGTTGGATATGTTTCAAACCTTCTACTCTACAATGGAAAAGACTATTCTTAAATGTCCTTAGGGGACTTCCCTGGTGGCGCAGTGGTTAAGAATCTGCCTGCCAATGCAGGAACACGGGTTAGATCCCTGGTCCGGGGATATCCCACGTGCTGTGGAACAACTAAGCCCGTGCACCATAGCTACTGAGCCTGCGCTCTAGAGCCCGCAAGCCGCAACTACTGAGCCCACGTGCCACAACTACTGAAGCCCGCATGCCTAGAACCCGTGCTTTGCAACAAGAGAAGCCACTGCAATGAGAAGCCTGCACACTGCAACGAAGAGTAGCCCCTGCTTGCCGCAGCTAGAGAAAGCCCGCATGCGGCAACGAAGACCCAACACAGCCAAAAATAAATAAATAAATAAATTTATTTTTTAAAATGTCCTTAGAACATTTACAAAACTGACCATATTTTAGGAACCTGTCCCCAAGAAAAAATATTTAAAGAAGCAGACATGATATTGGCCATACTCTGTTATAATAGTGTGTATTAGTTATCTATTTCTGCATGACAAATCATTCTGAAAAATAGCAACTTAAAACAACAAACATTCATTATCTCACAGTTTCTGTGGGTCAGAAATCTAGGTGCAGCTTAGCGTATACCTCTGGCTCAAGGTCTCTTACGAAGTTGCAGTCAGAATGTCAGCCAAGGCTGCAGTCTCATCTTAGGGCTCAACTGGGTGAGGATCTACATCCAGGCTCACACACATGATTGTTAGTAGGATTCAGCTCCTCATAAGCTGTTGGCCAGAAACTTCCCTCTATTCCTTGCTATATGGACCTCGCCATAGAGTAGCTCGTAACATGGCAGCTGGCTTCCTTCAGAGAGAGAGAGGGAGAGAGACAGAGAGAGACAGAGAGAAAGTCATAGTCTTTTTGTAACCTAATCTTGGGAGTAACATCCCATCACTTTTGCCATATTCTTTGTTAGAAGTGAGTTACTAGGTCTAGCCCAACTCCAAAGGAGACAGCTACAGAAGGATATGAAGTACCAGGGGGTGTGGCTCTTTGGGGACCTTATCAGAGGCTGCTTACCACACAGTGCAATTAGAAATAAAACCCAAATCAAACCATTGAAAATTAACTCTCTTAAATTACTTTTAAGAAAAAAAAGAAAATCAAAACTGCCATAACAGAATTAAGTGTTCTTAAGATAATAGCCAAATTTATGGTATGTTACTATAGCTGTTCTGAATGGCAAATCCCCTTATTCATTCAATGGGTATTGATTGTTTTATGCCAGACACTCTTCTAAGTGCTGGAGATACAAAAAGGCATTAAGGAGATTAAAACTGCACTGATAGAGTTTAAATTCTGGTGAATGAGACTAAACATTTTTATAGTGATTATTATGTACCAGGCTTAATTCTGAGCATTTTGTATATGTTAGCTTATTAAATACTAATGTAGGTACTTTATCCATCCCTGTTTTCTTTAGCTGAGGCATACAGAGGTTAAAGGACTTGACCAAGGTCACATAGCTACTGTGTTGCAATCTTGAACCTAACCTATCCAGCTCTAGAACCTGACTTAACACTGTGTTAATCTACCTCGTTAGGAAAAGGGAGAAGTAAATTTGAGAACTGCTTTGTTGATAATATGGATGAAGTAGATAAATCTCTGGAAAAGTCTTCCCTGATCACTCTAGCTAAAGTAGCCCTTCACTTGCATCCACTAGGCACTCTGCCCTGTTCTATTTTCTTCAGAACATTTATCACTATCAGAAATATTTCACTTTTATCTATGTATGGATTTATCCATCCATCCATCTGTCCATCCATTCATCCATTCATTCATTCATTCATCCATTCATGTATGTTTACTGTCTGGGTTTCCCCAAAGTAAAATACAAGCTCCATGAGGGTAGGGAGCTTCATAGTGTACTTCACAAATATATTCCTGATGCCTAGAGCAGTTCTTGATATTAGGCACTTAATAATAAATACCTAATGGATAAATGAATAATATGTATATACATAAATTTTATACATGTATATATTATATAGCATATGTATTATATATTTTTGATATATATTTACCTATATGAGAAACATCTGGAAATATTTAACCATGATAGGTTCAAAGCAGCTGTCTCTGGGAGGTGGGATTACAAATTATATATAATAACATATATTTATAAGTTTTACATATATTGTATCAGAAGATCAAATTCTCCCCAGGCTTGAATTGGGTGAGCAATGCTGATAAATGGAAAGTCCAAGTGTGATTGGGCTGTCTTTACTTTCAGATGCTCAGAATTTGAGGCAAAACTTGAGGGCTACAATAAGGAACTGGAAGGTTTTAGGAAACGTGAAGTGACGACTACAGAAGGAATGAAGAGCAATGTTGAAAAGCTTAATGAGCTTTCAAAGAATCTAGATCAAGCACTGGTGGAATTTGAGGTTTGGGGTCTTGGGATGGGGACTTATGACTGTACTGCTCTGTTGGTTCTGGCCCTTGGTTTTGTGTTTTCCTAACATCACCTGTCAGGTGGATAGTATTAGTTGATTGACCAGTTCTTTCATTGGTGCTTTCGACTACCTTTTTCCACACCCCTACATTATACCAGCTTTTTTGTTAGTCACTGAGTACACAAAGAAGAATTATAATGGAATAATTGCTTATGTGTATGGAGCATGTATTATGTGCACAATGTGCAAAGGACTTCATATGTGATATATCACTTAATATCCACAATAAACCTTTGTGGTAGGTACTGTATCTTCATTTATCCCTATTTAAAATGGGAGAACTAAGTCTTGGAGAAGCTAAGTAACTTGCCCTGAAGTTCACTAGTAAGTTCTTTAATCATTAAAGTTCTTACCTTTGAGGCAATTCAGCACAAGAAGGCAACATTGTGTTAACAGTTTCATATGTACTTTAACTAAAGTACATATGAAAATTGGGAAAATGGGGATATGGATATGATACAGTTGGAGGCAAGGTGATGGAGCAAGTGGCAAATTATCATAAAGTTTCCCCCAGCTAGATCTCAGCTGCCATGGCCCTCAGAGGTAGCACAGGGACATTCTTGCTTGAGTTCATGCCTTATTTTTCTGTCTTACTCTCCAGATGAACACGCATCTTCCTCAGCTTGGTTTTCAAAGCACTGGGGCACTTGCCATGGTGGCTTCTAGGGTTCAGGAGAACCACCTACCCAATAAACAGCATCCCCTTTTGCCCTGCAGTTGATCAATAAGGAGGAGGAGCTGTTGGAAAAGGAGAAGAGTACCTTCCCTCTTCTACAAAGTGTGATGACCAACAAAGTGCCTTACGAGCAGCTGTGCGTGACAGCCTACGAGTTTAGCATCAAGTCGGAGGAATGGATGAATGGTATACAGCATTTTCACTCTGCTGGGTCAGGATGGCGATGGGGTAGCAGATTCAACCCAGCCAGTTCTGAAATAAGATTGGGACCTCAGATTCTGGCTGGACTTTTTATCATATTCTCATACTCTGGATTAAGGCAACCATAGTTAAATTTTTCTGATGTGATAATGATGGAAGGTGGGGATCAAAGCGCCAGATCTATTGCCAGGGTAAAATAGAATAGGCAGCCACCCACAGCCATGGGTTGGGTAGTGACTCAGAGAGGCAGGTGGTGGGAGAATAAGATGGCAGTTCCCCTATTACACGGATGCAAGAAAGGCCAGAGTGCCATAGGTATCTGTAAACTACCTCTTTTACTATAGATCCTGGACATTAGAGAGAGATTGAGGTGGTAGAGTCAACAGGACTTAATTAATGATTGATCTGATATGGGGCAGGGAGCAGTGAGGGAGAGGAAAGCACCTAGGGTGAATTCCAGGTTATTAGCTCAGGCAGTCTGGTGGATAATGCCATCACTGAATAAGAGAAATGACAGATTTGTTGGGAAAAAAACATCAGGTTCAATACACTGAGTTAGGTGTCTGCAAACATCCAAATGGGAATATTAATTAGCAGTTCAGTATATCAGTCTGGATTGAAGTTATAGTGGGGGTGGGATTTATATTAGGGAATAATTGATATGTAAGAGTACAATTAAAAACCATCAATGACATCACCTGGGTAGAGTATTTAGGAGAAGAGGACAAAATCTGAGACCTCCGGGGTTGAGCCTTTAGCTTATGTCCAGTGCTTCCATATTTTTTTAAATTTATTTATTTATTTTTGGCTGCATTGGGTCTTCGTTGTTCCGCATGGGCTTTTCCCTAGTTGCGGCGAGCAGGGGCTACTCTTTGTTGCGGTGCATGGGCTTCTTATTGCGGTGGCTTCTCTTGTTGCGGAGCACGGGCTCTCGGCACGCGGGCTTCAGTAGTTGTGGCACACAGGCTCAGTAGTTGTGGCTCGTGGGCTCTAGAGTGCAGGCTCAGCAGTTATGGTGCACAGGCTTAGTTGTTCCACAGCATGTGGAATCTCCCCGGATCAGGGCTCAAACCCATGTCCCCTGCATTTGCAGGTGGATTCTTAACTACTGCGCCACGAAGGAAGTCCAGTGCTTTGATATTATAAGAACAACTGTGATGAACATCTTTGTTGCCAATTTTCAGTATACAACAATGATCATTTTCTTAGGATAAATTACCAAAAGTGAAACGGCTAGATCAAAGGGATGCAATAAAAATTATTAGGATTTTGGAAAATGCTTTTGTTATTGGTATTGCCTTCCAGAAAAGTTACATGTTTTAATTTATTATTCTTCTAGCAGTATTTGAGGGCCCATTCCTCATACCCTCAACAAACTTGGGAAGTAATAGCTTTAAGAACTATTTTTGCTCATTTGATGTTTAAAGTGGTATTTTCTTTTTCACAACTTTTAAGTATGCTTTTTCATTATTAAAAAGCATTCTTGGGACTTCCCTGGCGGTCCAGTGGTTAAGAGTCTGCACTTCCCCTGCAGGGGGTGGGGCACGGGTTCCATCCCTGGCTGGAGAACTAAGATCCTGCATGCCGTGCAGCCAAAAAAAAAAATTGGTCAAATGAATTCCTTACTTAGGCTATTCATTTGCTCTCCCACTTTTTCTCTATTACTAAACCACCTTATTTAAATAATTTTCCGTTTTGAATAATTTTTTTTTTTTTTGCTGTACGCGGGCCTCTCACTGTTGTGGCTTCTCCCATTGCGGAGCACAGGCTCCGGACACGCAGGCTCAGCAGCCATGGCTCACGGGCCCAGCCGCTCCGCGGCATGTGGGATCTTCCCGGACCGGGGCACGAACCCGTGTCCCCTGCATCGGCAGGCAGACTCTCAACAACTGCACCACCAGGAAAGCCCCAAGATAATCTATTTTTAAATAATTTCAAACTTACATAAAAGCTGTCAGAACTGTACAGTTAACTCCTGTGTCCCTATTCATCCACATTCCCCAGTTGTTAATATTTCACAGCATTTGTGAAGCACCTTTTGGTACTTCTATAATAGCATCTATAACTTATACTAACAATTGATTCCCTAACTACTCTTGCATTGTATGCCAGGCAATATGTTAGCCACTTTACTTATATCATGTAGTTTTTACAGTCACCCTCCAAGATATCCAGTATTACCCCTGTGTCACAGGTGAGACTGCTGAGGCTTAGAAAAGTTCAGTCAGTATCCCCAAGGCTTCACTGGCTAAGTAGAGGTTTCAGACCCAACTCTAAAGCCTATGCTTGTTCCAATATCCATACCGTCGACACAATTCTAAATTCAGGGAATTAAAGGTACATGTGACTAACACTACTTGGTGATCTGACCTTTCCCTCACCCCATCTTTTCTATTTCAGGACCCCTCTTTTTACTGAATGCTGAGGAAATCGCAGAGAAAATAGGGAATATGTGGAGGACGATATATAAATTGACCAAGACCTTAGCTGACGTGCCTGCATCCAGGCGCTTAGCAGAGAATGTGAAAATAAAGATTGATAAATTCAAGCAGCACATCCCTATCCTCAGCATTTCCTGCAACCCAGGAGTGAAAGACCGGCACTGGCAGCAGGCCCCTGTCACTGCCCACCCCCAGCCAGCCCAGCCCTGGTCCTGGTAGCCCTTTGGAAGGCAGAAACCGTTAATGGGTCAAGCTTCTTCTTTCTAAAAGGAGAATCTACTTGAGGCCAAGGGAGTAGTAAAGGGGGTGATAGCCTTTTGAAGGAAGGGAATAACTTCCTGCCTCTCCACATAAACAGGCCGATCCTTTTCTTTGGGGACCCCATTGTTGGTGGTTGAGTATTGTTCCAGCCAGTGACCACAAAGCCTCTCCTAATCTGCTTTCCTAAGCAAATGGCTGTTCGGCATCCTAAAAGGTGATTAGGGTGTTGAATTACAATGGAAGGGGCCTGGTTTTGTTCCTTAACCTAGGCTACACAAAAGAGAAAGTCACATTTATCCCTGGGGGCTCCTAACAATGCCAGATGATTCCTACTTCAGCTTCCTCAACCAGCAGGCTATGTTCAGAAGTAACTTTGCACTCTTTTTTCAGCCCTTTGAGTCTATAAATGAGAATAATAAATATTCTCCCTGAAAATGATGGGATTTTTATAAGCAACCAAATGTGAGGGTGATAAATGTAGTATGATACTAAACAGAAGAAAGAAAACTCACTGTGTTTCTAAAATAACGGTCACATTCAAGAGCTAGCAATGGCCTTGAAACATCTTCTACCAGGGAATTGCTCTGTGTGGAGGTGAAGAAAAGACTGGCTCTCCATAGGCAAATTGCTCTCTGACAGGGCCTGAAATTCTCTCTCTGGGAACCATGCACAAGACTGAGAACATTGTCTCTAGAAGGACTCAGTCTGAGAGCATAACCATTAGGAGTATTTTGATCTCCCTGGGACAACAGAGATCTTGGTACATGAGAGATTCAAGATTTTTCTGTAGAGAGGAGCTGCTATCAATTTCCCAGAAAGCCTTGAAATTTGCTTAAAGACTTAAGCAAAGATGTAAAGAAGTCAGAGCAAAGGTCATCTGGTAGACTTTGGGTCTTGAGCTGCCCCAGCAGAGGGATCTGCACAGCGGCAGCTGCCCTCACTTGGTACTCATAGGGTGCCTCTCCCTGCAGATCTAGCCTGACTAGAGCTTTGACCATTTAGAGAGTTAGGTAGACAGGTGCCCTCCAGCAGTGCTAGGTCTCTCCATGAGATGACATTATAGAAAGTGCCCTCATCAATGGCATTTAAACAGTGCTCTAGGGGTGCTCAGAAAGCCATCCCCTCCATCTGGTGCTCCCCCTGTGATGACAGTATTCTCACACATGGGCACTTTAAAAATCCCAAGCATTCCTAGACATTAATAATTCTCATTTATAGGCCACTTAGTTGGACAGATTGGGGGAAAAAATTCCTGGAATTAAAATAATAATAACAATAATAGCTAAAGTGTATTGAGTACCAACTTTGTACTGGGTACTGTTATATACTTTATGTGGATTCTCTCATTTCATCCTCCCAACAACCCTTTGAAGTAGGGACAATAAATTGTCACGTGGCCAGTGAGGGGTGGGGAAGAGAATTGGAATCTAGATGTTTTTGACTCAGCCTTGATGTGTGAAAAGGGGGCAAGAAATATCAGGTCAGAGAGAGGGAGTGGACAGTAGGGGGCCGTGAGCTATAGATAAGAATGGAATGTGCTATATTCCACTTACTATAGGCAAGAGGTAAGGTGGCTCCTGAGTAAAGAGCACCTACAGTGGAATCTCAATGGGCTAAACAGTTGAAGATAAGCTCAGAAAGGACAAAGGCCACAAGGTACCCTCAGGGTTGCCCCCACTCAGAGCCCATTTCTGCCTGTACTGTAGGTCACACAACAAGCCCGCCCAGTGACAGCCCCAGGCTTGGGGAAGCCTTCTCAGTTCTAATGCCTAACTCAGGAGATCCTTGTGCACAGATTTGGCTCTGGCAGGGGGGCTCTGTAGGCTAAACCACCTGTAGCTCTCAAGACTACGAAATGGATCTTCTGGGGCCATGAGGTGGTTGTGTTGAGATTTCTGACCATTTCCCAGAACTTAAGCAGGAAAGGCTAGTCTCCGTATTTGAGACATAGACTTTATTGCTACTGTGGTGTAAAACAAGATGGAACAAGGTAACACTGTACTGATATGTACCAAAGCTGGCCTCTAGGACACTGCTGCCCAGTGGAAATATACTATGAACATATGTATAATTTTCAAGTTTCTAGTAGCCACATTTTTTAAAGTATAAGCAAGGTGAAACAAACTGTATGAATAGATTTAACCAAACATATCTAAATCACTATCAGTTCAATAAGTAATCAATATAAAAATGTTAATGTGATCTTTTACATTACAGTTTTCATACTAAGTCTTTGAAATATGGTGTGCTTTTACCTACAGCACATTTTGATATGGACTAGTTGCATTTCAAGTTCTCAATAGCTACAAGGGGTTAGTGGCTACATATTGGACAGCATAACTTCAGTTTCTTAGAATTAGACCAGATGCCTGTTAATCTCTATAATTAACAAAAGCAATTTTAAAAATAAAACTACAGATCTCTGAGTCCTTCCATAGGCCAAGTATTTACTATGTCAGTGCTTTACACAGTTATGTCATTTAATCCTAGAGATAGTGTGTTTTTCTAAGCCATACTTGCAGGTATTAGAGAATAAATGAGAGCCCTGGGCCACCAGGAATAATTGTGAAGTTTATGCTCTAGGGAATGCTATTTTTGTGCACTACAGTGGGAATTGTACTTTCTACAGTTATGCAGTATATAATCTGCACAACTATACATAGAAGACCTGCAGGAAACACTAGCATATGATGGATGAGAGCTTTGGAGTCAGAATCAGATACAAGTCCCAATTCTGCAATGGCTGTTATGGTCTATTAGCTAGATGATCATAAACTTAATTTCTTTGTCTCAGTTTCCTTGTATGTCAAATGGGAGTAATAATATACCAGTACCTTCCTCACCATGTTGGGAGAATGAAATAAGTACATAAAGCTCTTAAAACCAGCCTACCTCATAATAAGCCCTCAATAAATGTTAATTACTTTTATTATTTCCATTACCTCAGTGGTCCTCCAGGTGACCTCAGAACCCAGATTGGAATCTGTTTGAATTAGCTGGTTCACTCATGCTTTCACTCCACAAGTGCTTATTGATGCCTACTGCATATCAGGCCCCAGGGACACAGGGCTGAATAAGACAGAACATGATGTGACTTTCATGTCTCCTCCTGCTCTTTAGCCCTGCTGGAGCTGGACAGAGACAAAACTGGGCAGTAGGTGAGGTTTTTTACAGAGCCTCATTCCCGTTAACCCCTGTGCTCTTCTTGAGCACACATAACCCTCGTACTGCCCACATCTCTCAGTCCCTGAGAAAAATGTTCAAAGCCATCAGAGACTTCATCAAAGAACTTTCACAGGGATATTTTCACTTAAAAGATAAGGTTGGGGTAATATTTACACCAAAGGAATGGGCACAGGTGCTAACATTTCCAACAAGTTAGCACACTGGGTTGGAAAGGAAGATTTTGGTGGGGGAGTCCTTCCTCCTTCCCAATATCCTCGGATCACAGGATTTTGGAATCCGCCTGTCCCATTTACTCATGACTTCCTCCTTTCATTCAGCAAATGCTTACAGCAGCTTCTGTCATGGACCAGGTTTTGCAGTCAGCCCTGGGAGCACAAAAACAAACCAGACCTGGTTGTGAGCCTGTAAGGTGCCCACAAGTTTGCATTATGCCAATTCCTGGTGGGAGAACAACCCCCAGCAAACCAGACACAATGCAGGGTGGGCCCTAGGCCACCGCCCAAAACCTTAGACCTGCGCTGTCCAATTCAGTAGCCACTAGCTACACGTAGCTATTTAAATATAAATTAAGTAAAATTAAATAAAATTTGAAAATCAGTTCCTCAGTCACACTAGCCACCTTTCCAGTGTTCAACAGCTGAATTAAGTAAAATTAAATAAAATTTGAAAATCAGTTCCTCAGTCACACTAGCCACCTTTCCAGTGCTCAACAGCTGAATGTGACTGGTGGCTCCTGCACAAGACAGCACAGATATAGAACATTTCAGTCATCACAGAAGGTCTACTGGACAACACTACCTTGGACAATACACACTTGTTTTTCTCTTTGCAGATTAGTGAGATTGTCAGCTATGAAATAAAGCCCACTGGAACGACTTGCCTATCAAATATGCTGGAATTTGGATTTGGCAAATTCATTGAAAAGTAAGTCTTCTCCCTTCAGAAAGTGTTTTCGTCAGAGTATCTATAAATTTTCACAGTTGTATGACTGAATGGCCTCATAGCAGGCTGCTTTTCTCATTCTGGTTTAGGGTAACCTCTACTTCAGCTGACTAGCTGCTGGTGAAGCTTTCATTTCCAGCTGCAGAGTTGATGTCAGATTATGACTAGAAAATTGAGTCAGAGATTTTATTTCAAAAAGAAATTTTTTTAAATAGTTCTCTGAACCTGAGCCCGAAGCCCAGCTCTCAGTGACTTTGGGCAAAACCATTTCACCTTTCTGGGCCTCAGTTTCTTCCTCTTTAAACAAACAACAGCAACAAACAGGAGTGGCTCTCTGAGCTCTAAAATTTCATGAAATATGGTCAAATGAGAGATCTCTTCACTTGCTTTCTCTCCTTCTCCAAATGCCCCTGGAGTTCATATGTGAGAATTTGAACAATTTGATCTACTGTTTTTAGGACCAGAGATTCAGGACCCTGTTTGTTTTTCCACACTTCCTTCAGGGTGATGCATAGGGAGATGTATTGCTAAGACTAGAGACCCTGTTAGGCAACTGGGTTTGGTTCTCACTCAACACGTGAGGTTCTCAGACTGTGATCCCAGACCAGAGGCATCAGCATCACCTGAGAACTTGTTAGAAATGCACATTCTCAGGCCCTACCCCAATCTGCTGAATCAGAAATTCGGGGAATTGAAAGCTGAAATCTGGGTTTAAACAAATCCTCCATATCAGCGCTGTTCAGTGCAGGAGCCACTAGCCACATGTGGCTACTCAGCCTTTGAAATGTAGCTATTCTGAACTTGATGTGCTGAATGTGTAAACTATAGGCTGGATTTCAAAGACTTATTAAGGAGGGAGAAAAAGCAAAATATCTAATTATTTTAAATATTGATTGTATGTTGAAATGATAATATTTTGGATTTATTGAGTTAAATAAAATAGTTTCTTTTTACTTGTGTTAAATTGGCTACCAGAAACTTTGAAATGACATATGTGGCTCAGGTTATATTTCGAACAGACAGCACTGCTCTAGGTGATAGTGATGCCTGCTAGAGTTTGAAAGCCCCTCCTTTATACTGGGGCAAAGCAAGCACCTAATCTAAGGTCCTTCCAGGCCCCCAAATCTGTCTGCCACCTGAATACTCTGATGACCCCCAATACCACCACTACTGTCCCTCTTTAAGGAGCAGGTCTACAGACACAGGCTTTTATTTTATTTTTTAAAATTTTTATTGGAGTATAGCTGATTTACAATGTTGTGTTACTTTCTGCTGTACAGCAAAGTGAATCAGTTATACATATACATGTATCCATACTTTTTTAGATTCTGCATAGGCCATTACAGAATATTGAGTAGAGTTCCTGTGCGATACAGTAGGTCCTTATTAGTTATCTATTTTATATATACTAGTGTGTGTATGTCCATCCCAATCTCCCAATTTATCCCTCCTCCCCTTCCCCCTCTGGTAGCCATAAGGTTGTTTTCTACATCTGTGACTCTATTTCTATTTTCTTAATAAGTTCATTTGTACCATTTTTTAAAATTCCACGTATAAGTGATATCATACAAGACACATGCATTTTTACCAGTTTTATGCTATTTTATTAAAGGGCCTCAATTTCCCCAATAAGATGTTCCCAAGAAACACCAACTCTAGAACACTTATGCCGCACTGAGCATTTTATATGAATTAACCAACTTATCCATCACAACACCCTAATATTCTATCAATTTTATTCACATTTTACAGATGAGGAAATAATTTGATTAGAGAGATTAAGCAAATATCCAGAGGTCACAAGAACCAAGACCCAAGCCCAGGCTAGCTAACTTCAGAGCATTAACCATTACCCTTTACTGCCTGAAAAGATAAACCCATCAAAGGAGACAGAGACTGAGCATATACACAGCACACTGCCATGCTTCATGCCAATGTGCTCAGCTGTGACAGATCTAGTGGTGTTTCCTTGGCCAAGTTGTTTACCTCTATGTGCCCGGTCTCCTTATCTGTAAAATGGAAATAATAATAGTAGCTAGGTGATTGGAGTTATTGTGAGGATTATGAGATAAGGCATGTAACCTGAACTGATTTAACGTCTAAGTTCTCAGCTACTACCTGTTAGTGAAGTGTGATGTTCCTTGTATCCCACTATCCCATAGTTAAGGCAGTTTTATCACAGCCCACAGTTAGTGAGCATCTTGAGGACATTTGGATAAGGTCAACTCGATATACTTCATGGACTCCCAACCTCATTAATTCCTCCCCTGTGCAATTGTTTGCATAATTATAAGTCATAAGGCACACTACAAGCATTTTATCTTATTTACTTATACCAACAATGCTTGATATGAGCAGATGGGGACTGAAAGCCTGTCAAGTGACTTGGTCATGGCCACACCGCCAACCTATTTGTCTCATACTCATCTGGATTGGCACCTGCCTTTATTATTCTCTATATGCACGCTCATTTTGGTTGTCTCCCAAGAAGGCCACATTTAGAATGAAGACCATGCTGCTGAGGTGTTGATCAGTCATTGTCTGGCGTTATCCATGCCTCTTCTACCTCCCTACATGAGGCTAGATGAGGGTTTTCAGCTCTATTTAGTTGAGCTGTTTGGCTGACCACAGGTGAGCAATATTCTTTTGCTCCTCTGACAAAGAGAGAGGAGAAGGCACATAGTAGGGGAGGAAGAAACACCAGATTAGGAGTCAGAGGAACTGGTTCTGGCACTCCCCAGCTATGTGTGTAGCTTTGGACATGTCACTTGCTTCCTCTGGGCTTCAGTTTCCTGACGTGAATGTAAAGACCAGATGGTCAAGGATACAATGAAAGACAGTGCTGAGGCAGAAAGAATAATCCCTCCTTTTCCCTCCAAAACCTTTGCTTCCCAATTTTTTAGCCACGCCTGCATTTAGTACCCAGCTCTCCTGTGGAAACAAGAAGAAAGGAATTTATCTTCCCCTTCTCTCCCTCCCTCCCCCTTTCTATAGAACAGAGGGGCTGTAGATGGATGGACCCAGTGCATCAGGAAGATAGCAGGTGTTTTTTTAAGAGGTAGGGACAGGGAGTGGGAAAAAAGCCATCATATAAATTAACAGAAAGTCTAAGACCTAAATAAGAAGTCAATAATAATTCTGAAGTAAATAGGAATAATAAGGAGTAAATGAAAATGGAAAAAGGAAGTCTTGTTTTCATGGCCTTAAAACAGTTGTTCTCAACTGGGGGTATCCACCCCCAGGGGACACCTGGCAACATCTGGAGACATTTTTGTTTTTTTTTGTTTTTTTTTTTTGCGGTACACAGACCTCTCACTGTTGTGGCCTCTCCCGTTGCGGAGCACAGGCTCCGGACGCGCAGGCTCAGCGGCCTCGGCTCACGGGCCCGGCCGCTCTGCGGCATGCAGGATCCTCCCAGACCGGGGCACGAACCCACGTCCCCTGCATCGGCAGGCGGACGCTCAACCACCGCGCCACCGGGAAGCCCTGGAGACATTTTTGGTTGGCACAACTGGCAAGAGGTGGGGACTGGGGGAGTCAGCTCCTGGCATCTAGTGGATTGAGGCCAAGGATGCTGCTAAGCCTCCTGCAGTGCACAGGACAGCTCCTCGCACCAAAGAATTATCCAACCTGTATTAGTTTTCTAGGGCTGCTATAACAAATACCATAGGCTTAAGCAACAGAAATTTATTTTCTCACAACTCTGGAGGTTGGAAGTCCAAGGTCAAGGTTTTCAGGGGGTTGATTTCTTCTGAGGCCTCTCTCCTTTTCTTTCAGATAGCTGCCTTCTCCCTGTGTCCTCACATGGTCTTCCCTCTGTTCGTATCTGTGTCTTAATCTCCTCTTCTTATAAGGACACCAGTTATGTTGGATTAGGACCCACCCTAATGACGTCATTTTAACTTAACTACCTCTTTAAAGACCCTATGTCCAAATAGGGTACCTCACATTCTCAGGTACTGCTGGTTAGGACTTCAACATATGATTTTTGGAGGGATACAATTCAGCGCATAACACAGCCCCAAAAGTCACTAGTGCCAAGTGTAAAGAAACCCTGCAAAACACTGGAACTAGCTGGTAAATATTAGAGTAGGATGGTAAACATTTTAGTAAAATTAAAGCCTTTTTAAATTTCTCTAATGGCTGAGCTGAAATTCCTCCTTTGATGTGTTTTGAGGCCTCCTCCGTTGATGTTACTGTCGCTGTGTTCTCTCTTTAGACTGGAACCCATTGGTGCAGCTGCCAGTAAGGAATACTCTCTGGAGAAAAACTTGGAGAAAATGAAGTTAGACTGGGTTAACATGACGTTCAACTTCGTGAAGTACAGGGACACCGTGAGTCTCAGTCCAGCTGTTCGGCCCCCTGAGAGCAGCCCATTTATTATGTAGTAAATTACAGAAGGGATTCATTTCAGAACTGCAACAGAGCTCAAAGAAGAAGGATCTCTAACTAATCTGTTTTAAAATTTTTTATTGAGATATAATTGACATATAACATTGTGTAAGTTTACCGTGTACAGTGTGTTGATGTAATACTTTTACATATTGCAGTATGATTACCACCCTAGCTAACACCTCTATCACCTCACATAATTATCCTTCCTTTTTTGTGGTAGGATAATTAAGGTCTAGTCTCTTAGCAGCGTTGAAGTTTTTAATCCAGTATCATTGTCTATAATCACTATGCCGTTGCATCAGATTGTTTCCTCCTGTCCGCCTTCCTGTGCCAGTCAGCCTTCCTCCCAGACACCATGGAGGGATGCATTTTCAAGTGAGAAAGGCCTTTTGATTCAGAGCAACAAGATTTCTGTTGAAAAAGAGCTGAGCAAGCCTCCTGGATTAGCATCTCCCTGGGAGGGCACCCCAGGTCCCTCAAAAGTATACCTGAGGTAGACAGTACTTAGCACTTCTCCAGTGTTATTATATTAAGCGCAGAAATCACCTGAGAATCTTTCTAAAGTGCAGGTTCTGAGTCAGCAGGTTTCGGCTGGGGCCTGAGGTTCTGCAGTTCCAACAAGCTCCCAGATAATACTGAAGCTGTGGTCTCTGGACCATATTTTGAAGAGCAAAGCTGTAGACTTTCTTGTCACTGACACTTGTAGAAAACATATAAGTTCACAGAGTGCCTGTGGAGGTGCATAAACCTGAAGGGTTTGCTCAGCCATCTCCGGGGTCTGGCTTGCTCTTGGGATGGGCCATGGGTAGGACTTGCTGCTTGGGTGAGCTGTACATCATGGAGGCAACAGGCAGAAACTCACATACTGCAGGCCGTCAGCTCTTAAACCAGTGCATTTCAACCCTGGTACATTTCTGGTCACTCAGTTCCAATGTGTGTGTGTTTGGGGTAGGTGGCTGGAGTTCCCACACTACCACACAATTCTCTGACACCAGCTGGGTGCCTTCCAACTCCACTCAACTCTGACACTATCTACCTGGAGACAGCATCAGATCCCACAAGGTAAGGGCTCAGTCCTACAAGACTGCGAACCCCCTCACGCCCCTTCAGATGCCAGTCTCAAGCCCAGGGTATCACCTGTGCTTCTGACCGACCAGCTATAGATTGGAGGTCCCAACGACACCCTCCTTGGGCCCAATTAATTTGTTAGAACTCAGAGAAACAGTTTACTTACTAGATCACTGGATTGTTATAAAAGGATATAGGACCCAGGAACAGCCAGATGGAATGCCTATGGGGAAGTGGTGTGAGCTTCCATGCTCTCTCTGAGCATGCCACTCTCCCCAGATCTCTACATGTTCACCAACTCAGAAGCTCTCTGGACCCTCTCCTTTTGTGTGTTTTTTTTAATTTAATTTTTTTAACATCTTTATTGGAGTATAATTGCTTTACAATGGTGTGTTAGTTTCTGCTGTATAATAAAGTGAATCAGTTATACATATACATATGTTCCCATATCTCTTCCTCCTTTTGTGTTTTTATAGAGGCTTCATTACTTTGGCATAGTTGATTAAATCATTGGCCACTGGTGACTGAACTCAGTCTCTATCCCTTTTCCCCTCCCAGGAGGTCAGGATGGTAGAACTAAAAGTTCCAACGCTCTAATCCCAGGGTTGGCTCTCCTGGCAACCAGCCCCCAACCTTTGGTGTGGTCCAAAAAGCCACCTCAATAACAAAACAAAAGATCCCTTTATTACTCTCATCCCTTAGGAAATTCCAAGGGTTTTAGGAGCTGTGCTGGCAACAAAGACCAAAGATACGTTTCTTATTATAAATCACAATATCACTCTGGCCTGAGCATCTGTATTTTTAAGGCACCCCTGGTTTTTCTAAAGTGCAGTGTGGATTGAGAACTAAAACCCTAAAGGCTCCCATACTCCTCCCTCCCCCAGGCTGCATGTTATTCTTTTGTGACTTCTTTTCCTTTTTGTCTTGATGCCTTGATTTCACTTGACTAAGAACTGTAGACAAGCCAGTGGGAGGGAGGAGAACTGGGGGCCTCTCCCAGCAAGACCAGGCGACAGTGTGTCCTAGCAACTTGGTGTTACAGGATCTGATTGGATTAGATACTGCTAGAGGCTGTGGGGCTGAGATGAGGAGTTAAGTCGGGGAACCTGATAACAGCTCAGTTACATCTGGCCAGTCTTCAGAGTTTTTGACTGAAGTAGCCATAGACAAGGGTCAACAGCAAAATGGGAATTGAGGTACCACTTCATTAATAGCTGGACACCCGTCAGTGCCGAGCTGCTGGTAAAAGGTGGATGAGAGAATATGTCCTTGCTCCAAATTAACCACCCAGATGTAGGTTTGAAAGAAGTGAAAACAGAGCAAGAAAGACCAGACCTATTACAAAGGGACAGACCCTTATCAGCTTTCTTGCCACGTGGCCCAGGAGGAAAAGTCCATCTACAGGGGCTAACCTTTAAGGCACAGTAACCCTAACTACCAGTAAAATATGACCAAAAAATTATTTAGTCAGAGGTTCCCAAACTTTCTTGGTTCACGGTGCTGTTGGTATCTGAGTACTTTTTAAATGGTTCCCTTCTCTAGTCCAAAAGAAATACTTAACAGCTTTGTTTATGAAGTAATTGGGTTCAAACAACTTAAGTATTTGTGTCCCATCAACTGAACAAAGGTCTGACAAAAAGTGCATATAAATTAAAAGAAAAACATTTGTATTTTGTTTTAAAATAACCACAGTTATTTGCTGTGAGTTTGCTGCAGTGCCCTGGGGCACAAGGTTTGGGAACCAAAGGTCTAGACCTAACCAGATTAGCAGTTGATTCTACCTGAGGGAGAGCCGGGAAAACAAGTGAACAGAAAAGCAAGAACACAGGGAAGGGGACAGAACTCCTCCTCTTCTAAACAGATGCTAGTTGCAGGTCTAGGCTTGGACCGTATTTGATTTCTGCAAAGGAGGTAAAAAAGTCTTTAAGAATATTTTCAAGGAAGAAGATAGAAAATTCCACCTCCTACAAGACATAGTGTCCCACAAGGGTGGAGATCTGAGCTGTGAGGACTTTGAGGATCAGCATGAAAATCTGTGGGGGAGAGGTCTTGCGATTTTGACGGGGTGCTCATTTTTATTCACAGGATACAAGCATCTTGTGTGCAGTTGATGACATTCAACTGCTACTTGATGATCACGTGATAAAGACCCAGACCATGTGTGGCTCTCCATTTGTCAAACCAATAGAAACAGAATGCCGGGTAAGAGGAAATGAGGTTGAATGTTTTGTGATGGCCCGTTAGCTCTGGGTTTCTTGGAGGAGCAAGAAGGTTTTTTTGTTTTGTTTTGTTTTCTGGCTGTGCGGCATGAGGGATCTTAGTTCCCTGACCAGGGATCCAACCCGTGCCCTCTGCAGTGGAAGAGCGGAGTCTTAACCACTGGACCACCAGGGAAGTCCCGGAAGAAGGTTTTTAAGTCCAATTAACAAAGAAACTCACTCTCTCTTGATTAGAAAAAACAACAACAACAAAGACTGAAAGCAATAACCATCCAAGTAAGCTTTTATAACAGTCTGCCAGACTGAGCTTTTGCAACAGTCTGCTAAAAGAGAAGATGAGATTATTTGAATGCACCAAACAAATGTACATATGGAAAGTATCTTATGGGCTATAGTAATCTAGAATGTAAATTACATGAGGTTTGGCTTCCTTTGCTCTTTGTTTGAGGAAGTGGGATAGGCTAAGGACACAAACTTGAGCCAGACTGCCTGGGTTCAAATTCTGACTCTGCCCCTTATCAGTTGTGTGACCTTGGACAAGTTACTTGAATTCGTTGTATGTCAGTTTCTGCACCTGTGAAGTGAGCTTTGTAATAGTATCTCCCTTATAAATCTGTTGGATTAAATTGGTTTCACATACATAAAGCACTCAGACCATCACTTGTCACAGAGTAAGCCTTATAAATATTACTGTTGTTGTTATTGTTATTATTATGATTATTCCGCTAGGAAAAGAACTCTATGAGGGCAAGGACTCTTGTTTTTTTCTCTCAGTGCTGTATCCACTTTGCCTAGAAGAGTGACCAGGACATAGTGGGCACTCAATAAGTATTTGTGGAACAAGTGAATGAGTGAATGCATCAATTTGTCAGTTGGTCTGTGGTGCAGAGTGGCATTTAATGACTCAGATATGAAATGCTAAATTTGCAGAACTGGGAAGAAAAGCTAGTTCGCGTGCAGGAAATTTTGGATGCCTGGTTAAAATGCCAAGCCACCTAGCTATACCTGGAACCAATCTTCAGTTCAGAGGACATCATAGCCCAGATGCCAGAAGAGGGCAGGAAATTTGCCATCATTGATAGTTACTGGAAATCACTCATGTCCCAAGCCGTGAGTTTTTACTACCTAGCACATCTCATCATCAGGAATGTGGGATGCCATACAGATGTTCCTCATTGTGCAACGCAGCCATGTCCCTTGAAATCTATTAGTGAACTGGATTTTTGCAAATTCAATATCTTTATAAATTTTTTCTAATTTCAAAAGTTATTATTAAAAATTCAAACATGGAAATAGGAAATATAAAAAGTAGAGGCCTTTTGAAATCCCAACTTCGTAAAGGTAACTATTAGCAGTTTGGATAATTTAGCTCTCATTCCTAATGAGGTATAAGATTTTATTTGTTACACGATAATGCAATAAAGCTTTTATAGATGGAGAATAATTTTAGAATTCAGATAATTCTCTGTATTCAGTTACTCAGTTGTTTAACAAATGTTCAAGGGACCAGCGCAGATAGTATAGAATGTCGTGGTCTGAATTGCACAGTACCAGAAGTTAAAATATAATTGGCTTCGTTGGTTTCAGGTGCCCAACCCCAGCCCAGTCAACCATGGCCAGAGGAAGAGGGTCATGTTATATGAGCAGTCAACCTTGTGGGATTAGGAGGTGATTAGGGTATGAGGGTCATTAGTTGATGGGCTGGTCGCACACTCATTACAATAACCAGTCTCAGAATCTGGGAACCCCATGATGATTATCACCTTTTTTTATGGAACCTAGGTAAAAGATACCAGGGTTCTGATGGCAGCAGACCAACCACGGATGGCTGAGAGGCTTCAAGAAGCCAACCTTCTGTTGGAGGACATCCAGAAGGGGCTGAATGATTACTTGGAGAAGAAGAGACTATTCTTCCCCAGGTATCCAGTATCATTCTCTTGCTTGAAGTTACCCTCTTGACCCATATATAGGTAGAATTACATTTTTTCATACTGTGAGTTAGCTTCTACTCATCTATTCCATATTCTTTCTAGGTTTTCCATTCCCCAAAAGACAGCTCTCAGGGGTAAGGTGTGTCTTCACGGTCACTATTTAGAGTGAGGTTGAATGGACACCAATGGAACCAGCATGGTCAAATACCCAATTAGAGGGGTACAGTACTCAAGAGCCTGGCCTTTGGAGTTAAACAGACCTCAGTTTGAGTCCTTAGCCACACGTGGCTATCCAGTGCTTGAAATGTGGCTAGTGTAACTTAGAAAGCAAATTTTTAACCTATTTAATATTAATTTTTAAAATGTAAATAGTCACATTTGGCTAATTGCTTCAGTGTTGGACAACACAGATATAGCACAAATAGTGGAAAGAACCTCGACTTGGAAGCACAAAACTTAGTGAGAGGAGACCTCTGAAATTTGGGCTTCTAGTCCTATACCCACTACAGTTATTCCTAATAAAAATATGAATAATAGCCAACACCCATACAGCATTTACCATATGCTAGGTCACCACTTTAAGTGCTTACACGAATTATCTGATTTAACCCTTAAAATAATCTGATGAGGTTGCTAGCATTATTTTTACCCCCATTTTACGAATGAGAAAACAAACAGTAACTTGCCAAAAAGCACAAGACTGCTAAAAGAACAAGCTAGAATTCAAATTCAGGTAGTCTGGATAAGACACTCAGTTATTTAAATTCTCTGAGCTTCATTTTCTCCCTAAGTTAATTAAACACATACACGAAGTATCTCAATATTTCTATGTGCATTTTTATGGCATAAAATTAAGCACTCTCAACAAACACTTTGAAAATGTTATTGATAGTCACATATTTTCTATTAATTTTAGCTTGAAAATACAGTGCTAAATAATGATTTTAGTTTTAAATTATACAGATATATTAATTATTACTCTTATGGCCATTGGCCTTATTCATTATCATACATGATGAATCCATAGAGGTCAACTATTTGAATTTCACTTGGAAGTGGGAGAAATTGGCATCCTCATTAGATATTGGTTAGTCAACCAGCCAACAAGTAATTATTGAGCTATTCCTACCCATTCAACGCTGCAGTTATAGTGTATTAATTTGCTTTGCTGCATAACAAGCCACCCCAAAACTTAGAAGCTTAAAACAACAGCTATTTTACTTAGCTCACAATTCGGTGGGTTGGAAAACTGGGCTGAGCTCAGCTGGGTAGTTCTTCTGGTCTCATCAGGGCTCACTCAAGTGACTATAGTCAACTGGCAGTCAGTGGCCTCAGTCACTTGTCTGGTGGTTAGCTTCCTGTTGACCAGGGCAGTGAGGATAATTGGGCCACATGTCTTTTATCCTCCAGAAGGCTAGCCTGGGTTTATTCACATGGTGGTGGTTGTAGGGTTCCCAAGAGCAGCAAGAGTGGAAGCTTCAAGGCCTCTTGATGTTTAAGCTTGGAACTAGTACAAATTCATGTTTGCCACAGTCTGTTGGCCAAAGCAGGACACAGACCCAGCCAAGGTGCAAGAGATGTGAAAACAAACTCCACCTCTTAAAGAGAGAAGGTGCAAATATTGTGGTCTTTTTGTAATCCACCAAATACAGTGAAAACCATCATCATATGATCCCTCCTTATGAAACTTAAAACCTAGTGGTTACAGTAGAGGTTTGTCCCTTGAACATTTTCTGAAGGTTTGTTGTTGCTTAGGGTATAAGCAAGAGAATGAAGCTATCTTATTACCTCTAATATAAAACATGATAAATCCCTCTGCACATGAAGAGGCTCATTATTAACATGCACTTCTTACTTCCCACCTGTAACATTTTTCTGGAGATATGGAAAGAAAGGGAAGTCTTTTCTCCTCCTACCCAGCAGTTCTCAACACTGACTGCACATTAGAATCGCCTGGGATTTTTAAAAATACAAATTCCCAGACCCAATCCCAGATCAGTTATATTGCAATCACTGGGAAGTGGAACCTTGGCATTGGAATTTTTTTTATAAGCTCTGCAGATGATTCTAAAGCGCAGCCAAGGTTAAGAACCACTGCTCTATCCAGGTTTCTTTCACCTGGTAGCAACCCCTCTCTCCCAGACATATAAAATCCACACATACCAGCTTTCTTCCTTTCTTTTGCTCTGAGTCAAAACCATCTCCACCCTCTATGCCCTAGATGAAAAATGGTGAAGAGGAGTGGGCCTTAGATAAGACTCTAGAAGTAGCTGGCGTTCACGGGAGTGTCATCTACCTGTTGGGGAGTATCACCTTGTTGGAAAAAGAAGCTCTTAGAAGAGATTCCAGTAGCCATCTTCCTTTGCTTTGCAATAGGTTCTTCTTCCTATCAAATGATGAGCTGTTGGAGATCTTGTCAGAGACAAAGGACCCCCTCCGAGTTCAACCACACTTGAAGAAGTGCTTTGAAGGAATTGCCAAGCTGGAGTTTACAGACAGTCTGGAGATTGTGGGCATGATCAGCTCAGAAAAAGAAATCGTTCCATTCAAACAGAAAATCTCCCCAGCTCAAGCCAAAGTAACTTCACTTACCCATTTTTGGTTCTTATCATCATAACAGAGCGAAACAGAGAGAGTCAGATTGTATGTTGGTTAAACATTTGGACTCTGGTTCCAGACTGTCTGGGTGTGGAACACTTAGATTACACAGCTTAATGACGGGGTGACTTTGGGGAACTAATCTTTCTGAGTCCGCTTGCTCATCTCTAAGATGGAGATTATACTGCAATTCACATGGCATCCTAAATTTGTGGAAGGATTTCAACCAAACTTCATGGGGAGGCAGCAGCAGGAATCAGATCCAAACAACTAATGCTGTTTAAATCCCCATGAGCAGAGCCCAGTTTAAAGAGATCTGGTCAGATGGGGCAGGTGTTTTTTTTTTTTTTCTTTTGCAGTACACGGGCCTCTCACTGTTGTGGCCTCTCCCATTGCAGAGCACAGGCTCTGGATGCGCAGGCTCAGCGGCCATGGCTCATGGGCCCAGCCGCTCCGCGGCATGTGGGATCTTCCTGGACTGGGGCACGAACCCGTGTCCCCTGCATTGGCAGGCGGACTCTCAACCACTGTGCCACCAGGGAAGCCCGGGGCAGGTGTTTTTTTTTTTTTTTTTTTTTTTTTTTTTTTAGCTGTACGTGGGCCTCTCACTGTTGTGGCCTCTCCCATTGCGGAGCACAGGCTCCGGACGCGCAGGCTCAACGGCCATGGCCCACGGGCCCAACCGCTCCGCGGCATGTGGGATCCTCCCAGACCGGGGCACGAACCCGTGTCCCCTGCATCGGCAGGCGGACTCTCAACCACTGCGCCACCAGGGAAGCCCGGGGCAGGTGTTTTTTTTTTTTTTTTTTTTTTTTTTTTTTTTTTTTGTGGTATGCGGGCCTCTCACTGTTGTGGCCTCTCCCGTTGCGGAGCACAGGCTCCGGACGCGCAGGCTCAGCAGCCATGGCTCACGGGCCCAGCCGCTCCGCGGCACATGGGATCCTCCCAGACCGGGGCACGAACCCGTATCCCCTGCATCGGCAGGCGGACTCTCAACCACTGCGCCACCAGGGAGGCCCCCGGGGCAGGTGTTTTTAAAGGTCAATAATATTTCATGGAATTAATGCCATTTAACTCAGATTTTTCATACATGTGCCCTTATCAAATGAGTAAAATATAAGTTACTTCCACTCTTGCTGAACATGACAGCACCCCAGCGTAGAAACAGACAAGCACTCTTGCCTTGCTGTTTTTGCCACCCACACATTGAAGTTGCAACAACCAGGGATCATATACCTTAAAACCAGACACCAGCTAGCTCACAAGCACCTGAGGTCAGCAGGTACAGTTGCCTGAAATTCTAACACTGAATAATATGCTGCACATTCAAATTACCTGTAGAGCTTTAAAAAAATCCAAATGCCCTGCTTGCATCCCATACCAATTAAATCAGAATGTCTGGGAGCGGGAGTCAGGCATCCATAATTTTTAAAGATCTCCAGATGATTCCAGTGCACAGCAAAGTTTGGGGACCACTGGAATAATGCAAGAATTAGAACTGTTCAATTAGAAATGAGTCATTTATTTTATGAACTTGTCGACTAAAAAAAAATGCACAACCTAAACGTTAAGAGTTGTGTTTTGTTCAGCGGACATTCTTAGGACTTCAAGCTGGAGAGGCAGCATCTCAAGTAACCCTGAGAAAACTGCTTGGAGGAGGCAAGGAGGGGAGATACATAGGAGTTTTGCAACAAAGGGCAGGTAGTCTGAACTTCAAAAGATTGTTGTTAATTAAAGAAAACCAGATATCTCAAGTTAAGGTATTTAGTGCTTTTCTATGGATGGGAAAATGCAAAAGTCTAGGCTCACTGAAATCATTCCTTTGATATGCACGTCAGCTATCTGGGGCCAGTATCCTGTGTTTTCTCATCCTGAGTTCCCTCAGGGCTCACCAGCTCACTTTGGGAGGTGGTGGCTGCAGTCACTGATAGCTGCAGCATCTTTTGATTACTGATATGGCAGAGGCAATATTTTATTTCTCAAACTGAAGTGTAAATGGGTCATTTGTCTCCTGAGAGAGACATAAATAACTTTATTTACAGTTGTCTTCCAGAAAATGATATGAAAGAAGTGCATGTTAAAAACTCCCCGTTGCCCCTTTTTTGAGACATACACTTAGAATACACTAAATAAGTGTAAAACCAATAGTTAAAGAATACTGACTTGAAGGTGTGCAAACCTTTGGCCTCCCTCCAGCCCTGTCCAGAGAGAAAGCTGGCTTCTGCCCATGGTCCCTCCCTCCAGGCTTAGCTAACTGTCACTGCCTCTCTGTCTGTCTCAACCCACAGGGCATGGTGGAAAGATGGCTCCAGCAGGTGGAACAGATGATACTTGCCAGTATGCGGGAAGTTATTAGACTTGGGATTGAAGCATATGTCCAGGTAAATGAAAATTGGGGTACACATGCCAGGGTGTTGGTACACCAACAAGAACTTTGGGGACAAGGTTAAATGGAAGCCTGTCTTCTGCTAAAACCCACCCCTCTCCTGCTGAGTAACACCTGACCCCTCTGTGCCTCTTTCTCCTTTCCCCGTAAATCCTGGGGCAGTGTATGTATTTCTGAATATAAAACGTTTGCAGTTAGAAGCAGCTGACACTAGCATAGCCTGTGAGCCAGAACCCTTTGTTTGCTGTGGGGCAGTACTTTCTGTGAAAATAATTGATGGCAAGCGGTTTATTTAGAGCCCCTCCCCAATTAAACATCCCCTCCCCCAGGCTTTTATTAACATTACACATGCCCTGAAGGGCACAACTCATTAAGCTCCCAAAGCTTTAGGTGACCTGTATAACAGAAGGCCTAAGGGAAGAGAACGTTGCAATTACTCTTTAGCCAGCTCCCCGCAAGGTTAATGTTGGCAGACTAGATATTTAGTCTCCTCTACTTTGGGTGCTTCTCACTTTGGGGCCCCCACCCCTATCTCCAGGACTTTTTCCATCAAAAAAAGGGGTATTCAATTAACACCTTCCCACTAAGTACCAAGGACTGACCCTGCTGCCCCTCTCAGTAGTATGTGCCTTGTAAGTGAAAGACCAGTCCTTTGTCCCATGACATATTACAAATCAAAAATTAAGTTAAAGAAAAACGGCTACCTGTATGAAGTTATTTCATGCAATTGCATCTGTAGCCAGACACAGCAAACTTTTTCTGTAAAGGACCAGATAGTAAATGTTTTCAGCTCTGCAGGCAATATACACCAGGCACAACTATTTATCCTTGCCTTTCTAATAGAAAAGCAGCCTTGGATGATGGGTTCAACAGTGGGCATGGCTGTATTACAATATAACTTTATTTACAAAAACAGATATGGCCATATTTGGCCCTCAGGCTATAATTTCCCTATCTATAGTTTAAAATAGTTAGGGCGGTCATGGCTAAGAAAATCGTGGGGCAGTACTGCAATGTTTTGTAGCTATCAAAAGGAGTAGTTATATAAATACTTTCTGAACAACACCTTGATTATAACTATGTAAAATCCCTGGATGGGAGCATTAAAAAAAAAAAAAAAGAAAGAAAGGAGTCGTTGACTGAAAAAAAAATGCACGACATAAGAGTTGTGAGTTACGTTTTATTTGGGGCAAAATGAGGACTCTAGACTGGGAGACAGCATTTCAGATATCTCTCAGAAAATGCTCCAAAGAAGTAGGGGGGAAGGTCAGTATATATGTGATTTTGGTGAAGGGGGAGTACATGCAATCATCACATATTTTTTGCAGAAGGTTTCTGCTAGTCACGAGGAGCAGACGTCACCATGAAGGGTTTTAGTGCTTTCCTAGATACAGGAGATGCAAGAATTGGGCTCATAAAATGGTTTCCTGAAAATATCTAATTATCTGAAGACCTGTTCTGCCAGTTTTTCCCAGAGCACAGAGTGCCTTATTCCTGATCTCCACCCTGAACTCCTTGCAGGGGGTGTTGAAGGTCAGCAGCTGCAGCAGGTCATAACTTAATCCTTGTAGAGGTAGATGGCAAGTGACAACCTATAGGCGACAGAGTTAGTGAAATTGTTGGTGATGATCCTTTTCTTTTTCATAAAATTCAGGGAGGAAGACATAAATCTGTAATCCCAGAAATGTCAAGCCTTGTAGCTTCTGAGGTTGGGGATGACTTTTGTTTTTGTTGAGGGGGTAAGATGGTGGTAGATGTTTTTAGGAAGTCAGTTTAAATCACACAAGATGAACTGACCCTATAATGTGCCCCACTGCACTTTCCCAGGTCCCTCGTAATCACTGGGTCTTGCAGTGGCCTGGCCAGGTGGTTCTCTGTGTCTCCTCCATCTTTTGGACCCAGGAAGTTTCCCAAGCCCTCGTTGAAAAGACCCTACCGGTAAGTGAGCCTGTCATGAAGCTTGTAGAGGAGATTTGAGCTTGATTATGATTTGAATGACATATAATTAGAGTAGCCATTTTTCTAAACAAAAAAATAAACAGCCCCATGGTGTCACAGAAGGCAAGGTTCTCTTCGGGACAGAGATTTGGGAATTAGGGCTGTCCTGGAGTTCTGTAGTATAAGAACTCTCACGTTTCTTCCCAGATGGAAATTCTAGGCTGCAGTATCCTAAGTTTCATCAGCCTTTGCTTCCAAGTGTCAACCTGGCAGAATTTCTACCAACAGAGACTGCTCATCTTCTTCCTGGGCCAAGAAGTCACCTGATCCTGTTTTCCTCTCCTCTTCCTCCACCATATCCCTTCTTACCACCTCCAGTCCAACACTAACCCACCTCCAGCTTTTCCTTCAGCTTTCTCTTGAGACCAAGAATGCTCAGGTCCTGCTTGTCTTCAGATCCGGACACACATATTTCCAGCTAACTCTGCCACCGATGCCTGTACTTGAGGGTTCAAGACCTGGATGGGTTTGAGTTCAAATTCTGACACCTCCACCTGTTAGATATGTGAACATGGTCAAGTTACGTAACCTGAACCTCAGTCTCCTTGTCTATAAAATGGAAGGAATTGTAGCACCACACCTTACTACTGTGAAGGGTTAAATGAGGTGCTAGTAAATTATTCAGTACTTAGATCCTAGGCTATAAACCCCACAGGGCAGGGGGCATGTCTTCTTGGCTCACTATTATATCTCAGGGGGTTATTGCAGTGTCAAGCACATAGTAGTTGCTCAATAAATATTTTTTGACTGAATACATGGTAACTCCATTCCCAACATTTTTACCACGGTATAATTTCCCATGATTATCTCATCAGAATTCCTGTTATTCCCCCTATATACAATATGATTGCCTGTGGCTAGAATATATTTTAATTTACTATATTTTGCTTTATACATTAAAATTAGAACATTAGTATTTGACAAAGTTTCACTTTTTACAGATATCTTGTTGTTAATTCCTAAAAGATGTGTTGCACTTTACACGTGCAAACTGCTTTCACGTACATCATTTCAAACCTCAGAAACACTAAAAAATTCTGACTTTTGTGACTGTATCTCTGTGCCCCAGTTTTCCTACCTGTAAAAGAGGAGAGTGCTTCCCATCACACACTCAAGCCCTGGAGTACAATGAATGCTGAATGATGTGCCTTGGCATCCTAAAGGTGTTGGTACAGAATTGCTATCCATCCATCCATCTACCCATTGTTCATTTAACAAATATTTGTTTGACGTTGCAACTGGGACTTCGCTGCTAGGCAAAGGGAATTAGAGGTGAATGAGACAATCATGGTCCCTGTCCTCACGGATTTACAGTCTAGTGGGGGGAGATTAAAAGGCTCTTTTACAGAACTATGATACTGAAAGTACAGGGATCCAGAAAGCATGGGAAGGAAGGAGAAAAGTAAGAGAGGGGAAGATTTCCCAGAAAAACAGTGTCTAAGAGGAGACATAAAATATGAATAGGGAGTAGCCAAGCAAAGAACAGGAGAAAGAGCACTCCTGAGAGAGAGAGAGAGAGAGACAGAGGAGAGAGGAGAGGAAAGAGAGAGGAGAGAGAGAGAGAGAGAGAGAGGAGAGAGGAGAGAGAGGAGAGAGAGAGGAGAGAGGAGAGAGAGAGAGAGAGAGAGAGAGAGAGAGAGAGGAGAGAGGAGAGGAAAGAGAGAGGAGAGAGAGACCAGAAAGTGCAGAAGTCCGACGATGAAAAGTACGGTGCATTTCAGGCAAACTGAAGGCAGTTTGGTCCAGAATTGCTGTGGAATGCATGTGGTTAAGAGAGATGCAGGGGGCAGTTTCATCACCAATGGCTTTACAGACACACCAAGAGTGATGGGGACACATCAAAAAGGCTTTTTTTTTTTTTTTGCTATGTGCTACGGATATTATAATTAATAACAATAACAACCACCACTATTTACTGTGTGCTTTATTCACACCAGACATTGTGCCAAGTGCTTTACATACACTATCTTATTTAATCCTCAAAACCACTTGAAGAATAGCTATAATTATCGGGATTTGACAGATCAGGAGACTGAGACTCAGAGGGTTAAAATCATTTGCCAAAGAAGACCATAACAGGAAAGTGGGGAAAATGAGATGAGCCTAGGGTGGTCTCACTTATTTTTAATTCTCTTTTTTTTTCAGTTTTAATTAATTAATTAATTTATTTTTGGCTGTGTTGGGTTTTCGTTGCTGCATGCGGGCTTTCTCTAGTTGCGGTGAGCAGGGGCTACTCTTCGTTGGAGTGCGAGGACTTATTGTGGTGGCTTCTCTTATTGCGGAGCATGGGCTCTAGCCGCGTGGGCTCAGTAGTTGTGGCTCGTGGGCTCTAGAGTGCAGGCTCAGTAGTTGTGGCACACAGGCTTAGTTGCTCCGTGGCATGTGGGATCTTCCCAGACCAGGGCTCAAACCTGTGTACCCTGCATTGGCAGGTGGATTCTTAACCACCGCACCACCAGGGAAGTCCCATTTTTAATTCATTTTTATTGTTCAACTCTTTATTTTGAAATAATGTCAGACCTGCAAATAACGTTGCAAAAATAATACAAAGAATTCCCATACACCCTTCATCCAGATTCCCCACATATTAACATTACATAACCACAGTACAATTATCCAAATCAGGAAATCAACATTGATACAATATTATTATCTATTCTATAAACCTTTTATACTCATCCTGGTTCAGGATCCAATCCAGGATTACATGTTTACATGCATTTAGTTTTCATATCTCCTTTGTCTACTTTAATCTGAGTTTCAGGCATTTTTGTTAATTCTGGTTTACTACCTAATTTATATATAGTAAAATTCACCCTTTTTAGTGTGCATTTCTTTCTTTTTTTTTTTTTTTTTGCGTTATGTGGGCCTCTCACTTTTGTGGCCTCTCCCATTGCGGAGCACAGGCTCCGGACGCGCAGGCTCAATGGCCATGGCTCACGGCCCCAGCCGCTCCACTGCATGTGGGATCTTCCCGGATCAGGGCATGAACCCGTGTCCCCTGCATTGGCAGGTGGACTCTCAACTAGTGCGCCACCAGGGAAGCCCTTTAGTGTGCATTTCTGAATTTTGACAAGCACATACAGTTGTGTAACCACCATCACAGTCAAGACATAGAACAGTTCCAAACATCCTAAAATTTTCTTCATACCCTTTGTAGTCAACCCTTTCCCCTATTCTCAGCCTCTGGCAACTACCATTTTGTTTTCTGTCCCTATAGTTTTGTCTTTTCTACAATATTATAAAATGAAATCATATAGTATCTAGGCTTTCAAATCTGAATTCTTTCAGTTAGCATAATGCATTTGAAATTTGTCTCAATGTTAATGACTGGGGGTGAGGGAAAGGGAGCTTGAGGGATGAAATCCAGGAGTCTGGTTTGGACCATGGGGTGGTGGATGGTGTCATTCCAGAAAAGGGATTACCAGAAGAGAATCCAGTTTAACCCATTGTTCCATCTTACTCCCCTGCTAGGATTTTCTGAAAAAGAGCAATGATCAGATTGCACAGATTGTCCAGCTGGTGCGAGGAAAGCCGAGCAGTGGGGCTCGACTCACCCTTGGGGCCCTCACGGTCATTGATGTCCATGGTAAGCAAGGAGGTTTCCCTCGCATTACTGACTGTCCAGTAAGAGCTGCCAGGCTTGCCTCTCTCCCTTCTGGATGGAATGACTCAGGTCCCTTTTCTCATTAGGAAGACGCTTCTCCAACTGAAAGTAAGTGAGGGGGTAAGGAGAGGAGTCAGTGCTTCTGTGTATCTCCATCTTATGTTTTCCCCTCCCATCCCCAACCTTTCTGAGATCTACCAACTCGAATCAATTTCCTTGTACTGATCTTTTTTTTTTTTTTTGCAGCACGTGGGCCTCTCACTGTTGTGGCCTCTCCCGTTGCGGAGCACAGGCTCCGGACGCGCAGGCTCAGCGGCCATGGCTCACGGGCCCAGCCGCTCCGCGGCACATGGGATCCTCCCAGACCGGGGCACGAACCCGTATCCCCTGCATCAGCAGGCGGACTCTCAACCACTGCGCCACCAGGGAGGCCCCCTTGTACTGATCTTAATGAACATTTTTGAATACTTACTTGGTGCCAAGCTTTGTGCTAAGTGCTTGACATACATTGTCTTATTTTTATACACATTTCACAGATTAAGAGCCTGAGGTTTATAGAGGCAAATAACTTGCTGAGAGGCACACAGCTAGTAAGTAGCAGAGATGCTTTTGTAATTTGAACTTATGTCTGATTCCAAACCCAGAGACTGGAAATGGGCAGTGATGCAGGGAGGGAATGGGTAAGAGAGGATGCCTTCCAGCTCTTCCTAAAAAAGAGAGAGAGAGAGAAGGAGAGAAGGAGGAAAGGGGGAAGAAGAACCAGGGTCTTTATATAGAGCAAACAACCCCCACACCGTCTCGCCATCATCACCAAGGAAACTAGGGCTGGACCAGACTGGTTGCCTGGGAACAGTGTCTCTTTTGCTTACACACCCAGCTTCCTACTGGCGGTTCATGCATCTTACTCTCTGTGAGGCTGATGCTCATTTCTTTTTTGGCCACACGGCTTGTGGGACCTCAGTTCCCTGACCAGGGATTGAATGCTCATTTCAATCTGATTTCATTTAGATAGACTAGCATAAAATCTGGAGGAGAGAAGGGAGAATATGATCTTCATCTGGCTACATATTTAACTGGTAGGAGTAACAAGTGCAAGCATGGTTACTGCCCAGGATACCTCAGAGTGGTTGGTTTACACACACGCACACACACACACATTCATGCACAAACACATGAACATACACTGCATAGGGAAGGTATCCGAGTGCCTTGAGATTCACCTTCCTCTTGGATCTCTCACACATACCCTGCTCCTGCCACCACTCTCTGGGTTCTCCCAGGAATCTGGTGTGGAATTAAATTCCTTGGGGTGAATGGAAGAGCTGTTGGTGTAATCTTCTGCAAGGACTCTTCTCTGTAGGGTTTTGGATTTTATTGTAATAAAGATTTCTCTCACAGAGAGGCAGTAGACTTACAGAAGTGTCCCTTTGCAAAGTTATATTTCTGAGATCCTGATTTCAAGCTGCTCTACTAGTTCTAAGATCACAATAGCACTTGCCCTGTGAGTTACCTAAAAAATAATGAGGGGCTTCCCTGGTGGCACAGTGGTTGAGAATCTGCCTGCTAATGCAGGGGGCACGGGTTTGAGCCCTGGTCTGGGAGGATCCCACATGCCGCGGAGCAACTAGGCCTGTGAGCCACAACTACTGAGCCTGCGTGTCTGGAGCCTGTGCTCCGCAACAAGAGAGGCCGCCATAGCGAGAGGCCCGCGCACCACGATGAAGAGTGGCCCCCGCTTGCCACAACTAGAGAAAGCCCTCGCACAGAAACGAAGGCCCAACACAGCAAAAATAAATAAATTAATTAATAAACTCCTACCCCCAACATCTTCATTAAAAAAAAAATAATAATAATGAATGATTCTCATAAACTTATGTCCACTCATCAACTTCAGGGCTCCCATCACTGTGAGAAAATTAAATTAGGCTCACAATCTCATGACAGAAAGGAGAAAACCTAGAAATGTATCTCCTAGTTAGTTTCTCAGACACCCCCCTTCATGGAAAGAATACATCTAACAAGGATTCATGGGACCCCTGCCCTTGCTAACTATATCAGGCAAGGCAGATCGTGTTCTCCTAGGATATCTAGAGGCCTGGAACAGGGCCAAAAGGGTCACACTGGGGATAAGATAGCATTTGGGGCAACTACATATTGCAAACCCCTCTGGTTCAGCCTCCCAAGAGTTTGGGAATGATAACAGTAGCTAATACTATAAATTTGTATAATACATAAATACAGATGTTGCTTGAAGTTTGGGGATGGGCGAGGAGGGTAGTTGAGCCTAAAATTGTCGAGATAGTGAGGGGTGGCCTTGATGACGTCCTCAGTCAGACCCTTCTGAGGAATCCATGGAGACGGGAGGATGCTGATGGCTCCGCAAGTGTGTGTTTCCACGTCTGTGTCCCCACAGCTCGTGATGTGGTCGCCAAGTTATCTGAAGACAGTGTCTGTGATCTGAATGATTTCCAGTGGATCTCCCAACTGCACTACTACTGGGATGCCAAGGATGTACAGGTGCAGATGGTCACTACAGAAGCCTTATATGGCTATGAGTACCTGGGAAACTCCCCCCAGCTGGTGATTGCACCCCTCACTGACCGCTGCTACAGGTAAACTCTGGGGCTCCCCCAGACCTGAAGGGCGAATAGAGAATTCCAAAAGGAAAACCTGGGGAAGAAGGTTAGAGCATCTTGAGTTTGTTACCTTTACCGTCTATATTTTAGTTTCTCAGATTTTAGAATTTTCCCCTTCGTCACCATGGTCCCACAGATGGGCATGGAAACTGGGCCTTAGGCCAGAAATGAGAACCCAGTAGGAGTCCTAATGCAAATTAATGTGTTCAAACCAACAATTAGCACGTTGATGCCTCTCCTTGAAAATGGCACAGTGCTTAAATAGAAAGGTCTCCAGTGGCAGGAATCAAGATGGTGCCTGGAGATCCCATGGCCAGAGATAGAAAAGGGGCCAGGTAAAGGACGCAGGCAAGGAGTCTCTGAGCTCTGCCACCCAGTCTGATGAAGAGGTATGGCCATTCTGTGCTCAGCAAAGTGCTTTGCCACTTTGCTTGGAATTTATAACTTTAGAAATCTGGACTTTGTGAAGTTGTCAATTTTGTGATGTTTAGATTTTTCTTTGATTTTATACATTCCTTAGAGTGGAATTTTTTTAATTATAAAAATAGTACTTGAGTATTTTTTAAATTTCAGAGTCCTCAGTCACTTGTTTTCTATGTTCTATGATTTCTGTTCTTCATTCATTTATCTATTCCACTCATTATTCAACAACCATTTCTTGAACTTTCCTGTGCATGATGTATGACCTCCAGGAACCCTCAACCTAATGGGGTGGGGGAGAGACACCCCCTCAGGTGATAACAAGAAAGTGTGTTAACTGAAATTATAGAGGCTCATACAAGGGGCTGTGGAACCACAGCTAACACATCATTCATTTCTAGCATTTATCTTGTGCCTACCATATGGAACTGAATCAAATATGGGTCCTGAACTCAAGAGTTCATAACCTAGTGGGAGAAATATATTTATTTTTCATCATTCCATTGGCATTGGTGATCTTTAGAATGTGGAGTTTATGTGGATTTTTTACTTTTATTTGATTCATTTAGTAAGTATATATTCATTTATCCATTCAGTCATTCATTCAAACAAATGCTTATAGGTGTCACCCAGGTACCAGGCACCGAGGTTACAACACTGAGTAAAATAGAACTTTTTACAATGATGATGTATTGCTCATATAATCAGGGAAAAATATTTAATTACTTGTCTGAGTCAAAACAAAATAAACCAAAAGCAACTTTCTTTCCTGTGCCTTAGGACTTGGCACTGAGTTCTTATTCTCTTCTCCTTAGGACACTGATGGGGGCTTTGAAGCTGAACCTTGGAGGAGCCCCAGAGGGTCCAGCTGGGACAGGCAAGACAGAAACCACCAAAGATCTAGCCAGAGCTTTGGCCAAGCAGGTAGGGAAATGCTGTCCATCCGCACACTCTTTTTCCCATCCCTCTCTGGACCCCTGTCCAGGGGAATTGGCATGAAGTTTAAGATGGCTCAGAGTAACAGGCAGAGTGGGGCTCTACCTCCTTCAGTGGAACAGGAAGAGGGGAGCCCCACCTCTGTTTCATGGTACAGGGTGATTCAGATGGGAGGAAACCCATCCTGAATGGTGCCCACATCCTCCCTCTCTCTAGTGTGTGGTCTTCAACTGCTCAGATGGTCTAGATTACAAAGCCATGGGGAAGTTCTTCAAAGGGCTGGCCCAGGCTGGAGCATGGGCCTGCTTTGATGAGTTCAACAGGATTGAGGTAACTCTGCTACTGGGCTACTGAATGGAGGGTTTGGACATGCAGGGACTTTTTTCTGGGCTCTCAGTTCCTCAGTGACAGGGAATTATGTCTCCTCTAAGGCCCATTGCACAGAGTAAGTACTCAATGAACCAAACAAAAACAGCCCCAAGGAGACAAAATGCATATTTTATAAACATTCTCACCAAATTGATTCCCTCACTCGCTCATTCAAAAATTTATTGAGCAGGGCTTCCCTGGTGGTGCAGTGGTTGAGAGTCCGCCTGCTGATGCAGGGGCCATGGGTTCATGCCCCGGTCCGGGAAGATCCCACATGCCGCGGAGCGGCTGGCCTGTGAGCCATGGCTGCTGAGCCTGCGTGTCCAGAGCCTGTGCTCTGCAACGGGAGAGGCCACAACAGTGAGAGGCCCGCATACCACAAAAAAAAAAAATAATAAATAAAAATTTATTGGGCTGCTACTCTATGTCACATACTCTGCATGTGTTCATGATACAAAGATGAGCAAAAAATGGTTTTGCCCTCTAGACTGTTACAGTCTAGCAAAGGGAAATAAAAATTAAATGATACAAATAGAATATGAGAGAAGTCTATAGCAGTGGTACAGAGGAGTCATCACAAAAGAGGGGGTGGTTAATTCTATTTGGGTAGGGAATTGAGATTAGGAAATGTAAACATGCAACTTGAACCAATAAACACATACTGTGGGTGAAGCATTATGCTAGGTGCTGGAACAAAGGTAAAATAAGGATAAGATACTATGGAAACTACTTACACACACACACGTATGCACATGTATGCATGCATATACACACCATTTTTCTTTTCCTTTACCAAAACCCTAAATCATGCTCCTAATTTTGAATGTGAAGGTCTTATTCTCAGGTGATGGGGTTCTTTCTTTGCTAAGTGAAGGGTACTTTGGCATAGTGGGGTTGGTGGCTGTCAGAAGCAGGAGCTCAAATCAACCAGCCATTCTCACTCCAGGTAGAAGTGCTGTCTGTGGTAGCTCAGCAGATTCTCAGCATTCAACAAGCCATTATCTGGAAGCTAAAGATGTTCATCTTTGAAGGCACTGAGCTCTCTCTGAACCCAACCTGTGCTGTCGTCATCACCATGAACCCTGGGTATGCTGGCAGGGCTGAGCTGCCAGATAACCTCAAGGTAAATACTGAGTGTGTAACTACTGGGTGTACTTTATGGTATAGAAACCTTTGGAAGTATCTGAGGGTCTCACAGAGAAGCCAAAAATAGTAGGACCAGTTGACATTTTTCAGCTGTGAGGAGTAAACCGTCTCCCCAACTAGGTCTCATGAGATGGGAGGAAATATATACATAATAACCAATGGCAAAGAGGAAACAATGAACACTGGAATAAGTATCACTATTTCTGTTGTCTACAGGGGTCAGACAGTTAATATAAATGAGAAAAGCCAGCTGGGCCTGGTAGGGACTCTGACAAATGCCCCATCTAGAGGCAGCATCCCCTACTTAGCCCCAGCCTACTGTTGCCAAGCAGGAATTGTCAGATCTTCTCATTTTTCAGGAGAAGCCAGAAATTTGGATTTTTACATGAATCTTATTTTTAGATCCTGACTCAATGCAAAAATAAATAAATAAATCACTGTAGGCCAAATAAAACAGATCTGCTTATAAGAGAGCATCAAAGTTCAACACAGAGAATGCTGGTAGACCAAGACTAGAGCACATGGAGCTAAGCTGGTTAAGCCTAAGTGGTGTCCACACCAAAGCAGGCTGTTCCAACCAGCTAGAGAGATAACAAGAGAGCTTGTATGTCCCTGGTACCTACTGCTGAGCTGGCCTGAGCTACAGCTGAGGCAATAAGCATTGGCCCTGCTGCTAGTGGGAGAAGGAAAGTGCCTCTGAAGGGGGAGAGAGAGAATTCCAACCAGGCCATCTTAAGGGAACAGGCACTAGATGACCTTAGCATGCTGCTCTCATGGAAGGAAAAAACACAAAGTGCAAGATGAATGGGTCTTCACCTTGGGAAGAGCACCTAGCACCCCAACTGCATGAAAAGAGCAACCAGAGGGAAAATTCTAGGCCTGCTTCTTTATGGATTTCCTTTCAAGGTATTGCTCCATTCCCTTGCGTGAAAGATGTAAGAGAGACCTGGACAAAACCCACATTCACTGACTTTAGTACATGATGCTCCATCTGCTAGAAGCACATTCTGATTAGTTCCCTGGAATCTAATTCAGACAAGCCACTCCTCCTCCTCCGTGGGAATGGAAAAGAAGTCAAAGGGATCCCTAAGGGTGACTCTTCCTTTCTAGGTCAGCATAGGCCAGGGGACACCAAAGTAGAATCTGGACCCACATTTCTCATTTTAGAGTGCCCAGTTGATGTAACTCCCCCCTGCACCCCTCCCAGCCAACAACCATGTTAGATCTGCACAAACAACTTTCATGAGACAGTGTGGCACAGTAGAAGGTACCCAGGGTTGGTGTCAGGAAGCCTGGATTCTAGTCCTGGCTCTACCTCTAATGGAATGACTTGGGCAAGTCACTTCTCCTCTAAGATCTAAGATATTAGAAACAATAGCTGATGTTTATTGAGCCCTCACTATGTGCCACACACCTTTTTAAGCACTTCACTTACATAATATCATTTGTTCTCATGAAAACTATGAAGAGGACACAGTTGTTAGTACATTTTGAGATGAAAGACCTGAGGTCTAGAGGGGTTACATAACTTACCCACAGTTAGTAGCTAGCAGAACAAGGACTCAAATCAAGATTTGTCTGACTTCAGGATTCTTCTGATACATAATTATCCTGCATCCCTGAATGACTTCTACTGTCTACATTGAACACCAGAAAGCTCCAATAGTTGAATGATGCTCATTTGGCATAGGAGGATGAGGTGTTGCTAGGATACCAGCACCTAAGGCCTTCCACACAACCACTGAGGGACCCAATGTGACACATGTACCTGGACAAGGCTAGTGGGGAGGTTCATGGAGCAGTGGATCTGTCCAGTAAAGACAGTCCTTCTTCACTGATTTGTCCTCCAGGCCTCCTTTCCTTGATTGTCACTGGGTGGTCTGAACGATCAGGTTACTTCTCTTTGCCTCTGTAGTTGTACCTTCCCCCATTTTCACCTTATGTGTTCAGGTTCTTTACATGAAATCTTATTTTTAGAAGGCTGTTTCTTTTCCAGGCCTTGTTGCGGACAGTGGCCATGATGGTGCCAGATTATGCCCTCATTGGAGAAATCTCCCTCTACTCTATGGGGTTTCTAGACTCCAGAAGGTATGTTATATTGGCTTTCTAGTGGGTTCTAAAGAAAGAGTGACAGAGTGGCTTTTTGTGGGGTGGATTCAAGGTAAATTGTCCATTGGAAAAAAAAGAGAGAAACTTGAGAAACTGCTTTTACTCACAGGTTGATCTGAAAGCACATAGCCCTGGTCTTGGTCCTGACCCCATCCCTGACTAGGAAATGGCTCAGATTACCAAGAAAGGGCCTCCACTCTATTTGTATACACCTGATTTCTTCTAAGGAAGAATCGCTCATCTCTTCTCTACCCTTCACTCTAACACACACACACACACACACACACACACACACACACACACACTCCTAAATGACTTAAGGCGAGACTGAAAAACATGAAGTTATTCCAAGATTGAAGAGGAAAAATTAATATAATTTAGAATTAACATTGTTATCAATATAATATTTATTTACTCAAATCAACTTGGTTATCTCTCATTCAAGTCTTACCCAGTTTTCTAAGATGGAGATATACACAAGCATCAGTGTCTTTATCATGTGCACCCAGAGTTGTGAATATTTATTGTAAAATGCCTTTTATTGATCTATTTCAAATTTTACATTTGTCTTTTTACATGTCTTGCCCATAATCAATTGATTTTTTGTTACTGCAGTTATCTCCACAAGGCCCACAGTGTCTTTGTGGCCTGGAGGTCCTTGCTGTTAATGCAAGGGGCTGCAGATGTTCTCAACAGAATGTGCCATCCTTCCAAGGCTAAGAGGCTGCCTCAGTTGTAAGAGGTTTATTTTTTCTATAGGAGACTTGGGTTACATTGATTTGCCTGTTCAATTCATTTATTTATTCAATTGGCAAACCACCTACCTTATGCCCAGCCCTGTGCTAGGTGCTGATGAGCAACACAGTCTTTGCTTTTGAAGTAAATCAGTCTTGTTAGAGAGGAGCCCTGCAAGGGGAATGTGCATAAGTATGTTAGTTAGGGTAAACCTGCCCTCCAAATGCCAATGGGTTAGCATATCAAAAGTTTATTTTTCACTCCCTAGAAATCTAAAATGGGTGTTTGTGATCAGAGGAGTTCTTCCCCAGGGACCCAGGTTACTTATATCTCACAGCTACAACACATGAGCATAGAGGATCTTATGGAGGAGGTTTTTATGGACCAGCCCTCAAAGTGGCATACTTCCCTTTCATTCATATGCCACTGGCTAGGACTCAGTGATGTGGCCACCTGTAACTGTGGGAGGCTAGGAAATGTGGTCCCCCCCGTGTGCCCAGGAAAAATAAGATATGGCAGTGCACATGAGCAGACATGTATTGTGTGCTGAGTATATTAAATTTTGAATTGGTTTTCTTAAATTAAAAAAGTAAAACATGGATATTGAAAAAAATTGTAATGTTACAGAAATGCAAAAATGAGTGTCCCCTTTGTGACCCTTTGTCCTACTCTTTAGGCATTAACATTGTTAATCGTTTGATGTAATCTTCCCAAGTGTGTGTTTGTGTGTGTGTGTGTGTGTGTGTGTGGTGTACACATACATTCATATATACAGATAAAAGTATAAACACATATAACTTCTTGTACAGTATATGTTATACATATGTATATGCTTGCTGTTCTTCATCCTGCCTTTGAAAGAAAGTTACAGAGCTTCCTTAGCTCATTATGGTAACTCTGTGAAGAGGCCTTCAAATGATAGGGTTTCTCCATCAAGTTCGTGGGCAGGCCTGGCTTCTGAAGGGACAGGGCACAAGCATGTTGGGAATGTCTGCTGAGCAGGACACGGTCCTCTCTAGAGGGTCTGCAGACATGTCTTTGCCCTCCCAGTCTTGCCCAGAAGATTGTTGCAACCTACCGCCTGTGTTCAGAGCAACTTTCCTCCCAGCATCACTATGACTATGGCATGCGTGCTGTCAAGTCTGTGCTCACTACCGCTGGCAACCTGAAGCTGAAGTATCCAGAGGAGAATGAGAGTGTCCTGCTGTTCCGGGCCTTGCTTGATGTCAACCTGGCCAAGTTCTTGGCTCAAGATGTCCCTCTATTTCAGGTGTGTAGTGGTTTGGGACCTTGGCTAAGCACTGAGACTCAACATTCAAAGATGAAAAAAATTTTCGGCACCTCTTCCATCTCCTGACACCCCCTCCATTCTCTAGCCAGCATACCTATTGCCAGATACCCTCCCCCAAATGTTAAATAATAATGGTAATAGCAATATTCCTAATTCCTGATTTTAATAAATAGTTTCACGGCTAGGATATTTGCTGTTGAGTGTGAGTAATTGTTTATATCAAATGTAATTAGTTTTTTTGGGGAATTATTTTAATGCCTATCTTCCTTACTAGGCTGTAAGCTCTTGAAGACAGAAATCTTGACTGTCTTGTTCATTGCTAGTAAATGACTGAAAGACAGCACAGACTTATTAAATATTTGCTGACTTTTAAAATTTTGGGGAAGGAAAATCATGTTTAACAGATATTGTTGGAATTTGTAATTGTAGATAAGTTTTGGTACAGGAAAAATGAGGTTTGGAATTTTCCAAGGATTCCTGCTACCTGTAGATCTCATTTTAGAAAAATGTTGAGGTTATGTATCTGATAATTCATCTTTTTCACATCTTGAATTTTTGTTAACAGGGAATTATATCAGATTTGTTTCCTGGAATTGTTCTTCCAAAGCCAGACTATGAAGTTTTTATGGAAGTGCTGAATGAGAACATCAAAAAGATGAAACTCCAGCCAGTACCTTGGTTTATTGGAAAAATTATCCAGGTTGATTCCTTGTACCCATGTGGGAATGTACCTGTTTACTGTTTGCTGAGGTCAGGAATTAGAAAGAACTATGGTAGATTGGAACTGAACTGACAGCAATTGGAGATGCCTGATTAGAGATGAAGACACTCAACAATCTGTTGTGCCTTCAGTTTTCATTTCCAGGAGTTGACTTTTAAAATCCAATATTTTTCCTATGACCATCTTCGCTGGGGTTTCTTTTTCATCATTTGGGAATGAAACAGACCTTTCAGGGCATTGGGCTTTGAATTAGTCAAAAACCAACTTTTTTGGTTCCCAGTGACAGAAATCCAATTCAAACTGTCTTAGTCAACAAAAGGGAATTTACTCATTAACCTAACTTGGAAAGTATAGAAATATGTTGGTTTCAGGCATAGTGAGATACAGGTTTTTAGATAATGTCATCAGGAATCTGCCTGTCCTCATTTCTGGATTCTGCCTCCCTCTGCATGAAAAATTCATTTTCAGTTGGACCCCCAGTAGCCTCACACTTAGATTGTCCCATGTTCAGGCCCAGAAGGAAAAAGAGCATCATTCTTGGAGTGTCCTCAGCAAAAGTCTCAGGATTAGCTTTGAATGGTGCTCATAAAGTCACGTGACCATCCCTGAACCCATTACAGAGACAAGAAGTAGACCATAACCACCCCAGCTCTGCCAGAAGTGGAGGTGGAGTCAGAGCCACCCAAGTCATGTGGACTGAACCATGAAGTGGTGGTTCCTCAGGGAAAATCAGGGTGCTGTTATCAATAGGTGAAAGAAATGTTTCTACAGTCTTGACCCTGGAGAACCTTAGTGAAACTTCACCCTAATTTCAGGGATCCTTCCCTAGGATCACTTTCTATGTAAAACTGACTTAAAGTCATAAGTTGAATAAAATAAGCCCCAAATGCACTTTTTCTACAGAATCACAGGACAGAACTACAAGGGACCTTAAATGCCATCTGCTCCTGGATCCTTAAGAACACTGGCATCCAGAGAGGGAACAGATTTGGATTCATATAAACCTAGTTTCAAATCTCACCCCCATCAGTTTTTTGCTGTGAGATTTTAGGCAAGTTAGTTCACCATTCTGAGCCCTAGTTTCTTCATCTGTAAAATGGAGGGAGTAAAACCTTCCCCACAGAGTAATTTTGAGACAAGAAGTACATAAAGTGCTAGATATAGTGCCTGATTACTATATCAAAATCAACCTCACCATCTCCAAAAACATCAGAAATATCATCATTTCCCAAAATCATATTGTTATTTAGAATTAAACGTCAAGGTAGGACCCAGGTCTCCAGATTCTGAGATCAGAATAAAAATTTTTAGGAATAAAAATTTTTTCCCTACTATTCATCAAATGTGCTAGTCTTGACACAATTCATTTAACTCAATATTGAATCCCAATCTATTCGTTGGGATTTTATAGATGGACTTTTTAAAACTAGGCATGAGCTTTTATTTCCAATATTTTATAATAAAAAATTTAAACATGCAGAAAAATTGAAAGAATTTTACTGAGAATACCCATGTACCCACCACCTAGGTTTTATAATTAACATTTTATAATACTTGGCTTTATCACTTACCTATCCATCCATCCATCCATCAACTTATCTTACTTTTTTATGTATTCCAAAGTAATTTCCAGACCTACAGATGAACTTTTATATAGTTTAGTACCAATTTTCAAAAGCAAAATATATGGAGCTACCTTCCCTTTTGTATATTGATACCTTGATAATCCCTTTAAAGTTATGTGAGGGGGAAGGTGAGAGACTATTGAATCATAAGTGCTTTTCTCTCTTTTTTCTAATGCATGGTCAACTCCGTTTATCTTTATTCAATCTGAGATGTCTTTGCAGTCTACTTGAATATAAACCTTACTTGATGGTTGGGGATTTTGTTGTTTTGTCCTCTCTGTAGAACTTAGAACAGTATCTGGCACATAATAGGTGTTTAACAAATATTTGCTGACTCACTTTTGTCAGTACCTGTACCACCCCCATTGTCCTAATTTACACCTTCTGTATAACTCACTTCCAAGGTGAAAAATAATGCAAACAATCCTTAAAATAAAAAGCTTCATATATTCCCTTTTGCTGAGAGACTCACAGTTTAAAAGGAGAGAGAAAACATTTCACATTAATATAAATGACCAAAGCATTTGCATTTCAACTGTCATGGACTACTTGTCACAGACAAAACAATTAGAAAATTCAAAAAATGAGCTTCCACTTAGCTGTTGATTCTCAAGGGTAGGGGCTAAAATTACATGGAAGTTCATTTATATTTTATAGCATTGCCCCTGGCTCAGAAAATACATTTTAATCTATTGAGAGTTCCAATCAAGTCAGAATAGCATTTAGGCCTTGAGAAAGGAAATTTCCAATAGAAATGCATTTGGCTAAAATGTTTCCTTTTCCTCTTTAAAAGCAAGTAGAAATGGTGCAATGAAAAGATTAGTGGCATTGAAGTCAGAGAGCCCTGTGGTCAAATCCTGGTTCCACCACTGATGAGCTTGGGCAAGTTAGTTAGCCTCTCTTGGGCTCAGTGTTCCCACCATTTAAAAGTAGTTAATGATACCTGAGTGGATTAAATGAAATAACTTAGGTAAGTCACTGCTGCTTAGCACATAGATAGGTGCAGAGCAAATAGTATTTCCCATCCCTTAAATAATCTGAGATGCACACATATAGTTATTCATCCAAAAAATATTTAAACAATAGATGACAAATAAAGGACTGCAGTCCTTGTTCCTTGTAGACATCTGACTAATTGCAGTTCTGGGAGGTTTGCAATGATTAACTTCTTATATATGTCTCCTCCCAGATCTACGAGATGATCCTGGTAAGACATGGCTATATGATTGTTGGAGACCCCATGGGTGGCAAGACCTGTGCTTATAAAGTGTTGGCTGCAGCTCTGGGTGATTTACACGAGGGTAAAACTCATATCCCTGGCTTCCAGGGAGGACAGGAGTCCCCACTCAGTTGACTGGCTCCATAGAGATGATGCCAGGCTGTTAACTTTACCATCCCTGATTTGTGACATTAGAGCCAGGAGTAGAACATGGCACACAGAGGTCTGCAGGCAGAGAATAAAGAGGGGGAGAGCTTCTAACGGGAGATTTTATGTGCATCACTAAAGCTGGAGGAATTTTCTCAAATGCTGAACAGTGGCTTCTCCAAAGGTTTCCCAATGAGAGGGAAACTCCTGCCACTTGCCTAAACAAAACTGTTCTAAAAGCAGATCATTGCATGGTTTCTTTTCTTTTTCTTTTTTTTCCTTCCATCCCTTCTTTCCCTCTCCTTTCCTTTTTTCTCCCTCCCATTCTCCGGCCCTCCCATCCACCCTGCCTCCCTCCTTCCCTCCCTCCTTTCCTTCTTTCCTTCCTTCAATTTAATGTAAAAGATAAGACCTCAGACTTTTGAATGAAACTCAGACCTTGAACAAATGACTAAACCTCTCTTTGCCTCTGTTTTCCCAGCTGTAAAATGGGATTGTTGTGATAATTAAATGAGATTATGCAGGTAAATAACCTAGCTCAACAAATAAAAGCCATGTTTATTGCCAGAGAAACAGTTTTGAAGTTTTTTTCTTTTATAAAACACAAGGCTGTGGTTTTGAAAAGCAGTGCCTTGCTGTGCTGTGTTTACAGGATCCCTTCCACTATGCTTCATTTTAATATTTCTTTCTAATAACATTGAGTTACTGCTGATGGAGTTACTGTGGAATTTTTGAGTTTTTTGTTTTGGGCACTAACTTGGCCTTAATAACTTGTTATTTAATAACTTGGGCATTTCAAACTTAAGTAATAATTTTGGCATTGAATATAATTTAGGAAACTAAATGAAGAGAAAGGAGGTTACTCCATTGTCTTTGCCTTAGAATTCTGCAGAAATTATTCTTTATTTAGTTCATGGCTCAGGCACTCCAGTTTTTCCTTACTTTGAAGGATCATGTAAAAGTGTGGTTATTTTCTGTTATTAAACACATACAGTGTGCCATCCATCAGCCTGTGTATTCTGGTTGGGTCCTGGTGCTCCATTTCTCAGGGGATACTTATTGGGCAGCTAAAGAAGAGGTTTCAGGGCTAAGCTAGCCCTTCAGATAGACAAAAGGAAAGTAACCATCATTTTCCAAAATCTTTTACCTGTCAGCTGTTTCCTCATCTCAAGTCAAAGCCAAGGTTCTAGGGTAGCCAGGTACATAAAGAGACCTGATTATATGGCATCTCTCTCCTTTACTGGCTGAGTTCTTTTAGGCCCAGGCAGACTTCTTTAGATCTGACTGGCACATTTGACTTGTTTAAAATGAGCCTCAGAAAACAATATGGTGAGAAACTAATAGCTGTAATAACCTAACAACTTAAGGCTTTGCCTATCCAGTTATCCCAATTTTTATAAAGACTGAGTACAAATTTTAAGGACTATCCTTGGATGGCATATTGCTAAAAGTTGTTTAGTCTTTTAGATGGCATTATTTCTTGTCCTAATGTTCTGGTGTCACCAGAACTTTTGTAACTTGTGTTGGACCTTCTTGCCCAGCCAACCAGATGGAGGAATTTGCTGTGGAGTATAAGATCATTAACCCCAAGGCTATCACCATGGGGCAGCTGTATGGGTGCTTTGACCAAGTGAGCCATGAGTGGACAGATGGTGTCCTTGCCAATGCTTTTCGGGAGCAAGCATCTACTTCGTCTGATGACCGCAAGTGGATTATATTTGATGGGCCAGTGGATGCTGTTTGGATTGAAAATATGAACACTGTTCTGGATGACAATAAAAAGGTACCTGTCTGATATCACTTCTACATGGATGTGCAATAAACTCTTTTACTGAAGTTAGTCATTGATCAAAACTATATAACAATGGAATATTACTCAGCCATAAAAAGAAATGAAATTGAGTTATTTGTAGTGAGGTGGATGGACCTAGAGTCTGTCATACAGAGTGAAGTAAGTCTGAAAGAGAAAAACAAATACTGTATGCTAACACATATATATGGAATCTAAAAAAAAAAAAAAAGGTCATGAAGAACCTAGGGGCAAGACGGGAATAAAGATGCAGACCTACTAGAGCATGGACTTGAGGATATGGGGAGGGGGAAGGGTAAGCTGGGACAAAGTGAGAGAGTGGTAGTGTATATATGTCCATATGTCCAAATGTAAAATAGATAGCTAGTGGGAAGCAGCCGCATAGCACAGGGAGATCAGCTCGGTGCTTTGTGACCGTCTGGAGGGGTGGGATAGGGAGGGTGTGAGGGAGAGAGACGCAAGAGGGAAGGGATGTGGGAACAGATGTATATGTATGACTGATTCACTTTGTTATAAAGCAGAAACTAATAAAAAAAAGTTTAATCAGGTCCCACTTGTTTAGTTTTGATTTTGTTTCCTTTGCCTTAGGAGACAAATCAAAAAAATATTGCTACGATTTATGTCAAAGAGTGTTCTGCCTATGTTTTCTTCTAGGAGTTTTATGGTTTATGGTCTTACATTTAGGTCTTTAATCCATTTTGAGTTTATTTTTTGTGTATGATGTGAGAAAATGTTCTGATTTTATTCTTTTACATATAGCCGTCCTATTGTCCCAGCACCACTTACTGAAGAGACTGTCTTTTCTCCATTATATATTCTTGCCTCCTTTGTCATAGATTAATTGACCATAAGTGTATGGGTTTATTTCTGGGCTCCCTATTCTGTTCAATGATCTATATTTCTGTTTTTGTACCAGCACCATACTGTCTTGATTACTGTAGCTTTGTAGTATAGTCTGAAGTCTGGGAGCATGATGCCTCCAGCTCTGTTCTTCTTTCTTAAGATTGCTTTGGCTATTAGGGGATCTTATGTGTTTACGTACAACTTTCAGAATTATTTGTTCTAGTTCTGTGAAAAATGCCTTTGATATTTTGATAAGGATTGCATTGAATCTGTAGATTACCTTGGGTAGCATGGTCATTTTAACAATATTAATTCTTCCAATCCATGAACACAGTATATCTTTCCATCTGTTTGTGTCGTTTTCAGTTTTTCATCAGTGTCTCGTAGTTTTCTGAATATAGGTCTCTTACTTCCTTATTTAGATTTATTCCTAGATATTTTCTTCTTTTTGATGCAATGTTAAATGGGATTCTTTCCTTAATTTCTCTTTATAATAGTTTGTTTTCGGTGTATAGAAGTGCAACCAACTTCTGCATATTAATTTTGAATCCTGCAATTTTACTGAATTTATTGGTGAACTGTAGTAGTTTTTTGGTGATGTCTTTAAGATTTTCTATATATAGTATCATGTCATCTGCAAGCACTGACAGTTTTACATCTCCTTTCCAATTTGGATTCCTTTTATTTCTTTTTCATGTCTGATTGCTGTGGCTAGGACTTTCAATACTATGTTGAATAAAAGTGCTGAGAGTGGGCATCTTTGTCTTGTTTCTGATCTTATAGGAAATGCTTTCAGCTTTTCACCATTGAGTATGATATTTGCTGTGGGCTTATCATATATGACCTTTATTATGTTGAGGTATGTTTCCTCTATACCCACTTTGTGGAGATTTTTTAAAATCATAAATGGATACTGTATATATTTTATCAAAAGCTTTTTTGCATCTATTGAGATGATCATATGGTTTTTATTCTTCAATTTGTTAATGTGATCACACTGATTGATTTGTGATATTGAAAAATCTTTGCATCCCTGGGATAAATCCCACTTAATCATGGTGTATGATCTTTTTAATGTATTGTTCAATTCAGTTTGCTGCTATTTTGTTGAGGGTTTTTGCATCTATGTTCATCAGTGATATTGGCCTGTAATTTTCTTTTTTTGTGATATCTTTGTCTGGTTTTGGTATCAGGGTAATGCTGGCATCATAGAATGAGTTAGAAAGTGTTCCTGCCTCTGCAATTTTTCAGAATAATTTGAGAAGGTAGGTTTTAACTCTTCCCTGAATGTTTGGTAGAATTCACCTGTGAAGCCCTCTGGTCCTAGACTTTCATTTGTTGGGAGTTTTTAAATTACTTATTCAATTTTATTACTGGTAATTGGTCTGTTCATATTTTCTTTTTCTTCATGGTTCAGTCTTGTACCTTTCTAAGAATTTGTCCATTTTTTTCGAGGTTGTCCATTTTATTGGTGTATAGTTGTTTATAGTAATCTCTACAATTACTTTGTATTTCTGTGGTGTTGATTATAAGTTCTCCTTTTTCATTTTTGACTTTATTGATTTGGGCTTTCTCTCTTTCTTTCTTGATGAATCTGGCTAAAGATTTAGATGACTGGCCTTAAATGACATTAGGCTAGATGGACCCAATAGACATGTATAGAACATTCCATCCAAAAGCAGCAGAATACACATTATTTTCAAGTGCATACAAAACATTCTCCAGGATAGATAACATGCTAGGCCACAAACAAACCTTGGTAAATTTAAGAAAATTGAAATCATATCAAGCATCTCTTCCAACCACAATGCTATGAGACTAGAAATCAGGTACAAGAAAAAAACTGCAAAAAGTACAAAGAGGCTAAACAATATGCTATTAAACAACCAATGGATAACTGAATAAATCAAAGAGGAAATCACAAAATACCTGGAGACAAATAAAAACAAACAACAATCCAAAATCTGTGGGACACAGCAAAAGCAGTTATAAGAGGGAAGTTTACGGTGATACAAACCTGAGCAACAAGAAAAATCTCAGGGCTTCCCTGGTGGCGCAGTGGTTGAGAGTCCGCCTGCCGATGCAGGGGACATCAGTTCATGCCCCGGTCCGGGAAGGTCCCACATGCCGCGGAGCGGCTGGGCCCGTGAGCCCTGGCCGCTGAGCCTGTGCGTCCGGAGCCTGTGCTCCATGATGGGAGAGGCCACAACAGTGAGAGGCCCGCATACCGCAAAAAAAAAAAAAAAAAAAGAAAAGAAAAATCTCAAATAAACGACCTAAGCTTATACCCGAAGAAACTAGGAAAAGAATAACGAAACACAAAGTTAGCAGAAGGAAAGAAATCTTAAAGATCAGAGCAGAAAGAAATGAAATAGAGACAAACAAACAAACAAAAAACCAATAGAAAAGATCAATGAAACTAAGAGCTGGTTCTTTGAAAAGCTAAGCAAAAATCAAGATTTGCATTTTTAGTGAGAATACCACAGAAGTGATGATGTATCCTCAGTGCATCATCAGTGGGTACATGATATTGATCTATCTTATTACTGGTGAAGGCTCTGGTCAAAATTAACTTTGTTCATAGTTATATTTCTCCACTGTTAATGTTACTATTTTTTCCTTTGTTATCAATAAGTACATTGGGGAAGATAATTTGAAACTATGCAGATATCCTATTTCTCCTCAAACTTTCATGCACTGGTTTTAACATTCATTGGTAGATCTTGCCTACAACAGTAATTATGGTGGCATTTCCTAATGTAAATTTTCTATTTATATTTATATTCCTTTTACAAATCAGAATTCTTCTGTAAAGAAAAACTGTTCTTCCATACTTATTTACTTATTTAATTATTTATTGATCAAAGTATGGACTCATGGATATTTATTTTATTCTATGGATTATAATCCAATGCTATAATTATTTATTTTGCTGTTCAAATGGTTTTTGCCATTGGGAGCACCTTCAGGTTGGTTCCTGTGTCCCTTCAGCATGTCTTTATCCTCAAATTACTAAAATCAGATATGAAAATGGGGACATTACTACTCATTGTACAGAAATAAAAAGGATTATAAGAGAATACTGTGAACAATTTTATGCCAACAAATTGGATTACTTAAATGAAATGGACAAATGCCTACCAAGACACAAAACCTACCAAGACTGCATCATGAAGAAATCTGAATAGACCAGTGACTAGTTTTGGTCAGTTATCAAAAAGCTCCCAACAAAGAAAAGACCTGGATCTGACGGCTTCACTGGTGAATTCAACCAACATTTAGAGAACTAATATCAATCCTTCTCAAACTTTTCCAAAATGTTTAAAAGAGAACACTTCCTCACTCATTCTATGAGGCCAGCATTACCCTGATACCAAAGCCAGACAAAGACACTACAAGAAAATTACAGACCAATATCCCTTATGAAGATTAATGCAAAAATTCCCCCCAAAATACCAGAAAACCAAATTAAGCAGCATATTAAAAGGATTATACACTGTGACCAGCTAAGATGTATTTCTGTAGTGCAACGATGGTTCAATGTATGAAAATTGATCAATGTGTGATACATGTCATACAATGTAATAGAACGAAGGGAAAAACACATTATCTCAATTAATGCAGAGAATCATTTGACAATATTCATGAAATCATGATAAACAACACTGAACAAAGTAAGAATAGAAGGATACTACCTCAACATAATAAAAGCCATATATGAAAAACCCACAGTGAACATTATACTCAATGTTGAAAGACTTAAAGCTTTTCAGCTAAGATAAAGAACAGGGAAAGGATGCTTGCTTTCACCACTTCTATTCAACATAGTATTGGAAGTACTAGCCAGAGTAATTAGGCAAGAAAAAGAAATTAAAATATATATCCACGGCTTCCCTGGTGGCGCAGTGGTTGAGCCTCTGCCTGCCGATGTAGGGGACATGGGTTCGTGTCCCGGGCTGGGAAGATCCCACATGCCGCAGAGCGGCTGGGCCCATGAGCCGTGGCTGCTGAGCCTGCGCGTCCGGAGCCTGTGCTCCTCAACGGGAGAGGCCACAACAGTGAGAGGCCCGCGTACTGCAAAAAAAAAAAAAAAAAAAAAATATATATATATATATATATATCTCCACATTAGAAAGGAAGAAGTAAAATTATCTGTTTGCAGATTATATGATCTAATACGTAGTAAATCCTAAAGATTTCATGCACACACACAAAAACTGTTATAAACAAATTCAGCAAAGTGGCAGGATACAAAATCAACACACAAAATCAGTGTATTTCTGTTGCATTTCTGTACACTGACAATGAACAATCTGAAATCTAAATTAAGAAAGCAATGCCACTTACAATAGCCTAACAAAGAATAAAATACATAGGAATTAACTTAACCAAGAAGGTGATAGACTTCTACAATGAAAACTACAAAACATTGCTGAAAGAAATTATAGAACACTTTAATAGAAAGGCATTCCAAGTTCATGTATTGGAAGACTAAACATTGTTAATATGTCAGTAGTACCCAAAATAATCTACAGATTCAGTGCAATTTCTATTAAAATCCCAATTACATTTTTGGCAGAAATATAAAAATCCATCCTAAAATTTATATGGAATTTCAAAGACCCTGAATAGCCAAAACAATCTTGAAAAAGAAACAGAAAGTTGGAGAACAAAGAGCACTTTCTGATTTCAAAACTTAATGCAAAGCTAAAATAATCAAAACAGTGCAGTACTCATACAGACAGATGTATAAACCAATGGAATGGAACAGAAAGTCTAGATATAAACCCTTACATGTATTGTCAAATGATTTTCCACAAGGATACCAAGACATTTCAATGGGGAAAGGACAGTCTTTTCAACAAATGGTGTCAGGAAACCTGGATATCCACTTACAAAAGAATGAAGTTGGACCCTTAATACCATCTACAAAGATTAACTCACAACAGATGAAAGACCTAAACATAAGAACTAAACCTATAAACTTTCTAGAAGACATAAGATGGAAAGCTATTTGGCAATGATTCCTTGGATATGACACCAAAGTCACAGGCAACAAAGGAAAAAAGACAAATACATCGCATGAAAATTGAAAACTTCTGTAAATCAAAAGACTCTAGCAACAGAATAAAAAGACAGCCCACAAGTGGGAGAAAATATTTACAAACCATATATATGATAAAGGATGAATACCCGGAATATATAGAGAACTCCTAAAATTTAACAACACAAAAACAAATAATATGATAAACAATAGGCAAAGGACTTAAATAGACATTTCTCCAAAGATACACAAATGGTTAATAACCACATGAAAAGATGCTCAGCATCACTAATTATTAGGAAAATGCAAATCAAAACCACAATGAGATACCACCTCATACCTATTAGGATGGATACTATCCAAACAACAAGAACAACAGCATCAACAACCAAAAGAACAAGTGTTGATAAGGGTGTAGAGAAATTGGAACCCTTGTGCACTGTTGATGGAAATGTAAAATGGTACAGTTGCTATGGAAAATAGTTTGTCGGATCCTCAGAATTAAAAATAGAATTACCAGATGACTTAGCACTTCTACTTTTGGTATATATACAAAGGAATTGAAAGTAGGGACATAAACAGATATTTGTACACCCATGTTCATAGCAGCATTATTCACAGTAGCCAAAGGTGGAAGCAACCCAAGTGTCCATCAACCAATGAATGGATAAATAAATCTAGTATATACATATGGTAAAATATTATTCAGCCTTAAAAAATGAAGGAAATTCTGGGGAGTTCCCTAGTGGTCTAGTGGTTAGTATTTGGCACTTTCACTGCCGTGGCCTGGGTTCAATCCCTGGTTGAGGAACAGAGATCCCACAAGCCGCATGGTGCGGCCAAAATAAAAAAAAGAAAGAAATTCTGATACATGCTGCAACATGGATGAACCTTAAGGACATTATGCTAAGAGAAATAAGCCAGTCAGAAAAAGACTATATGATGTCACCTCTAAGACATATCTAGGTTAGTCAAATTTATAAAGACAGAAAGTAGAATGCTGTTTGCCAGGCCGTTGGGGAGAGGGTAATGAATTAATGTTTCATGGATACAGAGTTTCAGCTTTGCAAGACAAAAATAGTGCTGGATATGAATAGTGGTGATGGTTGCACAACAACATGAATGTATTTAATACCACTGAACTTTAAAATGGTTAAGATGGTAATTTTTATGTTATGCATATCTTACCACAGTTAAAAAAAATTTTTTTTAATGTATGTGGATAAAGGATCTGGCAGGTGATGCCACTCAACCAGTATCAATCCTCTTCCCAGGCCCCTCACAGACAAAACTGCCCAATTCATATCTATTGCACTCTGCAGCTTTTCCTGAGATTCCTTTTCTTGCTTTTAGATGAAATCAGGGAAATAGAAGAGAAGGAAAGTGAATTATTTGAAAGCCTGACAAGCCAACAGATCTTCCTCTGGCTGCAAGGTCTGTTCCTTTTTGCCTTGGTGTGGACCGTGGCCAGCACCATCAATGCAGACAGCAGAAAGAAATTTGATCTGTTTTTCCGCAACCTCATCATGGGTATGGATAATAACAACCCAAGACCCAAAAGCGTCAAACTCACCAAAAACAACATCTTTCCAGAAAGAGGTAACTTAATACCTGTTTGTTTTGTCTTACTATAGTGGTTTGGAGCATATGTTCCAAACCCAACCAAAATGTGTGGCCCATGTGAGGCCTTTACAAAAGTCAGGAAAGATTTTGTAGCTTGCCTGAGAGGGTTCACTTCTTCAGAGCTGGCCCCTGTATGTAGAGATGGGTGACCCTGAAGTCAGGGTCTTATGGGTTATTTTAACTACTAATTTTTAGTTTAGAAAAAGTCGATATAACTTTTTTTTAATTACCCATAATCTCATCACTCTAACAGGCCCCAGGGAACAGCATGAGAAATATAGCCACTTTTTTTTCTTACGCCCTTCTAGTCCTGTTCTATGTGTATACATGTCATATCATGGTGATTATGGTATTAACATTTCCTTTAATTTTTTCATTGTAATCTAATATTATATTAAAATATTTATAATTTTGCTACATACATTATCTTCAGAATGATTACTTTAATGATGTATTAATATTCTTATATGTGTGACATCATTCATAAAAAGATTGAAAGATGTTTGTTTTCTTTTAAGTAGCTTTTACTGCTTTTTTTCTTACCACCCAAGTAATACATTACATCAAATTTAGAAAATACAGAGAAAGGAATAGAAGAAAATAAGTATCAATGGTAATCCCACTATCCAGAAATGATCACTTTTTATATTTTTTCTTCCAGTTTTTTTTCTGTATTTCTATAGCAAAAATGGGGATCATACTATATATACATTCCAAATAGTTTTACATTTTTTTAATTATGAAAAAGTATATGATGGGCCCATGAGGGAACTCCCTGGGGTGATGGTAATGTTGTATATGTTGAGAGAGATTTGGGTTACACAAATACGTGCAATTCTCAAAACTCAGTGAATGAACACAAGACTTGTGCATTTCATTGTATGCAAATTTTTTAGCAAATGAAAAAATATAAATATTGAACAGTTAATGATATACATGCCGAAGTATTTATGAGGAAGTGTATATATTTTCTTTGAAATGTGTCAAAAAATAAGATGCCTTAATGGATGGATAGAGGGATGAAGAGGTATGTGATAAAACAAGTGAAAAACTAATGGTAAAATCTAAGAGATGGGTATACAAATGTTCACTGTACGGGGTTTTCAGTGTTTCTTTATGTTTGAAACTTTACATAATAATTTTAAAAAATGAATGAGCAAGTAGTTGCCATTGTCCCCCTAAACACACACTTCCCCCAGCACACCTGGTACACTTCAAATATGTGATACATGGTTATCTGTCAGATGAACTGCATGGAGGCCCTGTACCAATCCCCTTGTTAGATGGTAGTACATCCATTCTTTTTTTTTTGCGGCACGTGGGCCTCTCACTGTTGTGGCCTCTCCCGCTGTGGAGCACAGGCTCCGGACGCGCAGGCTCAGCGGCCATGACCCATGGGCCCAGCCGCTCCGCGTTATGTGGGATCCTCCCAGACCGGGGCACGAACCCGTGTCCCCTGCATCGGCAGGCGGACTCTCAACCACTGCACCACCAGGGAAGCCCCATTCTTTTTTTCGTTTTTCTCTGTTTTTTTTTTTTTTTTTTTTTTTTTTTTTTTTTTTTGTGGTACGCGGGCCTCTCACCGCTGTGGCCTCTCCCGTTGCGGAGCACAGGCTGCGGACGCGCAGGCTCAGCGGCCATGGCTCACGGGCCCAGCCGCTCCGCGGCATGTGGGATCCTCCCGGACTGGGGCACGAACCCGCGTCCCCTGCATCGGCAGGCGGACTCCCAACCACTGCGCCACCAGGCAAGCCCCTCTCTGTTTTTTTAATTCAGAAGATTTTCTATTTTTCTTTTATTTTTATTTATTTATTTATTTTTTGCGGTACGCGGGCCTCTCACTGTTGTGGCCTCTCCTGTTGCGGAGCACAGGCTCCAGACGCGCAGGCTCAGTGGCCATGGCTCACGGGTCCAGCTGCTCCACGGCATGTGGGATCTTCCCGGACTGGGGCACGAACCCATGTCCCCTGCATCGGCAGGCAGACTCTCAACCACTGCACCACCAGGGAAGCCCTAATTTTTGTCATTTTTATTACAGTGTGTCCTGGTGTGTTCCTCATCGGGTTCATCCTGTATGGGACTCTCCGCACCTCCTGGACTTGGTGACTGTGTCCTTTCCCATGTTAGGGAAGTTTTCAGCTATTATGTTTTCAAGTATGTTCTCAGCCCCTTTCACTCTCTCTCTTCTCTTTCTGGGACCCCTATAATGTGAATATTAGTGTTCTAAATAGTGTCCCAGAGGTCTCATTTCTTTCTTTTTTTTTTTTGCCATACGCATGTCTCTCACCGTCGTGGCCTCTCCCATTGCGGAGCACAGGCTCCGGACGCATAGGCCCAGCGGCCACGGCTCACGGGCCCAGCAGCTCCGCAGTATGTGGGATCCTCCCGGACCAGGACGCGAACCCAGGTCCCCTGCATCGGCAGGCGGACTCCCAACCACTGCGCCACCAGGGAGGCCCTGTTCTCATTTCTTTTCATTCTTTTTTCTTTTTTCTGTTCAGCAACAGTGATTTCCACTACTTTGTCTTCCAGCTCACTGATCCGTTCCTCTGTATCATTTAGTCTACTCTTGATTCCTTCTAACGTATTTTTTCATTTCATTTATTATATTCTTCATCTCTCTTTGGTTGTTCTTTATATATTCTAACTCTTTGTTAAAAACTTCTAACTTCTCACTCTGTGCATCCATTCTTCTCCCAAGTTCTTTCATCATCTTTACAATCATTATCTGAACTCTTTCTTAGGTAGATTGCCTATCTCCACATCACTTAGTTTTCTTCTGGGGTTTTATCTTGTTCCTTCATCTGGAACATGTTCCTCTGCTGCCTCATTTTGTCTGAGTTGCTATTTGTATTTTTATGTATGTGGTAGGTTAGTCACATTTCTCGACTTGGAGAAGTAGCCTTCCTTAGGAGATATCCTGTGTGTCCCAGCAGTACACTCCCCTGTTGTCATCCAAACTGTGTGCTCTAGGGCTTCCCTCTAAGAGTGTTGCTTGGGTACTTCAGTTATGGTGGGCTATGTGGGCAGTCTGGTACACTTGGTTGGTCCCTAGCCCAGTAGGTTGCCAGGCCCTGCCTTGTGCAGATGCTGCTGGCTACTGGTTAGCAGGGCCTGGTCACAAGGCACTGATTGCAGGGTCCCTGGGGCTAGTGCTGGCTCACTGGTGCATGGTGTCAAGGTCCAGAAAACTTTGGGGCTGTTGATTCCCCCCACTGGTGGGTGAAGCCAGGTTCTAGGGTTAGTTCTGGACTACTGTCAGGCAGAGCCAGGTCTTGGAGTCTGGCTGTAGAGCCCAGGGATCCCAGAGCTGGTGTCAGATCCCTGGTGGGGCAGGGCAGTTCCTGACAGTTAGCTGTGAGGTCCATGGTGTCCCAAAGCTTGTGTTGGCCTGCCACTGGGCAGGACCAGGGCCCAGCTGGTCCCAGGGTAGGATCTGGCCTGTTGTGGGAAGACAGGGTCTGTGAGACTGTGGTTTTCTTGCATGTGGTGTTTGCCCCGTGATGGGTGAGGCTGGTCTTGAGGCTAGTGCAGGTCTCCTGGAGGGCCAGGCCAGTGCCTGTCCACTGGTGGGTAGAGCTGGGTCTTGACCCTCTGGTGGGCAGGGCTGTGTCTAGAGGCATGTCTAGAGGGGCCGTGAGCTCAGGAAGTCTTTAGTAAGCCTGTCTGCTGATGGGTGGAGCTGTGTCTCTACCCAGTTAGTTCTGGCCTGAGGCAGCCCAGCACTGGTGCCTACAGTCTATTGGGTGGGGCCAGGTCTTGCTAATGAGGTAGAGGTAGGATCCCACTATGGTTGCTGACAGCAGCATTGTCTACATGGTACAAAGCTCCCAAATATGGCTGCTGCCAGTGTCTATGTCCCCAAGGTAAGCCACTGCTGCACTGTCCCCCCACCCCCCGGCCTCTCTGCAAGACTCTCCAAGACCAGCAGGTAGGTCTGGCCCAGGCTCCTATCAAATTACTGCTTTTGCCCTGAGTCCCAATGCATGGGATATTGTGTGTGTGCCTTTTAAGAGTGAAGTCTCTATTTCCTGCAGTCCTTTGGGACTCCCAAAATGAAGCCCCACTGACCTTCAGAGCCAAATACTCTGGGGGTGGGGGGTCATCCCAGGCTGGGGAGCCCGATTTGGGGCTCCGAACTCTTGCTCCTGTGGGAGAACCTCTGCACTATAATTATTCTCCAGTTTCTGGGTCACCCTCACCCCACAGGTATGGGACTTGATTATATTGCCAGTCCATCCCTCCTACCTGTCTCATTGTGGTTCCTTCTTCATGTCTTTAGTTGTAGAAGATCTTTTCTTGTAGGTTTCAGTCTTTTTCAAAGATAGTTGTTCTGCAGATAGTTGTAATTTGTGTGTGCTTGTGAGAATTGAATTCTTTCTATTCTTCCATCTTGCCAATCCCCACGTTTCTTCTCTTTTTAAAAAATGTTTAATAGACTTTAATTTTAGAGCAGTTTTGGTTTATAGAAAAATTGAGCAGAAAGTACAGAGTTCTTTCTAGTTTAACTGCATTCTAGTCTGAGAGTATACACTGTGTGATTTCTATTCATTAAAAATTTTTAAGATGTGTTTTATGGCCCAGAATATGGTCTATCTTGGTGAATGGTCCATGTGAGCTTGAGAAGAGTATATTCTACTCTTGTTAGATGAAGTAATCTATAGATGTCAGTCAGTTCCAGTTGACTGATGATGATACTGCTTAGTTTAACTATATCCTTAATCATTTTCTGCCAGCTACCTGTCAATTACTGAGAGGGGGGTATTGAAGTCTCCAACTGTTATAGTGGATTTTTCTGTTTCTCCTTGTAGTTCTGTCAGTTTTACCTCAGGTATATTGATGTTCTGTTCACGTTTGAAGTTTGAAAATAGTATCTAATTTAAATTTCTTCTCCTTTTAATTAGAGTGAGATTGACTTTTATATATCTATAGTGGTTGTTTTTCACAGGTTTTTTTTTTAATAGATTTAATTAACTAATTTATTTATTTATTTTTGGCTGTGTTGAGTCTTCATTGCTGTGCATGGGCTTTCTCTAGTTGTGGCGAGCAGGGACTACTCTTCATTGATGTGTGCAGGCTTCTCATTGCGATGGCTGCTCTTGTTGCGGAGCACGGGCTCTAGGCGCGTGGGCTCCAGTAGTTGTGGCTTGCAGGCTCTAGAGCGCAGGCTCAGTAGTTGTGGTGCACAGGCTTAGTTGCTCCACAGCATGTGGGATCTTCCCGGACCAGGGCTTGAACCCGTGTCCCCTGCATTGGCAGGTGGATTTTAACCACTGCCCCACCAGGGACATCCTTTTCACAGGTTCTTATTGGCCTGTTGATGTTCATTTTTGTAATGTTCTATCATAGTTTTATTTTTAACAGACTATGTCTAGATATAGGTATTCTTTTGTTTATTTTTCCTAGAACATGATGAGTCCTTTCAGTCATCAAGGGAAAGTTTTAGTCTCTGGTTTCCGTATCTATCATCTCCTCTGTCCTTATTTTTGTGTTTTTGCATTTTTTATACCGATTTTTCATTTTAATATGATTCACCCACAACTTCAATTATGCCTTTACTACCTTGAGTGATTTTAATTCTGCTGTGTGTCTTTTGTTTCCTCACTATCCTTTCTTAGTGTATGATTAAAAGCACAGGCCATGAAGTCAAATTGTCAGAGCTTGAATCCTGGCTCCAGTATTTACTAGTTGGGTGACTTTGAGCAAGTTCCCTAATATCGCTCAGTTTCCTCAATTATGAAATGAGAGCAATGATAATACTATGCATTCATGGTGTTCTTATAAGAATTAAACAGGTTAACACATGTAAAAGCATTTAGAATAAAGCATAGTACACGGGAAGTGTTAAATAAATATTAACAACTTTTATTGCTGTTCTTCTCCTCATCATCATCTCTGTTAGCTCATTCATCTCCCTTTTTTAATCTCATTTTGCCTTTTCATCTAAGCCTATTTTTTCCTTATGGCTTTCTGTTCCTATTTCGTGGAAAAATTATGTCTTTTGGCACCTATTTCGGATATCAAACAGTTTTCTGAAATTTGGTTGTGAGTCCTGCATTAAACAAGGTTCAGAGGTATACTCTTCAATTTTAATCTCCATATTATATTCCTTTACATTGCAACATTTTTTCACAGGTTCCATGTGTTATTGTCTGCTTCCCCATGCTTCAGGATCAACCTCTTCATGCTCTGTGTCAGCAAGTTGGTACATGAAGTACCCTTGACCCCATTCTTGGTTCACTTGTGGCAACATCTTTCCTTTCCTTCTGTAGCTGAGCTAATTATGAGCACAGCTTCCAAGTTCCCTACAGCATCTCCTGCCTACTGTAATGGGCTCGTCTCCTTCCTCCATGTCCTATTCAACTGATGCAGTATTAAAAAGACCCCATAATTTCCAGCGTGTACTGCAGACTAGTTTCTTCATATACCTTCTTTTGCAACAACTACTCTTCTTAAAAGTAGGTTTGGTTCTGAAAAAGCTGTTTGTAAGAGCAAAATGACACCTTACAAGTGACCAATGTGAACATATCCATTGCAAGTTAAGCTTTACTTTTGTCTCCATTGTAATCATACATCTCTCTTTTTGCTGGTTTTCAAAACTCTCCACTACTTTTGGACATGATAAGGGTAAATGGTATTCATAAACCCCCTTAAAAAAAACCCAAATGCTGTAAACTCTAGAGTCAGGAACAATGGGATGGCCAAGATCCAAAGACCACATGTGATCAACTAATGCCATCTGTTGGAAGCAGCCTTTTTATTTGTTTCATCTGTGAACATTCTAAAAAAGGACATTTTTGAACTGAGGAGCGACTGTGGTTCTTTACCTTGGAAGACCATACCTCACTGAATTTAAAGTGCCACGACTATCTCCTTCCTCATTGTGGTCTGGGACCCTGCCACCCCTATCAGCTGTAGAAAGATGGCCTGGCAAGGCAAGGATGAGAAAACAATGAGACAGTTCTTCCAGTTCTCCCAGAGTAGTACCTGGCAGGGCAAAGCAACAGCTGCCTAATTTTCTATGTGGGATGTCACCTGCATCTCTGCATCTCTGTATCTGGGGGTGGGGGGAGGGGGAACTAGGCGTATACCCAGTGGGCCTGTTGCTCTTTCTCATGCAGTCTCTTGAGGTAAAATTTCTCAGTCCAACTCATCTACTATTTAGTTAGAGGAGATTCTGCCTAGGTTCTTTTAGTCTTTGTTTTCAGTGACATTATTCCATTCCTTTCTCTTGTGCCTTCCTAAATATTTTACAATAGGAAATTACAAAGCTCCTAGAACCCATTTGAATCCAAAGATGTGTTTTAATTGCCAAGTGTGAATTCGTTCTAATATAACAGCTTTATTGAGGTATAATTTACATATCATAAAATTCATTCATTTAAGTGAGCAAATCAGTGGGTTTTAGCAAATTTGCCTAGTTGTGCAACTGTCTAATCCAATTTTAGAATATTGGAACATTAAAACAAATTTAGAACATTGATCACCCCAGTAAGATCCTTCATGCCCATTTTCAATGAATCCCTGTTCCCATCCTCAGCCCCAGGCAACCATTCATCTGCTCTCTATAGATTTGCCTTTTCTGGACATTTCAAATGCATGGAATCATGTAGTATGTGGCCTCTTGATCTGGCTTTGATTTTACTTTCTTATTACCATCTTAAAAAGCTTAAAATGTCTTTCTGGCCTTTCCACAGGGTTTAAAATTCTCATGGTGAGAGCTCCAGGGAGGCCTTCTCTGACCTCAGGGGATGTTGTTTTCTGGGCTTTTCATGATCTAGGAGCCTTGGGGCACATGGATCTCTCAAATAAGTGCTGAAGGAACTGTGTTGGGGAATGCACACTAAGGAAAGCCAGCAGTCCTTTGGGGAATTCCCTCAAGGTTGGGTTAACATCATCTAACATTGATCTTTATTTGTCCAGAAGTGCTAAATTTCCCTTTATTCTTTTGTTTGTTTTTTCATTTTTTTAAAGTCTTTATTGAATTTGTTACAATATTGCTTCTGTTTTATGTTTTGGTTTTTTGGCCATGAGGCATGTGGGATCTTAGCCCCCTGACCAGGGATCGAACCCGTACTCCCTGCGTTTGAAGGTGAAGTCTTAACCACTGGACTGCCAGGGAAGTCCCCCATTGTGTGCCTTTTGAAAACCCACTCACCTCTCTGTTGAAGTTTATCTTGTTCTCCCAAGTGAAGGCGAGGAAAACAGCTGGGGGTGGTCAGAGGTGATAGAACTAATTTGTCTTCCTGGATTTCTACTACTATTCTCCCCATTCCACCCCTGCACTTGCATCAGAGTTTGAGTTAAAATCACAGTGCGGAGCGAACAGGAGCACTACTCTGATGAGGACCAAACAGACCTAGAGCTAAATGTTCTCAAGTGCCTCTCTGTGTGCCCACAGCTATGCTAAATGTCTGACACATATATCTCATTCACCTTCCACAGGGATTCTCTAAGTTTTATATAAAATCAGGCCCATTTTACAGATATGCAAATGGTAACCTTGGCCAAGATCACACAGCAGTAAATCCACTTTTACTCAGTTGGACCTTTTCTCTTTGGCCAAAATGTTCCTGTATCAAGCCACAAATTAACTCTAGCTAATAACATCAGCAAGAGAAGGGGATAAATGCTTTTCTGAATCATGCTTTTTCTATCTCTTTTTTTATTATAAAAACAATTTAATTCTATTAAATAAAAATGATCAAAAATATTTTTGTTCATACCACACTATCACAAGTATTTCAGTTTTCAAAATATCTTTCTCTATCTTGTCCATCTGCTTTCATCTCTTTATATAGTTGCCGTAATGGTATATATTCCATTATTTTTTTTTTTTTTTTTTTCTGCGGTACGCAGGCCTCTCACTGCTGGGGCTCTCCCGTTGCGGAGCACAGGCTCCAGACACGCAGGCTCAGCGGCCACGGCTCACGGGCCCAGCTGCTCCGCGTCATGTGGGATCCTCCCAGACCAGGGCATGAACCCGTGTCCCCTGCATCGGCAGGCGAACTCCCAACCACTGCACCACCAGGGAAGCCCTATATGTTCCATTTTTTATCCTTCTATTTTATCTGTCATTGTTTCTTGAATGTATTTTTCTATATTAATACTTAGATTTTGTAGCTATCATTTTTAAGTATTTAATAGATAATTTATTTTAAAACTTCATGTTTTAGTTTTCTATTTTACTTAAGTATTAATTGGGTATATATCTCATTATCTTCCTATTAGTTCTAGATAATGTGAATTCTCTTCTTAAGATCACTTCATCTCTCTAGAATGTGCATCTACATCATTGCCCCTAGTTCTCTCTTTTTTTTAATATATTTATTTTATTTATTTATTTATTTTGGATCTGTTGGGTCTTCGTTGCTGCACGCCGGCTTTCCCCAGTTGCGGCAAGTGGGGGCTACTCTTCGCTGCGGTGCGCAGGCCTCTCGTTGCAGTAGTTTCTCTTGTTGCAGAGCACGGGCTCTAGGTGTATGGGCTTCAGTAGTTGCAGCACGCAGGCTCAGTAGTTGTGGCACACGGGCTCTAAAGCGCAGGCTCAGTAGCTGTGGCGCACGGGCTTAGTTGCTCCGCAGCATGTGGGATCTTCCCGGACCAGGGCTCGAACCCGTGTCCCCTGCATTGGCTGGCAGATTCTTAACCACTGCGCCATCAGGGAAGTCCCTCTCTTTTTTTTAATTGAAGTATAGTTGATTTACACTGCTTCAGGTGTACAGCAAAGTGATTCAGTTATATATATATATATATAAATATATTTATATAAACACACATATATATGCATATGGCTATTCTTTTTCAGATTCTTTTCCATTACAGGTTTTTACAAGATACTGAATATAGTTCCCTGTGCTATACAGTAGGTCCTTGTTGTTTATCTAGTTTATATATAGAAGCGTGTATCTGTTAATCCCAAATTCTTAATTTATCCCCCCCCCTCCTTTCCCCTTTGGTAACCATAAGTTTGTTTTCTATGTCTGTGCATCTATTTCTGTTTTGTAAATAATGTAATTATCATTTTAATGACTGCAAAATATTCCATTCATTTTATAAGACATAATTTTGACTGGTCTTCTAATGTGGGACATGTAAATTATTTTCAAATTTTTGTTATCACAGATGGTGCTGTATACTCATGTATTGAGATTATTTTCATTATGAATTATTTCCTTATGATAAATTCCCAGAATGTGATTTCTGACTTGGACTAGAGACATTTTTGTAGCTCTGTAAGCATAGTGCCAGATTGCTTTCTAAAAGTGTTGTACCAGATTGACTTCTAGGTAGAGCTGCACAGTGACGTAGGATAATAGAAACTCTCTCCTATAATACATAATGATATGAACAATAACAACAGTTTAAGCCTAAAAATTTCCCAGTTACAGCATGATTCTTTAAACATTGAGAAGTAGAGGATAAGGAGAGAAACAAAAGATCCTGCATGTTGTATCTCTCAACCCAGAACCCACAACCCCACTGTCCTTCTAAAAGTGATGCTGAGAGGAAAGGGAGTGAGTTGACAAAATTCTGAGAGTTCTCACTGGTAATCACCAGTGTGGAAAAAGCAGATGGCAGTGGTGACTGGGCAGCTGCAAAAAAAATCTCTAAGAGAAACCTTTGAGCATGAAACCCCTCCATAATTTGGTAGAACCTTATTAGGAGTGGGAGAAACTACCAGGGTTTGCATCTTCCAGAGCTCCATGCTGAGTGGGGGATGTGAGCTGAATTTTTCAGGAGTGAATCATGTCTCTAACTGGGGTGGGAGTGGGATGGACCCATGGTTCTGGAAAATTGGCCAAATTTTAGAAAGAGAGTGCAAAGCCCAGGTTTCCTGGCAAAGGCAACTGAGTATTTCCTTTTACCCAACCCCTGTACCCTCAGGCTACAGAAAAGAAATACACACAAATCCACACACCAGTCCTTGAATTGTGGCCAAGAAAGTGAGGGAAATAAACTCACCCTAGATAATGGTGGGGAAAATGTCAAGATTTTACCTGATTATATCAGAGTAAGAACATCAGAAAGAAAGAGACAGAGACAGAGAATGAGAATCTAAAAGAAAAACATGACCTAAGAAACATAAATTGTTTGTGTTGCAAGAACTTAGTAATAATATAAATTTAATTTTTAAAATTTATAGATGAACAATGTGCTACTGGCAAAGGGATAGATATATAGATCAATGGAATAGAATTGAGAGTCCAGAGATAAGCCCCTCATATTTATAGTGACTTGATTTTTGACAAGGGTACCAAGATAATTTTATGGAAAAAGAATAATCCTTTCAACACATGGTTCTGGAATAAATGAATATACACATGTAAAATAATGAATTTGGACCTCTACTCTACACCATGGTCAAAAATTAACTCAAAATGGATCAAAGATCTAAATTCAAAAGTTAAAATTATGAAAGCTTAGAAGAAAACATAGGTGCAAATGTTCATGACCTTGGACTAGGCAGCAATGCCTTAGGACACCAAAAGCACAAGCAACAAAAGAAAAAATCGTTAAACTGAACTTCATCAAAATTTAAAACTTTTGTGCTTCATAGGACAACATCAAGAAAGTGAAAAGACAACTCACAGAATGGGTGAAAATTTTTTTGCAAATCATATATCTGATAAGGGACTTGTATACAGAATGTATAAAGAAGTATTATAATTCAATGATAAAAAGATAAATAACACAATTTTTAAATGGGCAAAGTAACTGAATAGACATTTCTCCAAAGAAGATATATAAAGGGCCAATAAGCACATGACAAGAACTCAGCATTACTAGCATTATTAGCCATCAGGAAAATGCAAATCAAAAACATGAGATACGGGGCTTCCCTGGTGGCGCAGTGGTTGAGAGTCTGCCTGCCAATGCAGGGGACACGGGATCGAGCCCTGGTCTGGGAGGATCCCACATGCCGCGGAGCAACTGGGCCCGTGAGCCACAACTACTGAGCCTGCGCGTCTGGAGCCTGTGCTCCACAACAAGAGAGGCCGCGACAGTGAGAGGCCCGCGCACCGCCATGAAGAGTGGCCCCCGCTCGCTGCAACTAGAGAAAGCCCACACACAGAAATGAAACCCCAACACAGCCCAAAAAATTAATTAATTAATTAATTTAAAAAAAAAAAGAACAAGATACAAACTCACAACTACAATGAGAATAATAAAAAAGATGGAAAACAACAAGTGTTGGTGAGAATGTGGGAAAATTGGAATGCCCACATGTTATAATGGAAATGTAAAATAGTACAGCAACTTTGGAAAACAGCATTTGGCAGTTCCTCAAAAGTTAAACATAGAGTTACCATATGACCAAGCAATTCCACTCCTAGATATATTCCCAAGAGAAATAAAAACAGATGTCCACACAAAGACTTGTACACAAATGTTCATAACAGCATAATTCATAATGACCAAAAAGTGGAAACAATCCAAATGTCCATCAACTGATGAATGAATAAATAAAATATAGTATATCCATCCAATTAAACATTATTCAACAATAAGAAGAAATGAAGTAATAATACATGATACAACGTGGATAAACCTTAAAAACATTATGATGAGTAAAAGAAGCCAATCACAAAAGAACATCTATTGGATGACTTCAATTATATGAAATGTCCAGAATAGCAAATCTATAGAGACAGAAAGTACATTAGTGGTTGCCTAGTGTTGTGGGCAAGCAGGGAGATGAGGGACGAGAAGAGGATTTGGGAGGTGACAGCTAAGAGGTATGAGGTTTCTTTTTGGTGCAATGAAATGTTCTAAAATTGATTATGGTAATGACTGTACAACTCTGTGAATATTAGTATATTCATACATACATGTATTTTTAGTAAACGATTGAATTGTACATTGAAATGGGTGAATTATATCATGTGTGAATTATATCTTAATAAATCTGTCATTTTCAAGTTTGTAGATGAGGTGATAAAACCACAGAATCAGAGAAAAAGAGGGGTTGAGAAACCAAAGAAACAAATTGAGAGCTAAACAATGCTATTAATGATCTAATAAATTAGAACCAGCAAGCAATAAAGCATACAAGTCTAGACAGCTAATAAATGGCTTAGAGGAAAGGTTTCAGATAACTACACTTGCTACAGAAGATGAAGTCTAAGAGGAATTATAAAGAATATGATTGATATGGAGACCAAACAGTGCTAATTCCTTTAGTAGGTAACCCAATAAATAGCGTAGACAATATATACTAAGATATAAATGCAGAAATTTTTCCTAAAATGAAGAACTGCTTCTGTAAATTGTAAGAGTATGCTGTATTCCAAGAAAAACTGATACAGAATAATTCACCAAAAGAAATAATATGATTAAATTATTGGACTTCCAGGATAAAAGAGATTCCATCATGCATCTGTATAGCAAAGAAAAATCAATAAAAGTGGAAATATCTGATGGGCCTCAAACTTCTACACAGCAACCTAGAATGCAAGAAAACACACTGGAAAAATGGTCTGCAACATTCTGAAGGAAAGAAAATGTGACATAAGAATACTACTCTCGGGCTTTCCTGGTGGCGCAGTGGTTGAGAGTCCACCTGCCGATGCAGGGGACACGGGTTCGTGCCCCGGTCCAGGAAGATCCCACATGCCGTGGAGCGTCTAGGCCCGTGAGCCATGGCCACTGAGCCTGCGCGTCCGGAGCCTGTGCTCCGCAACTGGAGAGGCCACAACAGTGAGAGGCCCGCGTACCGCAAAAAAAAAAAAAGTTTTCCTCACAAGAAAAACAATTCTATGTATGGTGACAGATTTTATAAGAATAGAATCATTTGATATTATATGCATTATATATTACATATACAATCTTTATTAATATAATTTTATAATGTGATCAGTTCACTGTATATATAAATATTGAATCATTATATTTTATACCTGAAATTAATATAATGTTATTTGTCAATTATACCTCAACTGAATAAAAAAAAAAAAGAAACCACTTTTAGGAACCAATATCTCTTGTAGTGAATAATGATTATCTGAAGTTCAGCAGGTGCTTCAGTTTCATTTTAGTCTCCTTTTCTTCTAATTTAAGTAAAATTAGATTTAATGTTTTTATTTTTAATAGTATAATATATAAAAATATAATTATATTTTATGTTGTATTAATATAAATCATATATATATACATAGTGTATGATATATAATATCAAATGATCCTATTCTAATAAAATCCTTTCTTTCATCTACCTATACTTCCATCTTTAATATGTTTGTGTGCCTTGAGAGAGTACTGGAAGGGTTGCCATCAAAAGTTACCTCTAGGGCTTCCCTGGTGGCTCAGTGGTTGAGAGTCTGCCTGCTGATGCAGGGGACGCAGGTTCGTACCCCGGTCCGGGAGAATCCCACATGCCACGGAGCTGCTAAGCCCGTGAGCCATGGCCACTGAGCCTGCGTGTCCGGAGCCTGTGCTCCGCAGCGGGAGAGGCCACAACAGTGAGAGGCCCGCATACCGCAAAAAAAAAAAAAAAAAAAAAAAAAGTTGTCTCTAGATGTGAGATTTGGAGCGATTTGTTTTCTTCCTTTTTTGTTCTTTTCAATACTTCCTCTTTATATTATTAAGAATAATTATTTGTATAATTAGCACCGATTATTTTTATACATATAATAAAGTTATTACTCTTTATAAGGTGTTGTTCCAGGTTATACCATTACACAACTATGCCAGTACTGGTAGGTATACATTTCAGATGCCTATGGCTGAGGTAGTTAAATACCTCAAATATGAAATGTAAACCCCTGATGTACTAATAACCTATTCTATTTCTTTGGGTCCAGGAAGCATCTATGATTTTTATTTCCTCATGCGGGTGGTGGACATTGGTACACATGGACAGAGTATATCACTAAAGAGGAGGAAAATATCCCAGCAGATGCAAAGGTAAAAGAGAGTTATTGGCCATGGAACTTTGGTAATGACCTGATATTCAGCAAAGTGGAGAGGTTAACAGCAGGTCTGTGTTAGCATTTTTAAGAACTTACTTTAGAAAAAGGTTCAAACATGAGCTGGACTGAGCCTTCAAAACATGGACTTTAGAATCAGAGAGTCCCAGATTCCTTACTCAGCCTTCACTCCCTCTGCCTCAATTTACTCAACTACACAATAGCAGAAAAAAATACCTAAAGGATGGCTGCAAGGATTGAAGACATTATACATGAATTTGTGGCACATACTGTGTGCTAGATTATGCTGTTGCTATTCTGGTTATTATCACTGTCTATAATGCCAGATGGTCATCAGTCCACCTCTCAGATATCTCAGCCAAAAAGATCCTTGCCTTTTCTTTAAAATCCCCAGAGAAAGATTTCTTTAATCAGAATTCTCAGAAAAATGGGTACTGATTAGTAGATTTTCTGGTTAGCAGACAATTCATCTACAACTCCTGCTCATTTCCTTGTGGAAAATTTTTTCCAGATGTGCAATTTCATGCCTCTAGTTGCAGTTATCTAGTGGACATAATTTATCTTTCTGGGGGTGACTGTAGATTGTTCAGGCCCCAGATAGAGTAGTAGGAGGTGGATGGGAAAGTGGAAATACTGACGACAAAGTCAGACACCAGACAGGAGCACAGCTGCTTGTGAAAAGGGTGCAATAAGCAGGAGTGAATGTGTGTTGAGTTCAGGACACACCCTGGAGGTTGAGTCTTGTAAAGAACCCCACAGCACTGAGGCCCTAAACTTTCATTCTCCTTAAAGAGCTTCATCACCTGAGCTCCAGGGGTTTGAAATCTTGCTGGATTCATACAAATAAAAGTCCAATGCAGAAAATATTTTAGTTCTGCTGGGAATTTTTCCTTTGTCAAAAAATTGTTCTAGCCCCTGAAAATAAAAACCTAAGAAACAAAACCTGCTTTAAATTCCTAGTCTTGGTACCTGGTTCTGCATTCAGTATCACTTACTGGCTATGTGGCTTTGGACAAGTTAGCCAGCCATCCTCCAGTCTCAATTGTTTCATTTGAAAAAATGAGCTAATAATATACCTGCCTCAGAGGGTTATTGGGAAAGCTGCAGGGAATAACAGAGGCAAAACATCCATAGCTCAACACCCGTTAATTCTCTTCCTCACCACTTCAATTCCTTTGTTCTCTCTGCTCCTTAATTTTTTTTTTTTTATTTTGCGGTACGCGGGCCTCTCACTGTTGTGGCCTCTCCCGTTGTAGAGCACAGGCTCCGGACGCGCAGGCTCAGCGGCCATGGCTCACGGGCCCAGCCGCTCTGCAGCATGTGGGATCTTCCCAGACTGGGGCACGAACCCGTGTCCCCTGCATCGGCAGGCAGACTCTCAACCACTGTGCCACCAGGGAAGCCCCCTGCTCCTTTTACTTTGATCAAATTATTTATCAAAAGAAGCCAAGACTTTGTCTACCAATATACACAAGGCCACCATGTTACACAGTCCCTGTTGGTGCCACTTGCATTATGGTCTAGTTTTGCTTTAGGGGCACCATTTACATAAACCATAGTGTGAATGGTGCTCCCTAGAGTTGCACAACACAGGGGCTCCATGTTCACTAGCCCCTTCTAGTCTAGACATTTAAGTAATAGACATATAAGTAATAGGGATTCCAGGGGCTCAAGACCAAGCCCTTAGAGCCTAATTGGAGCCTGAATACCAGGAATAGTACTGCAATTTACATATTGGAAAAGGAGTTAATAGGAACAACCAAGAATCTGAGCATTATAGAAAGCAGATGAGGAACAAGCACAGGGAATAGGGGTCAAGGGTCACACCTAACCCTTCTTGAACAAGCAGTATAGGTGGCGTATGGGAGGTGGATCTTTCCTGGGGCAAGGCAGACAGCTTGGTTCAGAGCAGTGGTCTCAGACAGCAGTAGCTATAGACCCATCCTTACTGTAATTGGTGTTTATGACATTTCAGTGGTTAAGAATGTAAACCTTGGAATCAGACAAGCTGGAATTTAAATCCTTGCATTTCCACTTACTTGGTGTGTAAGTGAGCTCTGGATCTCAGTTTCCTCATCTCTAAAACAGAGTTTCCTCATCTCTAAAATGCCCATATTTACGTGCAAGATTTAATTTCATCCTCAAAACAGCTCAGTGAACTAGTTGCCATTATTATCTCCATTTTACAGATGAAGAAACTAAGGCCCCTGGAGAGGTAAAATACTCAAAATCATAAAGATAAATAAGAGATGGAGCTGAACGGATAGTAAGGATAGAACCCAAGTCTCCTGAATTCCAAGACCCAATCTCCTGGGCTCAGTACCAAGACTCACCATGTCTTTGTGGCATAGGTCTCAGAACTCATCATCCCCACAATGGAAACAGCCCGGCAGTCCTTCTTCTTGAAAACCTACCTGGACCGTGAGATTCCAATGCTGTTCGTAGGACCCACGGGCACTGGCAAATCAGTCATCACCAACAACTTCCTTTTCCGCCTTCCCCAAAATACTTATCTGCCCAACTGCATCAATTTCTCTGCCAGAACTTCAGCCAGTCAGACCCAGGATATCATCATGTCCAAGCTGGATCGATGGCGGAAGGGCCTTTTTGGGCCTCCCATAGGGAAGAAAGCAGTGGTATTTGTGGGTAAGGCGTTGGCCTGGATCTGGACACACCAAATTCTTCTAAGCTGCAGCAAAACAGAATATCCCCTTGTAGGGCCACTGTATAGTCCTTTTACTCTCTCTGGGAGATAAAATATTTCTGGTTAATATAATTCAGCATTCCTTCCCTCCCCTCCTATTTTCTTTCCTTCCTTCCTTCCTTCCTTCCTTCCATCTTTCCATCCCTTCTTCTCTCCCTTCCCTCCCTCTCTTCCTTCTTTCATTTTTTGGTTCCTGTCCTTTCCTTCATTCATTACCAAGTATTTGTTAACCATGTACTATAAGCCAAATTTTCGGTAAGTGAGGCACAATCCAGGCCTTTTTGCCTGAGGGAGGATCCCAGTTTCTCCTGGAATGAAGTTGAGCCCGTGGATCAGGCAAAGTTACTTTGTAGTGAGAAGCAGTTAGGTCCAGAAGGGGATTGTGGTGTTTGCCCTCTTGCATCTCCAGAAGCAACTCACACTTTGTGATGAGTTCCTATTCCATTATGTGCCAGATAAATATGTTATCAGTATATGAAGAAATCTAATAGTTGCTAAATAAATATATGTGAAATAAGCACATTGAATTTTCCCAGGATTTTATGTTTACAAAGCACTTCCTCATTTATTTTGTTTGAGCCTCACAGCCCCATCAGTTTATTAGCCACCATTATCACTTTACTAGTCAGTTAATTGAGGCTCCAGAGGTTAAATTCCCTGTTCAGGGTCAAACATCTAGAAAATTCTGGAACCACGAGCCAAAACCAGGTTTCTTGGTGCCAAATACATTATCTTTTCCACTCTCTTACTGCTGACTCATAAAATTCTCATTTAGTAATAGTAATGCCCTGCCCTTCTGGGTTATCTCATGTCCTGTCTTTAAAATTCATGTATTGATAGTAAATGTTGCATGTATTTATATCCTTGCCAATTAGCAACAGCTCCTTAAAGGCAGGGATCCTATTTCATTTCCCTTACTTTTCCCATTTTCTCCTTTCCTCCAATCTTTTCTCCCTTCCTATTTTTATGGTATATCCAAAAACAGATTAAGCTTTGCAGCCAAACAGACCTAGGTCCAAATCTCACTTTTTAACCCTAAGCATGTTGTGACCCTAAGCATACTATTCCATGACCTTCAGTTCCTCACCTCTAACATAAAGGTAATACTCTCTTCCTTATAAAGTCAGTATTTTCATTAGATGAGACAATATGTATAAAACTCCTAAAATCTTACATGACATAAAACTGGGCATTTAGTCAATGTTCATTGGAGTTTATTGAGTGCCTTCTATGTGCCAGGACTGAGCAATATGCTATTTTAGAAAATCGATCCCTACCCTGGAGGAAATATGGGAAAAAATTAAATGTCTGTTTGTTAATGCCAATCTGTCAATAAAGCAGGAGAGCCCAGAACCCAGGAAAAGCTCTTCCATTATGGTGAGAATGTCCACTGTCTGAGCCCTGCCTAGAGTGAGGATGTAACAACTGGGCACAGACTCTCCCATGAAGGGATAATCATCTGCTACCTCCTGTGAGAGCAAAGGATCCCATAGACTTACAATCTGTGGCCATGGCTTCTTTCCCCAGCTGACCTCAACATGCCAGCCAAAGAGGTGTATGGGGCCCATCTCCCCATTGAGCTCCTGAGGCAATGGATTGACCATGGTTACTGGTTTGACAAGAAGGACACAAACAAGCTGGACATTGTTGATGTGCTGCTTGTGACAGCCATGGGCCCCCCTGGTGGAGGAAGAAATGACATTACTGGTACGTGAAGGAGAGAGTTCATTACTCTTCACCCACCCCCTGCAGAGCCAGACCACCTTCATGAATGGAGGGTTGGTGCAGGGCACTCGTCCTGATGGAAGGTGGAGAAAGGTGTGTTTAGGCTGTAGCCAGAGACACTTGAGTTAGCTTCAAGGAGTGACATTTGAATATTTCATGTTGGTAGTTGTATGAAATAGGATGGGAAGATGAAAAAAGGATTTGAGGAGTCTTTGGCTAGGGCTTAGAGGAACAGAGAGTCCCATGAAGAGGGGAGTTCAGTGTGGACAGCATGTGTTCCAGGAGGGAGGCTAGATCAGAGGTTCTCAACTAAGGGTGCATGACAGATTCACCTGTTGTGTTTCTATAATTCTTTGGATTGTCAGAGATAGCACACCTAACCCAAAGTGGCCTAAGGGAAATCATAATGGTAATAAACAAATAAATAAGGTTTTTCCCCCTGTCATCTAACACTTCAGGAATATATTTTGCTTCAGGTGCAACTTGATCCATCTAGGTCTACAGATTTTCATACTTTTATTCTGAGATACATCCTTGGTTAAGAATCTTAATGCCATTTCCAGACTTAAGATTCTGTGAACTTGCTCTCCCCTGTGATATTTGTCTTTTTCATTTGTAAAATAAGGAAGGGTGATTTTACTTGGGTACACAAACCCATCACCTTCCACTTCAAGTATAGAGTCCAGGGGTACCTTTGCCTTGGGTTTGAATATAACAGGATCTCAGGCACTTAGCGTCTATAAATTCAACACTTCTCTCACTAGTGAGAGGGAGAGGAACTTGGTATATTACTTTTCTCTAAGACCTAGTCATTCAGTAGGAGAAAATATTTGCAAACCATCTCTCTGATAAGGATTTAATATACAAACTATGTAAGGAATTCATACAACTCAATAGCTAAACAACAAACAATCTGATTTGAAAATGGATAGAGAATTCGAATGGACATTTTTCTAAAGAAGACATACAAATGGCTAACAGGCACATGAAAAGATGTTCAATATTGCTAATTATTAGAGAAATGAAAATCAGAATCACAGTGAGATATCACCTCACACCTGATAGAATGGCTATTAACAAAAAGTCAAGAGATAACAAGTGCCCTTGTACACTGTTGGTGGAAATGTAAATTGGTGCAGCCACTATGAAAAACAGTAGGAGGTTCCTCAAGAAATTAAAAATAACACTACCACATGATCCAGCAATGCCACTTCTGAGTATATCTGAAGGAAATGAAATCACTATCTTGAAGAAATATCTGCACTCCCATGTTCATTGCAACATTATTCACAATAGTCAAGTCATGGAAACAACCAAAGGGTCCATCGATGGATGAATGGATAAAGATGTATACACACACACACACACACACAATGGGATATTATTCAGCCATAAAAAAGAATGAAATCCTACCCTTTGTGACAACATGGATGGACCTTAAGAACATTATGCTAAGTGAAATAAGTCAGAGAAAAACAAATACTATATGATATCACTTACATGTGGAATCTAAAAAAGCCAAACTCATAGAAACAGGAGTAGAATGGTGGTTGCCAGGGGTTAGGAGATGGGGGAAATGGGGAGATGTTGGTCAAAGGGTACAAATTTCCAGTTATAAGATAAATAAGCTTTGGGAATATAATATATAGCATGGTGACTCTAGTTAACAACAACAGCAACAATGGAATTGTTACTTAACCTTATTGTGGCAATCATTTTGCAGTATCTATATGCATCAAATCATCATGTTGTAAACCTTCAGTGTATATATGTTATATGTCAATTATATCTCAATAAAACTGGCAGGGGGTGGAGATCTATTCAAAAGGGAATATCTGTTTCCAGTACATATCATGGAAATAGTAATTATTAACATTTGTGCAGCAATTGACAGTTTTCAGGCTGTGTCACATATATAACATTTGAAAAGATCCTATAATAAAGACCAGTGCCCAAAGTCTGCCAGGAACACATCTGTAGTCAAGTGAAATTGGGTTTATTAATTTGCTGCAGAAAGGGTGTCTGCACAGCATGGAGAACCATGAGAGTGCCTGGTGAAAGAGAGTTAAATGGGCTTATGCTGGGTGATGTGAGGAAAGGCTTAAGGAACCAGGGACTCTGTTTGGGATTGGGTAATCTCAAGAAGTGGGGACAATTTGATGAGTGGGTATCTTAATTTTTTTCTCTGCTTGGTAAAGAAGTAGAGTCACTCATATTAGCTAGGGGGGAAGTTTTCATGGTTTCAGAGCAAGCTTGTTTCTATCTTGTTCTATCATAACTAGGGAGTGACGTCATCTGATGTTGATATTTAATGAAATTGTGTTCAGTGGAGAACTAACAGCCTAGCTGATATTTGCCAGAACAGCTGCCAGCTTTCAGGGCTGAAATGGGAAACCTGAAGCTCAAGGCAATATAGTGTGGTGGTTGAGAGTATGGCTTGGCAGAAGACTGATCTGGGTTTAGGTAACATTAACAAACATTAAGTACTATTAGTATCCTTATCATCAAAAGAGTAAGTGAATTTCTCAAGTTCACACAACTGTAAATGGTTCCAGATCAATGTGTAAAATATTATTCTGGCTTTTTTTTTAAAAAAAGAAAAACCTACAAATGTCAATACATAAGTATAGTGGAGTATATATATATATATATATATATATATATATATATATATATATATAATACTTATGTACTGACATATGTATTTTCCTTTTTTAAAAAAAATGCCATATATATATATATTGAAAAGAGTTTTGGGAAAAATGGCAGCAACTGTGCCAGAATCATCATTTTTGGCTCTTTCCAAATTCCCATAAACAGAGCAACTAGATAGCAAAACCAAAAACCTATAAACAACTTTTACAACAAAACTAGTTGGTAGAGTATTCCCCACATATTCTAAAGTATAATCGGTGGGAAGAAACCACTGGCAGCTACAAGACCCACATGTTACCTGCATCTGTGCAGGAGAAAGCAGAGGGAAGTATTGAGACATCTAACAGACCTGAGAATGGTTGAACCCAAAAGTAGCAAACAGGTATTCACTGATAAGCATGGCAGCCAATTTGAGAACAGGAGCTGAAGTTGGCAGGACTTTTACCTTCTCAAGTAACAAGTAAGCACAATGAACCTGCACAATGAGCTCTGAGGGACTAGAGCATTATAGCCAGTTGTGATTTCTCTAAACTAACAACCCAGGTCTCCCATACAAGGTGAGACCCTGCACTGAAGAGAAACTGGAGTTGAATCAGAATTGAGCAAGTTAAGATTACTAGAAACAAAGGAAAGAGAAGGTCAAAATGAGAGTGAGAGAGAGGAACAGAGGCAGGAAAGTTCAGAAATCAAGTCACTATATTTTTGAACACTTAAGAAATCAACAGAAAAGGAAACTTTGTGGAGTTAGAAAAGCCATCTGAGTCAAGCCTTCTCTAATTGCATATATAAAAATGAGCAAAGAAAAGTATTGAGGTCATGTTTCATAAAAATTAATGTAGGAAGGAAGAGAATAGAGAAAAACACCCCTACTTCAAAAGCACAACAGAAAGACATACTTTAAAAACTTTAATCTATTACTTCAAAGTAATCTGAAAGACATTGATGAGATAATACAAGACAGGAAAGAATGACATAAATCAGAATTAGAAAAACTTAGAAATTGAATGATGGAACTCAAGAATTAGGGAAAAAAAGTTACCTTAGAAATGAAGCCAAAACTAAAAGGAGCAAAAACAGAATAAATACAATCAGTAATGCCTTCAGAAATAAAAAATTAGAAGGAATTTTTTAATCAGAAAATAAATAAAGACATACTACAACATGGATGAACCTTAAAGACATTATGTTAGTGAAATAAGCCAGTTACAAAAGGACAAATATTGTATGATTCCACTTATATGAGGTACTCAGGTTCACAGAGACAAAAAGTAGAATGGTTGTTACCAGAGGCTAGGGAGAGGGAAATGGGAAGTTAGTGCTTAATGAGTTTCAGTTGCAGAAGATGAAAAGATTCTGGAGATAGGTGGTGGTGATGTTCACACAACAATGTGAATGTGCTTGATGCCACTAAACTGTACACTTAAAAAATGGCTAAAATGGTAAATTTTATGTATATTTTATCACAATAAATTTTTTTCTAGAAATGAAGAAAGGAACTAAAAGGTTTGAGAGAAAGTAACAAATATTAAAGTTAGGTAGAGAAAATCCAACATACAACTAACAGGAGTGTCTAAAGAAGAAAACCGAAGTTTCTTCGAAGAAGAAAACAGAACTAATAATAAAACCTATAATCCAATAAAATGCACCCCCCAAAAAAGTATTTTTGAAAATTATGTATTGAAAAGGTACATTGTGTACCTAAGAATACAGACTCAAAAATGATCATTACCAAGACTAGTAAAATCACTGGACTTTAAAGAAAAAGAAAATTAGATCATCTTAAGAATTTTCAACTGCAATCTTTATGCTAGAGAAAATGGAATAACATATTTATGATACCTGAGAGTCAAGGCTTTTATTGCCAGCAAAGCTGACCTTCAAGTATAAAATAAAAACTATTATCAACATGCAAGAACTCAGAGACTTATTTCCATAAGCCCTTTCTCAGGAATCTATTAGAAAATTGGTTTCACATGGTCAAAATAGCTATAAAAAGATCAATATAATGACTGGTAGTGAGCATTACTTAATGTGGTTATTTGTTGTACTAAGACTACATGGGAGAGATTATAAAATATAAAGCCTATATGATTTGATGATGTAGATATTGAACAGTTGAAAATGGAGGGGGATGAGGATAGCACATACAAGAAGTTTTAAACTCTTCCATTATTGTAATTGGTGGTGGTAGTATATTCTTATTCTGAGTATATGTATAAAGTAGGATTATATGAATGAGTAACTATAGTATTTTCTGTTTCTACTGTCCCTTGTGTCCTTGAGAACCAGGACTCAGTGTGGAGAAAAAGAAATCAAGATGTAATATAGAAGAAGTTAAAAAAAGCTCTGGAGTCCTAAATTTGAAATATCAGTACTAACTCATGTTCCAGGTCTAAAAAGTAATACCCAACTCATTAACAATAAGAATTCTTAGCACCCAGACTGTGGTCTTGAAATCCAGTTTCCTACTAAAATAAACCAGGCTTCTTGGAGAAATGGCTTATTGCATGTCTGGGGCAGGAAATATACAAGATATGCCTGTAACATCTTCATATATGCCTATAACGTTTTCATATATCCAATCATGAGAAAGCTTTCAAAGACTACAGAGTCATGTCAAAAGCATTCAGTTAACAACACAAGGAGGCTCTAACTGGCAAATATGGGGAAATTTGAGCTTCAACAATGATAGTAATTTAAATGGATTGAAATTTATCATAAGATATTTAAATCTATGAATCAGTAATAACAATCATACCTGGTCATCTTCAGAGGATGATAAAAAACCAGTTCATTATCTTGAAAACTGATAAATAAATGGAAAGAAGCAAACATTTATTTTGACTTTCTTATATGAAGTATACCACTGTATAAGCAAATAGTAGATGAAGGGGAAGTGTCCCTTTCTAAAAATATTCCTAATATTTTAATAAACTATATAGTAAATCAAAAAGAAATAATAGAATCAGAATATCACCATTTGGCAAACTTCAGTGAATTAATGGATCTAGCCATTGAGAATCAGTAGCTACCAACATTGCAAAGGGAGAGACAATATCATGTGCCCTCTGATGAAGGACTACACCACCACCTATAGTCTGGCCAAAGAGATGGAACCTGAATCTGATTAAGTCTCTGGATACAGCTGCAAATTGGTAGGAAATACGAAGGGCAGAGGAACCAAATAAATTACACCATAAATATGCAATCAACAAAATCCTGACTGTGGAAACTTCTACAGATCAAACAGTCCAGCTATTCAATAGAAGATAAAAGAAAGGGATGGAGGGGGGAACCTATAGATTAAAAGAGGCTTAAAAGACATATCAATTTTTTTAAATTAGCGGGATTAAACTCTGGTATCTATAAATGGACACATGGTTAATAAAGATGCAAGATAACAATTACTTTAAAAGTCAGGATAGTGGCAACTTTTGGAGGGAGAAATGGAGAGGTCTGTGATTGGGATGGGATATATGGAGGGGCTTCTATAGAGGGCTGGCAAAGTTGTATTTCTTGACATGGATGGTAGATGTAAGGATGTTAACTTTATAATGATTCACTAAACTATACATTTGTTTTGTGTGGTTTTCTATATCTGTGCTTTACTTTATATAGAAAAATACTTTTTTTTTTTTTTCGAGTATGCGGGCCTCTCACTGACGTGGCCTCTCCCATTGCGGAGCACAGGCTCCGGACACGCAGGCTCAGCGGCCATGGCTCACGGGCCCAGCCGCTCCGCAGCATGTGGGATCTTCCCAGACCGGGGCACGAACCCGCGTCCCCTGCATCGGCAGGCGGACTCTTAACCACTGCACCACCAGGGAAGCCCTAGAAAAATACTTTTAAAAGAAGATATGCAGGCAAATCTATAGAGACAAAAAATAGATTATTAGTTGTCAAGGGCTGCAAGGAAATGGGGAGTGACTGCTAGTGGGTAAAGGATTTCTTTTTGGGGTGATTAAAATGTTCTGCTATTGATTGTGGTAATGGTTGCACAGCTAAAATACTAAAAAATCATTGAATTGTGTACTTTAAATGGATGAATTGTATAGTATGTGAATTACATCTCAATAAAGCTGATACATAGTATAACTATAAATATATGGATATCTAACATTGGGTACATAGATACAGATACAGAGATGTAAGAATGTCAGACTAACAGTGGGGAGGGGAGAGAGAATGGATTTCGTGTGTGGGAGGTAAGGGATACTTTCTATAAAAGTATTTCTGAATTGTTTGATTATTTTATAATGACCATATATTGCCTTTACCTTTTAACAACCTTGAGCACTGGACTAGCACTATTACCAGAACTTCTGCAATCATGGAGACGTTCTATATCTGTACTGTGCAATACAACAGCCACTAGTCACATGTTATTCTTGAGTAGTTGAAATGTGGCAAGTGAGACTGAGGAAATAAATTTTAATGTTATTTAATTTTCATAAGGCTGCCATATTGGACAGCACAGCTCTAGAACATTAAGGCAGAGGGAAAACTCTTCTATATCTCAGGATCTCTAGGCCCAGGAGGTAAGTGTGAGAATATATGCACACTCATACCTGTGCATGTTTTCCAGGACGATTCACTCGCCATCTGAATATCATTTCCATCAGTGCCTTTGAGGATGACATTTTAACCAAGATTTTCAATTCAATCGCTGACTGGCACTTTGGAAAAGGGTTTGATGTGATGTTCTTAAGGTAAGAGGTTCCTGTGTTATTGGCCTGGGGTCCTCAGTTCTGGCCCCTCTTTAACTGGTCTGCCTTCTCCTTCCTCCCAAGGTATGAAAAGTTGCTGGTACAAGCTACGATGACAATTTATAAAGCTGCAGTGGAGAATTTCTTGCCAACTCCCTCCAAGTCACACTATGTCTTTAACCTGCGGGACTTCTCACGGGTGATCCAAGGGGTATTGCTCTGCCCTCACACCCACCTACAGGTCAGCCGCTATCATTTCTGTTATCAAGTTCATTCAGTGATATCCTTGGCTACATGGAATATACAATGATAAGAGTAATATCTAACTTCTATCAAGCATTTAATCTATGCTAAGCATTGTGCTAAGTATTTTGTAAGCATTATCTCATTAAAGCCCCATATCGACCCCAGGATTTAGAAACTATTTGAGAACTACCACCTCAGTCACCACCTGCCATTTATTCAAATAATTAACTGGATTTTCAGGATGTAGAAAAATTTATCCGGCTTTGGATCCATGAGGTTTACCGGGTCTTCTATGACCGTCTGATTGATCATGAGGACAGACAGATCTTTTTCAACATGGTGAGGGAAACCACCTCCAATTGCTTCAAACAGTCTGTGGAAAAGGTAAGCCAGACCCTGTGATCATTTGGCCTCAGAAATTGCCCCAAATATTTTATCACGCTAGTCTCAGATCTCAGATTGTCTTCCTACTAGAGACTTACAGCTCCACTTTCTGAATCTCAAGAAAGAGTGTATTGAGCCAACTAATCACTCAATTTGGTGATATAATAGTTGGCCCATTTTCACTTCACTTCCCTGGTAACATGTAAGTTTGGATACATTCAAACTTATGATTTATGATATGATTTTATTGTTTATGGTTAATGTAAAATGCATTTGCAAGGTCAGTTAATTTGTGAGTTGAGAAATAAATACACCATGAATTTTCATGGTTTGATTGATGCCCTGGTAAAGCCCGAGTGAAAGATTGTCATGGTTTCCCATTTGTAAATATTTTCTCTTTTCTATTTTGATATAAGAAGTTTTAAGCCTATGTATTTGCATCATCTAGTTCCACCTCTATTCTTAAGAAGCTACGATTTCTCCATAGAAAAAATTGCAAGTGTTTCATGTTGCATCCAGAGGCCAAGTGCAAAAGCACTGCCAGTTTCTAATATCAGGAAGAAGAGGCATCTAAAACATTCCTACTCTAGGGCTTCCCTGTTGGCGCAGTGGTTAAGAATCTGCCTGCCAATGCAGGGGACATGGGTTCGAGCCCTGATCCGGGAAGATCCCACATGCCACGGAGCAACTACGCCCGTGCACCGCAACTACTGAGCCTGCGCTCTAGAGCCTGTGCTCCAGCAATAAGAGAAGCCACCGCAATGAGAAGCCCATGCACCGCAACGAGGAGTAGCCCCCGCTCACCACAACTAGAGAAAGCCCGTGCACAGCAACGAAGACCCAACGCAGCCAATCAATCAATAAAATAAATAAAATTTAAATAAATAAATAAAAAAAAATAAAACATTTCTACTCTAGGTACAGAGTGGGGACCAGGGAAATGCCTGCACTTCTATTTGGTGAAGGAACAAGTACATTAAAAATGATGCCATCTTTCGACTACCTCCTCTTGGGATCTTACAATCTGACCACCAATGTTTTAATCACTTAGCAAACAGATTGACCCTTGCTTTCACACTCTTTTCTCAAATGTCCTTTCATCATAGTCTTTACAACCACGAGATCCACATATTTTGTTTAAAGAAAAAAAAATGTTGATGAACCATGACTTTGAAGAATGCTCAGAGGAAACAAATACATCCCCTGCTCCCTCCCTCTACACCTCCCAGCACCATGGTGGCTGGGGCTACTGGCTGAATGCCTAGCTGAGACTTGCCTTTCCCACAGGTCCTCATCCACCTGTCACCCGCTGGAAAGATAGTTGATGATAATATCCATAGCCTCTTCTTTGGAGATTTCTTCAAGCCAGAAAGTGACCAAAAAATCTATGACGAGATCACTGACTTAAAACAACTCAAAGTGGTCATGGAATATTACCTGGAAGAGTTCAACAACATCAGCAAGGCCCCCATGTCCTTGGTCATGTTCAGGTTCGCCATGGAGCACATCTCCAGGATATGCGGGGTCCTGAAGCAGGACAAAGACCACTTGCTCCTGGTGGGCATTGGGGGCAGTGGGCGGCAAAGTGCCAGCAAACTGTCCACATTCATGAACTCATATGAGCTGTACCAGATCGAGATCACCAAGAGCTACTCAGGCAATGACTGGCGAGAGGACCTGAGGAAGATCATGCTGCAGGTTGGTGTGGCCTCCAAGAGTACTGTGTTCCTCCTCACCGATAACCAGATCAAGGACGAGTCATTCATTGAGGACATCAACGTGCTTCTGAACACGGGAGACGTGCCCAACATCTTCCCCGCTGACGAGAAGGCTGACCTTGTGGAGACGATGCACATGGCAGCAAGGACAGAAAGCGAGAAGATCGAAGCCACTCCTCTTTCTATGTGTAACTTCTTTATCGAGAGAGTGAAAAACAACCTTCACATTGTCCTTGGTAAGAAGAAGCAAATTCGGAAAGGTTTGCCCTTTCCCTCTGGGTATTTCAGGATCTCCTGTGCCTTAAGCCCGTTCCTCTTACAGTGGTGCCAGGAATGATCCAGCCAAGGCACTCACTCGCCCGCGGGTCAGTGCCTAGAATTCCTTTGGAGACTTCCACTCTCCTGAACAACTGTTTTAAACCTCTTCCACTCTCCTCAGTCCTCTGAATTCTCCTCTGAACCCTCTCCTTCCTTTTAGTACATTACCCGGCAACCTCACAGAACAGCACCTGGAGTTCTTCTCTCTATGAACGATATCTCCAATCTGTCCAGAAACTTAGCGGTCATGTTTAATACTTCTCTCTTGTTACCATGTCCTGTCAATTTTTGCCTTCTCTCTCGCATATCTACCCACTTATCTCTATCTCTGCCACCTTCATATTAGCTAAGCCGCTATCATCTCACCCAGACCTCACCTCTACAGCCTTCTAACTGTTCTATGTCCACTCTGTCCATTCCAGACCTTTATGTTCCACTGAGTCAGGATGGGGATTTTTTTTTCATGTATTGCAAATGTGAGCATTGTATATTTACACACATACACAAATTAAAACACCTAAATTGCTTTCTATTCAGACAAAGACCAAAATTCCTAACCTATATTCTTATAAGGCCACCTGCCAGGCTGTCCCCTGCATCCTCTCCACTCTCATCTCCAACCAAGCTTCCCCTTCTCTCTTTTTTAGCCACGCTGACCTCCTCACACTTTCACCTGTGCATTATGCTTCCTCCTACCACACTGGGTCTAAATAAACAGTGAACAGAATTTGGGGCATAGAATCCGACCTTTGTGGTTGGATGGGGATGGGGTCAGAAACAAGCTGATGGCCCCACAACTCCGTTATGTCTCTGAGTCAGAACAAACAGAGCACGTGGGTCAAAGGGCTCAAACCACTCTGGCTATGTGACCCTAAGGATCTGGAAGGGACAATGTGGATACTGGAGACGAGCCAGAAGGTATTGTAATAAACTGAATTCTCATCACAAAGTTTCCTGAAAATATCCCAGGATTCCCCTGTGCTTCCCAGGCACTCATCCTGACTATTCCCAATCACACCCTGGAGTGCCAATAGGAAACATGACTGCTCCCTTACCCCACCAGAATCCTTGCAAAGACCTGCCTGTCCCTTTCAGCCTCCCTGACTTGGAGAAAGAGAACTAACGAAGTCTACTTTTCATTAGCCATGAGTCCAATTGGGGACGCCTTCCGGAATCGCCTGCGGATGTTCCCTTCCCTGATCAATTGCTGCAGAATTGACTGGTTCCAGTCTTGGCCCACAGATGCCCTGGAATTGGTAGCCAACACATTTCTAGAAGATGTGGAGCTCGATGACAATATTCGGATAGAGTAAGTGTTGGCTGCATTTTAGTACGGCAACCAAATATTTCAAATGAAAATCTAGATATTGGCTCTATTCTTGTTGCTGTTTCAAAACTTATCATTTTATGTATAGAAAATGTCTTATATTTTAAAATCACATTTAGATATTTAATAAAGCACCTTTGCTGAAAAAGAATAACATTTCATTGTTCAGAATTGTCCTAGAGATGCACTGTTGTCATAGCTATGAGAACCTGGATATAATACTATAGCTATTTCAATAGTCTTAGAGCATGCATTCTCAAGAGGGGTGATATTGCTGCCAAGGGGATGAAAACTGGTTCTTTTGAGGATTTTTTGTTATGAAAATAACTTACTCTTTTTTTGTATAAAGCACAGATGATATACAAACGAGAAAAATAAAGCACTGAATTTTGGCTACAGTAAGAGAAGGGTTAAGACTGTTGACCACTCTAGGTGTCCCATGAAGGCAGGGGTCCTATCACCTTCCTGTATACTTCTGTATCCTTAGTGCCTAGCAAGTGCCTGGTACATAGTAGGTTCAATTACTGCTTATTAAATGAATGAATAGAAAATGAAGAAATAGGTAGCGGTCAGAATATTCATGGCTTTTAAGAACTTTGAACTTTGTTCTCTAGGCCAGAAGACCCTTAACCTGGGTCCATAGGCTCGTGAACAGAATTCAGAGGGACAGTGAATGTGAGTGGGGGGAAAAAGTACATCTTCATTTTCACTGACATCTAACTGATACTTTGCATTTCTTTCAATGATGAATGTAGGCAATAAACCCCAGTAGGATTGTGTGACTTTGTTACCAGTAGGAATCACAGTTATTTTCATAACTCATTCAGTCATTAGAGATGCCCCAAATATATCATTTCCTTCAAAATGATGGTAGTTGTTAGACCTACTGTCCAATCTTACTATTTAATGCCACAGTCGGCAAATGATGATCCATGGGCCAAGTCTAGTTCACGGCCTATTTTCGTAAATAATGTTTTATTGGGAAACAGCCATGCACACTACAGTGGCAGAGTTGAATAGTTGCTCTTGAGACCATGTGGCTCACAAGGCCTAAATTTTTTTTTTTTTAATTTTTGGCTGCGTCGGGTCTTAGTTGTGGCACATGGGGTCTTGGCTGAGGCATGCGGGATCTTTCATTGCAGCACACGGGCTCTTTGTTGTGGCTCACAGACTTCTCTCTAGTTGTGGCGTGTGGGTTTTCTCTCTCTAGTTGTGGTGCACAGGCTCCAGGGTACATGGGCTCTGTAGTTTTGGCATGCGGTTCCAGGGCACATGGGCTCTGTAGTTTGCGGCACACAGGCTCTCTAGGTGAGGTGCGTGAGCTCAGTAGTTGCGGTGTGGGCTTAGTTGCCCTGCGGCATGTGGGATCTTAGTTCCCTGACCGGGGATCAAACCCACGTCCCCTGCATTGGAAGGTAGATTCTTTACCACTGGACCACCAGGGAAGTCGTCCCACAAAGCCTAAAATATTTACTATCTGGTCCTTACCAGGAAAAGTCTGCTGATCCCTGATTTAATGCATAAATAAAAGCACACATATTACTATATCATAAATTTGGTTTTTAAAATATTTTGAAAACTCTTTCAACATAATTGGTTTCCTTTGTAACCATCTATATATTATTTTATGCATTTTAAAACATTATTCTGCAAAGTCCAGAGGCTTCACCAAACTGACAAAGGTTAAGAACTCCAGCTTAAGTCCTGGTGAGTCACAAAAGTGATTAAAGATTGAAATTACCTAATCACAGATCATTCTAGTAAGAATAGATACCTCCCCAATCATTCTCGAGGCTCTGTTGACATGCTTCAGAGAATTTGGGATTCTAGTGGGCCATAGTGAGTGGCTTTCTCACATCCTCATCTGTGAACCAAGGCTGTACTGGATCTCTCTGGAGCAAGTTGGGCCTGCCTAACCACCTTTGTGTCCTCGGCAGGGTCATCTCCATGTGCAAATATTTCCAGGAGAGTGCAAAAAAGCTGTCGCTTGATTATTACGACACACTTCGCAGACACAACTACGTTACCCCCACCTCCTACCTCGAATTGATCCTAACCTTCAAGACGCTCCTGAATAGGAAGAGGCAAGAGGTGGATATGATGAGGAACCGCTACCGGACAGGCCTGCAGAAACTTGAATTTGCCGCTTCACAGGTGAGCGCTGCCAAAATAGTACAGGGACAAAGAGGTCCAAGACTAATTGGATGCGGTAAAGCACTTGTTCAGGTGCAGAAGTCAAGAGAGCACCAAATAAAATAAAGACAGCCTCTGACCCTGTGCTCGCAGAACTCACCTCGCTTGCTTGGCCTAAACCCAGCCCTGTCTGTCTTTAAAATTTTGATGTTTTGTTCATCATGGATCTTTTTGAACTCATTTTAACTTTTTACAACATTACAGTAAAATACTATTTATCTTGAATACTGAGTGTTTTGGAGCCCCCTTAAATTTTGTGCCCAAGGCAAGTGCCTTACTCACCTCACCCTTGCCCCAGCCCTGGATACTCTCGTGGGGAACTGGGCAGAATAAGGCAGTGGTTAAGAGCAGGGCCTGGACTCACATTCCAGCTTTATAACTTATCAGCTACAGAACCTTGAAGTTGTTATTTCACCTCTTAGAGCCTTAGTTCCCTCTTCTATAAAAAGAAGTGATAAGAACAGTCTTCACTTCATAGGGCTATTGTGAAGATTAAATGAGGTGACACAGTGTAACCCTTAGCAAAATGCCTGGCGTATAAATTAGTAACTGATTTGTGCTTGAGCCACTTGACAAAACCATATTAAGACGTGGGTTTTCAGCACCAATAAAGAACTAAGGAATACATATGTATATGTATAACTGATTCACTTCGTTATAAAGCAGAAACTAACACACCATTGTAAAGCAATTATACTCCAATAAAAACGTTAAAAAAAGAACTCAGGCACCTGAATGGTTTGCAGTAGGTTGACCTGTCACTGAGTGTAGCAGACCCGCCAACATGCAGCACAGGGATGGGAAGGAACATCACGGGTGCCTCTGTTGCTCTGCTCCTGCAGTTGCTGGGTCCAGTTCAGGGTCCTTAGCTTTTAGAGAGATGCTGAAAATTGGAGTCTATCCAGACAAGGGTGAGCAAACTGTGTGGAGTCTATCCAGACAAGGGCGAACAAACTGTGTTGAGCAGCAAAATGACCTGAGACAGTCTAGACCAGTAAAGAGAATGTAGTGCCAATTAACATTACTTGAGCCCTACCACATGCCTGGTGCTCTATATGAGGAAAGTACTGTTATCACCACAGAGATCAAGGACCCAGAGAGGCCAGGCAACTTGCCCATGATCACACAGCTTCGTGAGTAGCTGGTGCAAGTTGTGAGGCCAAAACTGAAACTTAGGTCTGCATGACTGCAGTGTCTGTGTTCCTAATCAGGCCAGCATGCTATGCTTCTTCTCTCATGTGGGCTTTCTGTGGACAGTGGCTTCAAGGTCATGAAACTCTCTTCAGATAAGCATCTGAGCTGCCTTAGAAGGCAGAATCAGGACCAGTGGGGAAAAACTGCCTGGGGGTAAATTCCAGCTCCTTATCAGGAAATCTAATGTGTTCAGCTGCCTGAAAAATGGCCCAGCTCCCCTGAGAGGTGGCGAGCTCCCCACCATAGGAGTGTTCAAACAGTGGCCAGAAAACTACTTGACAGGAATTTTCTAGAGAGAGAGAGCATCAGACTGTTGGGAAAAAATGGCCTTGAAAGTTCCTTCTATCCCAGCTCTCTCAGCCATGTATGATTCCTTCACAGCCTTAAAAAATGTAGAGGTTTTTCCCCCCAACTTACTTTTGTTCTGTCTTTCACTGCCCCCAACACTAGAGTGTAGGCTCAATCCAGGAGGGATATCTTTTTTTAAGTGTTGTATCTTTAAAAAAATTTTTTTGTTTACTGTTATATGTATAGTGCCTACCACAGAGCTTGGTAACTACAACACATAGCATGAACTCAGTAACGAAATATTGAAAGATCAAAGAGAGAAACTCCAGCCAACAAATATGTACCCAGTACCATTAAAATCATTAGTATTTTCTGCGTGTATCATAGGTTAGAGAATCGTTTCAACTTTTGCCAGCCATGCCATTTTCGGCATTGACATAGCTGACGCTGCACCCCTCCCACCTTCCTCTCCTTGTTAGGTGGCCGTCATGCAAGTAGAACTGACTGCCCTCCAACCCCAACTCATTCAGACCTCTGAGGAGACCGCTAACATGATGGTGAAAATTGAAGGGGAGACGCGAGAAGCCGATGCCAAGAAACTTCTGGTGCAAGCCGATGAAGAAGAAGCCAATGCTGCTGCCGCCATTGCTCAAGGAATCAAGGTATAAACTGCTGAGAGAGAAGAAAGGGAATCAGCATTTTCAGGGTTCATCTGTTATCTCCCTAGAGCCTAACAAAGTCTTGCAGAATATGCACGGTCATGCCCATCTTGCAGAGGAAAAATGTGAGGCTTGAAAGGATGCTTTCCCAGCATCACATAGCTAGTAAATGACACCTGGCTCTCTCCAGGAAGCATTATTGTTTTACAAATACTCTCCATCTCACTCAGAGTCAAGTCCTTTAAGCCCCAACGAGATCTAACCTTATCTCGTATTACTTTCCCCTCATTGACTCTTCTGGCCACACCAGCCTCCTAGCTATTCCCCAAACAAACAAAAGGCATGTTCCCATCCCAGGCTGTTCCCTCTGGCTATCTCCTTCACCTCAATCATGTTTTTGCTCAAATGTGGCTGGCATGTCATAGGTGTGGAGTAAATATTTGTCAAATGACAGATTGTTGAATCTAGAGGACCCCATTTGAAGGTAATTCTTATACCAAAGAAGGACAGTCCTGGGAAGGGCTTCACCTATATTCAGATATTAGAAGAAAATCTGATTAATGTTCATGTTATATATTTCCCCAAGCACTTTCAAGTATACAGTTCCATTATCACAATGACTTTGGACTTACTAATGACAGCCATCAATGTCTAGAAGTCAACAACACTGAGGTTCAGTGGTAAATTGACTTTTCAGAGCCACACAGCTAGTTGGTAGGATCAGACTCCAGGGCTCTTGGCACTTAGCTGAAGATGCTTGTCCCTGTGTCTCAACTTAGCAGTTAGAAAATTCTTCTGACCATTCTTCAAACAAGAGCTTGCTTCCAAGTAAAATGGTTTGCTTACATTGGTCGATTCTTTTTTTTTTTTTTTTTTGCGGTACGCGGGCCACTCACTGTTGTAGCCTCTCCGTTGCGGAGCACAGGCTCCGGACGCGCAGGCTCAGTGGCCATGGCTCACGGGCCCAGCCGCTCCGCGACATGTGGGATCCTCCCGGACCGGGGCACAAACCCGTGTCCCCTGCATCAGCAGGCAGACTCTCAACCACTGCGCCACCAGGGAAGCCCTGGTTGATTCTTTTTAAGCTAATGTATCATTTCTTTCCCCCATAACAAGGATAATAAATGATGTCAGGAGTACTGCAGAGTTGATTACATTTCATCTGCAAGCACTGTGCTTCACACACCTCAAACAGCCCTGCTGCTCTGTGCACTGCTAAGCCACAGAGGTCATTTTTATTTTATTTTTTGGGGTGTTTTTTTCGGAGGGGCCTGTGTCAGGTCTTAGTTGCAGCCTACACGTGGGATCTTCATTGTGCAGCATGTGGGCTCCAGAGCGTGTGGACTCACGTGCTTCTCTCTAGCTGTGGCTGGTGAGCTCAGTAGTTGCGGCGTGCGGGCTTAGTTGCCCCACCCTGTGGCATGTGAGACCTTAGCTTCCCGACCAGAGATCGAACCTGCACCCCCTGCATTGTAAGGCGGATTCTCAACAACTGGATCACCAGAGAAGTCCCCACAGAAGTCTTTTTTTTTTTTTTTTTTTGCAGTACGCGGGCCTCTCACTGTTGTGGCCTCTCCTGCTGCGGAGCACAGGCTCCGGATGCGCAGGCTCAGCGGCCACAGCTCACGGGCCCAGCCGCTCCGGGGCATGTGGGACCCTCCAGGACCCGGGAACGAACCCGCGTCCCCTGCATCGGCAGGCAGACTCTCAACCACTGCGCCACCAGGGAAGCCCAGAAGTAATTTTTAATTATAATTTTTTTATCATAGAAACAAATGGTGTCATAACACATACAAAAGAATTTTTAAGAGCTCAACTTTAACACCTTTCCAATTTTCCAAGTTTTCCTTTAGTTCCTGTCTGTACACATGGATAGTTTTGTAATTGCAACCATAGCATAATTGTAATTTGCTTTATGTTTTTTAATTTCCTTAACAGCTTATCACAAATGTTTTTCCAAAATGTCATATAATCATTTTAATGACCATTTTAAGTAGGTGCTTCACCTATCAAGTAGCCATTCCCCTATTGGGCATTGAAGTTTGTTCCTTCCTGCCTTGTTTTCAGTGTTTCCAGAGTATCAACTGGAATCTCTCAACAGAGCTTTGGAGTTTTAAAAATGCAAATGCCCAGACCCCACCCAGACTGAATGAATCAGAGTCTCTGGGTGTGGAGCCTGACCATGAGGATGTCCTAAATGCTCCTCAGTGACTCTGATGCAGAGTCAGGGTTGAGAATCACTGCTAGAGATAATGTTACAATTAGAGGCCTTTTAGAGTCACTTAACAAACAAACTTGCTAGAATCCATGCCTTACCCTTAGGAAAGAAGCAGAGCTACCGGGCCACTGGGAGGCATAATGTGAATGCGGGCCACTAGTTGTCTGGCACATTATAAGAAAGTGACACAGAACTATCCATAATAGGACACCAGGGGCACCTGGGATGGTTGAAATCTACTGAGAATCCAAAGATGTAGCTGAGCCAATACCTGTAGTCTCCTCTGCCACCACACCCTTTCTGAAGCTGGTCCTGAGAAGCAGCAGGGGTCAGCTCTGGTCCTTCCCCTTGTCTTGCACTCTGGCACGTATCCTAGGGCTGAAGAAGGGGCAAACTAAATTGCCCCTGGGACTGAGCCATTCTTACCGTCCAAAGCAGGATGCTCCATTTTGATACTGGGGACATCTAACGTGGCTCATCTGGGGGTGGGGGTTAATATAAGGAAGCCAAATAAAACCTTGCTATAAGTTTATAGGAAAAGCAGAAAACCTCAAATAAAGAATCCATGATATACACACGCGTGTATATATACACATGTGCACACACCTGTATGTAAGAAGGTGGAACCTCCTTTATTTTGTTTCCTTATCAGAATAAACGTGCAGGACATAGACTTCGACACATGCTGCTTTTAACATTCTCTTTTGAAGTTTCACTTCAGTCATGGCTGTGTGATCAGTCCCTGCACTGGGAGACTAACAGAAAATTCACTGAGTGGGGAGCCAGGGGCCCAGGGTTGGAGCTTGGCTCGTTGACTAACCAGCTTTGTGACCTTGGCTAACTCATTTTACATCTCGTTTCATTGTTGTTATTGGAGGAAGATTTGGTAATTGAGCTGCTCAATGCAGTTGTATTTGCAGGGGATTGGGTCCAGCCCTCCCCACCGCCCCCCGGCCCCTGACCCCACAGATACCAAAATCCACAGATGCTCAAGCCCCTTCAGTCTTCCCTCTGGACCCGTGGTTCCAAATCTACAGGTACAGAGGGCCAACTGTAATCTATAAAATTCTGAAATCTTATAATGTTAATCTTCCTTTTTTTAAAAAAAATTGAGATATAATTCACATACCATTAATATTCACCTTTTTAAATCATGCAATTCAGAGGTTTTAGTATATTCACAAAGTTGTACAACAGTCACCACTATCTACTTCTAGAACATTTTCATTACCCAAAAAGAAACCTGTACCCATTAGCAGTCACTAGCCATTTCTCCCTCTCCCCAGCCCCTGGCAACCACTAACCTACCTTCTGCCTCTGTGGATTTTCCTTTTATGCACATTTCATGTGAATGGAATCATAGAGCAGGTGGCATTTTGTGTCTATCTGGCTGCTTTCACTTAGCATAATGTTCTCAAGGTTTATCTGTGTTGTTGCATGAATTGTTACTTCATTTCTTTTTATGGCTGAATAATATTCCATTATATTAGCTTTGTTTTCAAACAAAGAAATAGTGGACAAAACATATACGGTCTCCTTTTCCCAGAACTCACTACCCAGCTCTAATCTCTATCCCCATTCCTCCTCCTTAAAGTCTTGCCTTAAACTCCACCCTGTCCCCAGCTCCACGCCTACCCCATCTCTGAGCTACAGTGCATCCCAGACCCTCACCCCATCTCTGACATTCTCCCACCCCTCATGCTTTATTCTTCCCCCAAATTGCCCTAATCCCCTTCCCATCTGTCACTCACCCCTAGGCTTCATTCTTTACCTCATCTTCTCAACCCATCCTTGGTCAATGGGTATGAGGTCACTCACTGCATATATCTCTTGGGAATTCGTTAAAAACCTAAAGCTTGATTTTTTTAAGATCGCAAAACTGGTAAATTCCCAAATGTCCAAGGCATCCAAACCACAGCTCCCAAATGCATGCATGCTTCCCTGCTGCCTGTGAGAGCCACCCTCGCCATGCAAACCTCCGGGAGGGAGCAGTGTCCTGGAAGGACACTGGGGCGGGAGGCACCTCTTATCACTTCTGCTGCTTCCCCCAGGAGCAGAGCTTGCTTCACCCCCAGTGTGCCGGGCACCAGGCACTCACCCCTTCTGTCTCTGTGCCGCCTGCAGAACGAATGTGAAGGGGATGTGGCAGAGGCGATGCCGGCCCTGGAGGCTGCACTCGCTGCACTGGACACCCTGAACCCAGCAGACATCTTACTGGTGAAGTCGATGCAGAACCCACCAGGTCCTGTCAAGCTGGTTATGGAGAGCATCTGTGTGATGAAGGGGCTGAGACCAGAGAGGAAGCCGGACTCCAGTGGCAGCGGTAACCGCCCCCGCCCAGCACCCCTCCCGACCCAGCAGCCTGCACGGGCTGTGCTCCCCTGGCAGGAAGGCTGCCAGCACCCCCGCTCATCCGGCCCCAGGCCTGCAGGCAGTATCGTGGTGTCTTGGGGGAAATAAGAAAGGCACCAGGATGCGTGTGCGCTCACTTGTGTTTCTTCACCATCCTCTCTCCTCTCAGTCAGTAAGGAAAATGCAGGCATCTTTGGGTGAAGCCAAGCTCAGTCAAGGCCCCTGCCTACAAATCATTACAAAAATGAAGGTCATGGAGACAAGAGGACTGATAGAGGGCAAGCACACAGAGTAGTGTGTGGGTGAGAGGAAGAGAGAGAAACAGAAAGAGCTAGAGAGAAAGATAAGGGAGAAACAGAAAAAGAGACACGGAAAGAGATACCCAGAGGAAAAAGAGATAAGAGAATGAAACAGAGACAGAGAGAGATGGAGAGAAAGAGATAGAGACTGAGAAATAAATGGGGAGAGACCCGGACACCTAGATGCCTTCATATGGATGCACATAGACACAAAGAGATCGTGAACAGGGCGAGGGAGGCTGGGAGGGAAAGAAATCAGGAGGGAGAAAGACAAAAGGTGGGGAGGTGAATGAGGGAGGGAGAGACTCTTACAATGTCAGATACAGAGAGACAGAGAGAGAAAGATATGGGCGGGAGAGAGAAACAAACAAAAACAGGCAGAGAGACAGAAAAGTGAGAAATGGAGACAGAGACCCCCAGAGATACAGAGACATACGAAAATAGAGAGTGAGTGGGAAGAAAAGAGACCAGAAAGAAGAGAGACAGAGACAGGGAGACAAAGACACACACAGAGAACAGGAGAGGTCTGGGTTGGGGACGGTGTGAGGAGGAACATGAGCTGCTGGTGAAGGATTAGAGGGAGAGAGACAGGGAGGGGCAAGGGAGGGAAAGACTGAAACTGATGGGCCTGAGGAAGACAAGGAAACAGAAACTTAGAAGAGGGGAGAAAGGAATAGGAGAGGGAAAGATGAAAGCTTATATAATCAAGCCTTAGAAGCATGAATAGGTGAAAATTCATTCTTAAAATCCAAATTAGATGTAGGATCTTGCAGTAAAACCAGTGTCTTAGAATTGAACAAGGACTTTATAAGCCATCTCCAGTGATATTTCCTATCTTTTGAATCCTCGTATCCTTCAAACAGTCCTGCTGTTCCTCCATTCCTTCGGATATGTTAGAAATTTCTGATCCCTCATTTGGGAGACTCTGCCTTCTGCTTCCCATTGTTTAGCATTCCCTCTTCCCTGGCTGGTTTCAGGCCAAAAACCACATGAAGAAATGCAAAGGTGACCAGGATGGACAAGCAGGGAGCAGACATTACAGGAGACTCCTCTAGGGAAGCAGCTGAGGTATAATCTGGCTGCACCCTGGAATCACCTGGCAGCTTAAAGAATGCTAAAGCCCCTGCCCCCACTCCTAGAGATTCTTATTCCTTTGGTCTAGGGTGTGGCCTGAGCATTAGTATTTTTCTTAAAGCTCCCAGGTGATTCTAAGGTGCAGCCAGGATTAAGAACTGCTGAGTTACGCAAAGCGTGGCCAGGTCACAAAAAATCAGTTCTCTTCTTGGATCATTGATGGTGGGCACAGGATGCATCATTCACCTTTCTTATTTTAAAATTGAAGTGAATTTTGTGTACTATTCATGTAATCCACAGAATTTAGCCAGTACATTGGGACGGAGCAGAAGAGCAGTTAAATTAGCTTTGGGTGCCGTGAATTCAAACAAAGCAGATCATTTCCTAGAATGCAGACAACAACTTCCATGGGGGCTTCCCTGGTGGCGCAGTGGTTGAGAGTCTGCCTGCCGATGCAGGGGACACGGGTTCGTGCCCCGGTCCGGGAAGATCCCACGTGCCGCGGAGCGGCTGGGCCTATGAGCCATGGCAGCTGAGCCTGCGCATCCGGAGCCTGTGCTCTGCAACGGGAGAGGCCACAACAGTGAGAGGCCCACGTACCGCAAAAAAAAAAAAAAGACTTTCATGGGAAATATTTGTTTGGTGTCAAATCTTGCTTTAGGAATAGGACATATTTGACCTGTTGTACCTAATATGATATCTCAAGTACAATTTTTTTTGATGAGCCTGAGCTTGGCAAGGGTTTATAATTACCTGAGTCAAAGAGTTTGACTTTTTTCTAACACATTAACAAAAGGAGCACTGCCCTGGGATGGGATCGGGGCTCACTCATTTATTAGTCATCATGAAGGCTGCTAAGGTGAATAGGGCCCTGCTTTGTTTCTGGGCAGGCCGAGGACAGCCTTCTGTTTTGTTGCAAGTCTGCAAGCTGCTTCCCCCACCCTCACTCTTTGTCTGCAGACAGCCTCACTCACTTACTCACTCACTAGAAGGACTGATTCATCACAAGGACGGCCTAATGCACTCCATCCGACCCACCTCCCATATTTGAAAAAGAATATTCAAAACACATACCCCTGGATCCAGTTGCCCTCTTCATCTGTGACTGGGATAAGGGGCAACATTCATTCAATACATACTGAAAACCGATAATTAGGCACTGTGGCAGATTGTAGTAAACACAGAAGGAGCATACAAATTTTTTAAAATTTATACTTGATTTATTATATTATGTTAATTTCGAGTGTACAGCATAGTGACTCAAAATTATTTTAGATTATATGCCATTTAAAGTTATTATAAGGGGACTTCCCTAGTGGCGCAGTGGTTAAGAATCCGCCTGCCAATGCAGGGGAGACAAGTTCGAGCCCTGGTCTAGGAAGATCCCACATGCCGCGGAGCAACTAAGCCTGTGCGCCACAACTACTGAGCCTGCACTCTAGAGCCTGCGAGCCACAACTACTGAGCCTGTGTGCCACAATTACCGAAGCCCACATGCCTGGACCCCATGCTTCACAACAAGAGGCCACCGCAATGAGAAGACCACGCACCACAACGAAGAGTACTACCTGCTCGCCACAACTAGAGAAAACCTGCGCCCAGCAACAAAGACTCAGTGCAGCCAAAAATAAATAAATAAATTTAAAAAAAAAAATTAAAAAAATAGCTTTTATAGGAATAAACCTACCTAAGGAGACAAAAGACCTGTATGCAGAAAACTATAAGACACTGATGAAAGAAATTAAAGCTGATACAAACAGATGGAGAGATATACCATGTTCTTGGACTGGAAGAATCAACATTGAGAAAATGACTATACTACCCAAAGCAATCTACAGATTCAAAGCAATCCCTATCAAACTACCAATGGCATTTTTCACAGAACTAGAACAAAAAATTTCACAATTTGTATGGAAACACAAAAAACCCTGAATAGCCAAAGCAATCTTGAGAAAGAAAAACGGAGCTGGAGGAATCAGGCTCCCTGACTTCAGGCTATACTACAAAGCTACAGTAATCAAGACAGTATGGTACTGGCACAAAAACAGAAATATAGATCAATGGAACAGGATAGAAAGCCCAGAGATGAACCCACGCACATATGGTCACTTTATGTTTGATAAAGGAGGCAAGAGTATACAATGGAGAAAAGACAGCCTCTTCAATAAGTGGTGCTGGGAAAACTGGACAGCTGCATGTTAAAATTAGAACACCTCCTAACACCATACACAAAAAGAAACTCAAAACGGATTAAAGACCTAAATGTAAGGCCAGACACTATAAAACTCTTAGAGGAAAACCTAGGCAGAACACTCTATGACATAAATTACTGCAAGATCCTTTTTGACCCACCTCCTAGAGACATGGAAATAAAAACAAAAATAAACAAATGGGACCTAATGAAACTTAAAAGCTTTTGCACAGCAAAGGAAACTATAAACAAAAGGAAAAGAAAACCCTCAGAATGGAAGAAAATATTTGCAAATGAAGCAACTGACAAAGGATTAATCTCCAAAATATACAGGCAACTCATGCAGCTCAATATTAAAAAAACAAACAACCCAATCCAAAAATGGGCAGAAGACCTAAACAGACATTTCTCCAAAGAAGATATACAGATTGCCAACAAACACATGAAAGGATGCTCAACATCACTAATCATTAGAGAAATGCAAATCAAAACTACAATGAGGTATCACCTCACACCAGTCAGAATGGCCATCATCAAAAAATCTACAAACAATAAATGCTGGAGAGGATGTGGAGAAGAGGGAACCCTCTTACACTGTTGGTGGGAATGTAAATTGATACAATCACTATGGAAAACAGTATGGAGGTTCCTTAAAAAACTAAAAATAGAATTACCATATGACCCAGCAATCCCACTACTGGGCACATACCCTGAGAAAATCATAATTCAAAAAGAGTCATGCACCACAATGTTCATTACAGCACTATTTACAATAGCCAGGACATGGAAGCAACCTAAGTGTCCACTGACAGATGAATGGATAAAGAAGATGTGGCAAATATATACAATGGAATATTACTTGGCAAGAAAAAGAAATGAAACTGAGTTATTTGTAGTGAAGTGGGTGGACCTAGAGTCTGTCATACAGAATGAAGTAAGTCAGAAAGAGAAAAACAAGTACCATATGCTAACACATATATATGGAATCTAAAAAAAAAAAAAATTCTGAAGAACCTAGAGGCAGGACAGGAATAAAGATGCAGATGTAGAGAATGGACTTGAGCACACGGGGAGGGGGAAGGGTAAGCTGGGACGAAGTGAGAGGGTGGCATTGACATATATACACTACCAAATGTAAAATAGATAGCTAGTAGGAAGCAGCCACATAGCACAATGAGATCAGCTCGGTGCTTTGTGACCACCTAGAGGGGTGGGATAGGGAGTGTGGGAGGGAGACACAAGAGGGAGGGGATATGGAGATATATGTATACGTATAGCTGATTCACTGTGTTGTACAGCAGAAACTAACACAACATTGTAAAGCAATTATACTCCAATAAAGGTGTTAAAAAAATAAAATGGGGCTTCCCTGGTGGCGCAGTGGTTGAGAGTCCGCCTGCCAATGCAGGGGACACGGGTTCGTGCCCCAGTCCGGGAAGATCCCACATGCCGCGGAGCGGCTGGGCCCATGAGCCATGGCCGCTGAGCCTGCGTGTCCGGAGCCTGTGCTCCGCAATGGGAGAGGCCACAACAGTGAGAGGCCCGCGTACCGCAAAAAAAAAAAAAAAAAAAAAAAAAGCCATTCTAGAAAAATTAATTTATAATAAAATAGTGACTATATTCCCTATGTTATACAATATATCCTTGTAGCTTATTTACTTTATTCATAGTCGTTTGTACCTCGTAATCCCCTGCCCCTAAATTGCTCCTCTCCCTTTCCCCTCCCCACTGGTAACCACTACTTTGTTCTCTATATCTGTGAGTCTGTTTGTTTTGCTATATTCATTAATTTGCTTTGTTTTTTAGATTCCATGTATCAGTGATAACATACAGTACTTGTCTTTCTCTGTTGGACTTATTTCCCTAGGCATAATAGCCTCCAGATTCATCCACATTGCTGTGTGGCAGTATTTCATTCGTTTTTATGACTAAGTAATATTCCATTGTATATATGTATACCATATCTTCTTAATCCCATCGTCTCTTGATGGGCACTTGGGTTGTTTCCATATCTTGGCTATTGTAAGTAATGCTGCCATGAACCTTGGGGGTGCATGTGTCTTTTTGAATTACTGTTTTTATTTTTTCTGGATATATATCCAGGAGTGTAATTGCTGGATCAATTTTTAGTCTTTTGAGGAACCTCCATACTGTTTTCCATAGTGGCTGTACCAATTTACATTCCCACCAGTGTATTTGAGGGTTCCTTTTTCTCCACATCCTCTCCAACATTTGTTATTTGTGGTCTGTTTGATGATAACCGTTCTGACAGGTGTGATGTGATACCTCACTGTGGTTTTGATTTGCATTTCTCTAATAATTAGAGATGTTGAGCATCTTTTCAGTGCCTGTTAGCCATCTGTATGTCTACTTGGGAAAAATGTCTTTTCAAGTCTTCTGCCCATTTTTTGGTTGGATTGTTTATATATATTGGATATTAACCCCTTATCAGTCATATCATTTGCAAATATTTTCCCTCATTCAGTAGGTTGTCTTTTTGTTTTGTCCATAGTTTCCTTTGCTGTGCAAAAGCTTTTAAGTTTCATAAGGTCCCATTTGTTTAGTTTTGCTTTTGTTTCCTTTGCATTAGGAGATGAATCCAAAAAAATATTGCTATGATTTATGTCAAAGAGTGTTCTGCCTATGTTTCCTTCTAGGACTTTTACGGTTTCCAGTCTCATATTTAGTTTTTAATCCATTTTGAGCTTATTTTTGTATATGGTGTGAGAAAATGTTCTAATGTCATTCTTTACATGTAACTGTCTAGTTTTCCCAGCAGCACTTATTGAAGAGGTTGTCTTTTCCCCATTGTATATTCTTGTTGCCTATGTTGTAGATTAATGGACTGTGAGTGTGTTTATTTCTGGACTCTCTATTCTGTTCCATTGATCTTTGTATCTTTTTTTTTTGTATCAATACCATAATGTAGCCTTGATTACTGTAGCCTTGTAATATAGTCTGAAGTCAAGGACTGTGATACCTTCACCTTTGTTCTTTTTTCTCAAGATTGCTTTGGCTATTCAGGGTCTTTTGTGGTTCTATGTATGTTTTAGGATTATTTGTTCTAGTTCTGTTTTTGGTATTTTGATAGGTTTTTGCATTAAATCTATAGATCTCTTTGGGTAATATGGACATTTTAACAATATTAATTCTTCCAATCCAAGAACGTGGGATATCTTTCCATTTATTTGTGTCGTTTTCAGTTTCCTTCATCAGTGTTTTATAGTTTTCAGAGTACAGGTCATTCACCTCCTTGGTTAAGTTTATTCCTAGGTATTTTATTCTTTTTGACATGATTTTAATGAGATTATTTTCTTGCTTTCTCTTTCATTATTAATGTATAGAAAAGCAACAGCTTTTCTATATATTAATCTTGTATCCTGCAACATTATTGAATTCATTTATCAGTTATTTATTAGTTAAATTAATTTATCAGTTAAAATTATTATTTTTCTTGGAGACTTTAGGGTTTTCTATATATAGTATCATGTCATCTGGAAATAGTGACAATTTTCCTTCTTCCCTTCCAATCTGGGTGCCTTTTATTTCTTTTCCTTGTCCAATTGCTGTGGCTAGAACTTCCAATACTATGTTAAATAGAAGTGGCCAAAGTGAGCATCCTTATCTTGTTCCTGATTTTAGAGGAAAAGCTTTCAGCTTTTCACCATTGAGTATGATGTTAGCTGTGGGTTTGTCATAAATGACCTTAGTTATGTTGAGATATGTTCCCTCTATACCAATTTGGATGAGTGTTTTTAATCATGAATAAATACTGAATTTTGACAAATGCTTTTTCTGCATCTATTGAGATGATCATGTGATTTTCATCTTTCCTTTGGTTAATGTGCTGTATCACATTGATTGATTTGTGGATATTGAACCATCCTTGCATTCTTGGAATAAATCCCACTTGATTATGGTGTATGATCCTTTTTATATATTGTTGAATTCAGTTTGTTAATATTTTGTTGAGGATTTTTGCATCTATATTCATCAGAATTTATTGGCCTGTAAATTTCTTTTTTTGTAGTGTCTTTGTCTGGTTTTGGTATCAGGGTAATGGTGGCCTCATGGAGTGAATTTGGGAGTGTTCCATCCTCTTCAGTTTTTTGGAATAGTTTGAGAAGGATAGGTATTAGCCATTCTTTATATGTTTGGTAGAATTCCCCTGTGAAGCCATCCAGTCCTGGACTTTTGTCTGCTGGGAGTTTTTTAATTGATTACCAATTTGATTTCACTACTAGTGATTAGTCTGTTCAGATTGTCTACTTATTCCTGATTCAGTCTTGAATGATTGTATGTTTCTAGGAATTTATCCATTTCTTCTAGGTTGCCCTGTTTGTTGGCATATAATTATTTATAATATTATTTTATGATGGTTTGTATTTCTGTGATATCTGTTGTTATTTCTCCTCTTTTATTTCTTATTTCATTTATTTTTGTCCTCTTTTTTTGTGATGAGCCTGACTAAAGGCTTATCATTTTTGTTTATCTTTTAAAAAAAAAAACAGCTCTTCATTTCATTGGTCTTTTCTATTTTCTTATCTCTATTTTATTTATTTTTCTCTAATCTCTATTATTTCCTTCCTTCTGCTGACTTTAGGCTTTGACTGTTCTTTTTCTAACTCCTTTAGTTGGCAGATTAGTTTGATTATTTGAGATTTTTCTTGTTTCTTGAGGTAGGCCTGTATCTCTATAAAATTCCCTCTTAGAGCTGCTTTTGTTTTGTCCCATAGGTTTTGGAAAGCTGTGTTTTTATTTTCATTTGTCTCAAGGTGTTTTCTGATTTCTTCTTTGATTTCTTCATTGACCCATTGATTTTTAATAGTATGTTGCTTAGTCTCAACGTGTTTGTGTTTTTACCATTTTTCTTCCTGTAGTTACTTTCTAGTTTCATACTGTTGTGATCAGAAAAAACGCTCGATATAATATCTAGCCTCTTAAATTTGTTGAGACTTGTTTTGTGGCCTACCATGTGATCTATTCTGGAGAACATTCCATGTGCACTTGAAAAGAATGTGTATTCTGTTATTTTTGGATGGAATTTCCTGTAGATATCTGTTAAGTTCAATTGGTCTAATGTGTCATTTAAGACCATTGTTTCTTTATTGATTTTCTGTCTTGGTGATCTGTCTAATGATGTAAGTAGGGTGTTATTAAAGTCCCTTACTAATATTGTATTATTGTCAATTTCTCCCCTATGTCTGTTAATATTTGCTTTATATATTTGGGTGCTCCTATGTTAGGTGCATATATGTCAACAAATGTTATATCTTCTTATGTGGATCCCTTTATCATTATATAATGCTCTTCTTTGTCTTTTGTTATAGACTTTGTTTCAAAGTCTATTTTGTCTGATATGAGTATTGCTACCCCCACTTTCTTTTCATTTTCATTTTTGTGAAATATCTTTTTCATCCCCTCACTTTCAGTCTGTGTGTCTTCAGCTCTAAAGTGAGCCTCTTATAAGCAGCAGTCTTGTTTTTTTATCCAATCAGCCATTCTGTGTCTTTTGATTGGAGCATTTAGTCCATTGACATTTAAAGTGATTATTGATAGGTATGTACTTAATTGCCATTTTGTTACTTCTTTTCTGGTTGTTTTTGTAGTTCTCAGTTCTTTTCTTCTTTTAGTCTCTTGTGGTTTGATCAGTTTCTTTAGTCTTATGCTATGTTCCTTTCCATTTTTTGTGTATCTATTGTAGATTTTTGATTTGTGGTTAACCATGGGGGTCATATATGTTGACCTATAATTGTATCTACTTGTCTTAAACTGATAGTCATTTAAGCTTGAACACATTCTAAATGAGCTATATTTTTCTACTCCCCTCCCCCATGTTTTGTGTTTTTGATGTCATACTTTACATCTTCATGTTTATCCCTTAACTGTTTATTGTAGTTATAATTGATTAAATAATTTTTGTCTTTTAATCTTCATACTAGCTTATTTAAGTGGTTGATCCACAGCCTCTTCTATATATTTGCCTTCACTAGTGGGATTTTCCCTTTCCTATAAATTCTTACTTCTTGTTATAGCCTTTTCTTTTCCACTTAAAGAAGACATTTTAACACTTCTTTTAGGTTTGGCTAGTATTGATGAACTCTTAGGTTTTGCTTGTCTGAGAAGTTCTTTATCTCTCCTTCAATCCTGAATGATAATCTTGCTGGTAGAGCATCCTAGGTTGTAAGGTTCTTCCTTTAAGCACTTTAAATATATAATTTCACTGTCTTCTGCCTTGCAAAGTTTCAGCAGGAAAATCAGCTGATAGCTTTATGGGGGTTCCCTTGTATGTTACTCTGTTTTTCTCTTGCTGCCTTTAGAGTCCTCTCGTTAATTTTTGCCATTTTAATTATATGTCTTGGCACAGGTCTCTTTGGGTTCACCTTGTTTGGGACTCTCTGTGATTCCTGGATCTGGATATTTGTTTCCTTCTTCAGGTTCAAGAAGTTTTCAGCCATGATTTCATCCAATACATTTTGCCCCTTTTCTCTCTCTCTTCTCCTCCTGGAGCCCCTATAATTCAAATTTTGGCACATTTAATGTTATTCCAGAGATCTCATACATTGCTTTCTATTTTTCTTCTTATTTGTCTTTCTTTCTGCTCTTCTGATTGGGTGATATCCATTATTCTATCTTCCAGATCACTAATGTGTTCCTCTGTATCATCTAGTCTGGTGTTAATTCCTTCCATTGTGTTTTTCATTTCAGTTATTGTATTCTTAGCTCTGACTGGTTCTTTTTTATATTTTCTAGTTCCTTGTCAAAATTTTCACTGTGCTTATTTATTCTTTTCCTAAGTTCAGTTAGCATTCTTATTACTAATGCTTTGAACTCTTTATCTGGTAAATTATTTATTCCTGTTTCATTAGTTGTTTTTTAGGGTTTTTTCCTTGTTCTTTTGTTTCAAACATATTCCTCTGTCTTCTCATTTTGTTTAACTGTCTCTGTCTCTATGAAAGTACATGAAACAGTTACCTATCCCAGTCTCGAAGGAGTGTTCTTGTGTGGGAGTGTCCCTATGCAGTCTATGTGTGCCCAGTGGCTTTGGTGGAAGAGCTGAATCTTGAAGTGAGCATGGGTCACATCTTTCCCCAGGGTCTGCTGGCAGCTATCACCCTGGTGGGAAGGGGGCTGGAGATGGAGGGGCTAGAGCTAGAGCCAGGTGTGAGATGAGCCTTCTCCTATGCTCAGTGGTCATCACCACCCTGTCAGGGGCAGGGCAGGTCCCATGGTGCTGGAGCAGAAACCCTGCAGGTTGGGTCCAAGCTGGTTCCATTCTCTGTAAATGTGTGTTCTCCCCCTCCCAGCAATGGCACCTTTATCCCAGAGGGGAGCAGTTCTGGAGCAAGGGAGGCCAGAGCAGGCACCCTGTATGGGCTAGGTGTGTGCTGGGATGGTCCCAGCACACCAGTCGGAGCTCCAGACAGCTCCTGATCCACTGCCTCCATGAGCTCCAGCAATGGATACCCTCATCCCATTAAGATGCAGTGCCAGGGCTTCCCTGGTGGCGCAGTGGTTGAGAGTCCGCCTGCCGATGCAGGGGACGCGGGTTCGTGCCCCGGTCTGGGAAGATCCCACATGCCGCGGGGCTAGGCCCGTGAGCCATGGCCGCTGGGCCTTCGCGTCCGGAGCCTGTGCTCCGCAGCAGGAGAGGCCACAACAATGAGAGGCCCGTGTACTGCAAAAAAAAACAGAAAAAAAAAAAAAAGATGCAGTGCCAGGTCTGGACCAGCTCTGTCCACCCCCACCCCGCCCCCACAAGTGCACACTCTCCTCAGCAATGGAAGCCTTCACCCTAGTGGGGAGCTACACCAGAGTTAGAGGAGCTGGAGCAAGCACTTGGTGCAGGCCAGGCACATACTGGGGCAGTGGTGGGAAGCTGGTCAGTGCCTCAGGCAGTTTCAATCTGCTTTCTTCATCTTGTTCCCGGGAGTAGGCAAGCTTGTGTGCACTCTTTATGAGTGGAGTCTCAGTTTGTCCTAAAAGTCCCACTGGTTTTCAAATCAGCTAAAGGAATTTATCTTCCTGGTGCCAGACCCCAAGGGTACCCAATATGTGCTTGAACTCCTCACTCCCAGGGAGGATCTCCAAGCCTGTGATATCCCCTCCTCTTCTGTATCTCCTCCTAGGGGCACAGGTCCCAACCTGATTTCTTCTCCTCCCTTCCTACCCAACTCCATGCGGATCTCTGTTTATAGCCTTGGTTGTAGAAGAGTCTTTCTGCCAGTCTACAGTTGGTTTTCAGTGAGATTTGCTCCACGTGTAGATGTATTTTTGATATGTTCATGGAGGGAAGTGAGCTCAGTGTCATACTACTCCGCCATCTTGTTCTCCCCAGAAGCTTACAGCTTTGAGGGAGAGACAGACAATTAAAACTAAACCAAAAAAAATCACAGATTGCCATCAATGCTATAAAGAGAATGGATGTTCTAGCCTCTGAGATGAAAGAAAATGCTCCACAGAGAGGTGGCTTTTAAAATGAGCCTGAAGTCTGGTCAGGAGCCATCTAGATGCCATTTACAGCCTAGGTGAAGAGCTCATGGTAGCGAAGCACTTGGGATCATCAAGGAATTGAAGGAAGGTTCTTGTGACTGAAGACCAGGGAGCAAGGCAAAGATGAGGTGGGTAAGGTTGGTGGGCCACCCAGACCATGGTAAGAAGCTTGGGCTTTTTTGTTGTTTTTTGTTTTTTTTGCAGTACGCGGGCCTCTCACTGTTGCGGCCTCTCCTGTTGCAGAGCATAGGCTCCGGATGCATAGGCTCAGCGGCCATGGCTCACGGGCCCAGCCGCTCTGCGGCATGTGGGATCTTCCCAGACCAGGGCACGAACCCGTGTCCCCTGCATCGGCAGGCAGACTCTCAACCACTGCGCCACCAGGGAAGCCCTGGGCTTTTTTTTTTTTAATTAAGATTTTATTTTTTTCAGAACAGTTGTAAGTTCATACCAAAATTGAGTTGAAGATACAGAGATTTCCCATATACCCCCTATTCCCATACATGCCTAGCCTCCCTCATTATCAACATCCCCCACCAGAGTGGTATATTTGTTACAACTGATGAACCTACATGGACACATCATTATATCCAAAGTCCATAGTTTACATTAGTATTCATTCTTGGTGTTATACATTCTACAAGTTTGGACAAATATGTAATGACATGTGTCCATCATTATGGTATCATACAACATATCTTCTGCCTAAAAATCCTCTGTAGGACCTTGGATTTTTTTTTTCTTTGCCAAATATGAGAAATAGCCACTGTAGGGCTGTACGTTTCAGGCAGAATGTCTTAATAATAGTCTTATCTCTGTTTTTTGTCCCAAACAGGTAAAATGATAGAAGATTACTTGGGGGTATCAAGAAAGATTCTCAGAGATCTGAAATTCTTGGAGAATCTTAAGACATATGACAAAGACAACATCCCACCAATGATCATGAAGCAGATCTGGGAAAGGTTTATTGACCACCCAGATTTCCAGCCGGCTGTTATTAAAAATGTGTCATCTGCGTGTGAGGGTCTGTGCAAGTGGGTGAGGGCCATGGAGGTGTATGATCGTGTGGCCAAAGTGGTAGCTCCTAAACGGGAGCGGCTGAAGGAGGCTGAGGGGAAGCTGGACACCCAGATGCAAAGACTGAACCAGAAGCGAGCAGAGCTGAAGCTGGTGGAAGGCCGCCTCTAGGCCCTGAACGATGACTTTGAAGAGATGAATACCAAGAAAAAGATGTTGGAGGAAAACATTGAAATCTGTTCCCAAAAGTTGATCAGAGCAGAAAAACTGTTCAGTGGTCTTGGGGGAGAGAAGGACAGATGGACAGAAGCTGCCCGGCAGCTGGGTGTCCGCTATACTAACCTGACAGGGGATGTGTTGTTGTCCTCTGGGACTGTGGCTTACCTGGGGGCCTTTACCGTGGATTATCGGGCTGAGTGCCAAAAGTGGTGGTTGGCCCAGTGTAAGGACAAGGTCATCCCCAGCTCCAGTGACTTTAGTCTTAGCAACACATTAGGAGACCCTGTAAAAATTCATGCCTGGCAGATTGCTGGGCTGCCCACTGACTCCTTCTCCATTGACAATGGCATCATTGTATCCAATTCCAGGCGCTGGGCCTTAATGATTGACTCTCAGGGGCAGGCCAATAAGTGGATCAAGAATATGGAGAAAGCAAATAGGCTGTCAGTCATCAAGTTCTCAGATACCAACTATGTGAGGACGCTGGAACACGCTCTGCAGTTTGGTACCCCGGTCTTACTAGAAAATGTTGGGGAAGAGCTGGATGCCTTTATTGAACCCATCTTGCTCAAGTCCACATTCAGTCAGCAAGGGGTTGAGTACATGAGGCTTGGTGAAAACATCATTGAATATTCCAGGGACTTTAAGTTATACATCACAACCCGTTTGAGGAACCCACATTATCTCCCTGAAGTTGCCGTGAAAGTCTGTCTCCTCAACTTTATGATCACCCCTTGGGCCTCCAAGATCAACTCCTTGGCATCGTGGCTGCCAAGGAGAAGCCAGAACTGGAAGAGAAAAAGAACAAGTTGATTGTGGAAAGTGCCAAGAACAAGAAGCAGCTAAAGGAAATTGAAGATAAGATCTTGGAGGTCCTTTCCCTTTCTGAGGGCAACATCCTTGAGGACGAGACTGCCATCAAAATTTTGTCCTCCTCCAAACTGCTTTCCGAAGAAATCTCTGAGAAACAGGAAATTGCTTCAATGACAGAAACGGAGATCGATGAGACTCGGATGGGCTACCAGCCAGTGGCTGTCCGCTCTGCCACCATCTTCTTTTGTATCTCTGACCTGGTCCACATTGAACCCATGTACCAGTACTCCCTGACATGGTTCATAAACCTCTACGTGCACTCCCTGGCCCATAGCAGGAGGAGCGAGGACCTAGAGCTACGAATTGAGTACATCATTGAACATTTCACTCTAAGCATCTACAACAACGTCTGCCGCTCTCTGTTTGAGAAGGACAAGCTGCTTTTCTCCCTCCTCTTGACGATAGGCATCATGAAAGAGAAAAAGCAAATTAACGAGGAAATTTGGTACTTTCTTCTAACTGGAGGCGTTGCCCTGGACAACCCCTTCCCCAACCCAGTTTCCGAATGGCTGTCTGAGAAGGCGTGGGCAGAAGTGGTTCGTGCATCCGCGTTGCCAAAACTGAAAGGCCTCAGGGAACATTTGGAAGAAAATGCTAATGAATGGAAGCTCATCTATGACTCAGCCTGGCCCCATGAGGAGATGTTCCCTGGATCTTGGAAATTTCTTCAAGGTTTGGAGAGGATGGTGATTCTCCGATGTCTGCGGCCTGACAAAATGATTCCAGCCATTCGGAAGTTCATTGCTGGACACATGGGAAACGTATACACTGAAGCCCCTACGTTTGATCTCCAGAGGTCCTACAATGATTCCAGCTGCTGCACACCATTGATATTCGTGTTGTCTCTGGGTGCAGACCCAATCGCAGGTAAGGGCAGAATGTTGTGTGAGGAATATTAAAAGCCCAGAATGCATGGATGGATGACAACAGCATGTCCCTTACAGCAGGAATCTCAAATTCAAATGGCTTTGAGGGTCAAGCAGTTAACAGACTAAGGCAAGACTGGGGCAACATAAGACTTCTTTACCTGCCTAAAGCGGGCAGCTGCTACTCAGCTCTTGGGCATTGTGCCATCTGATAATGTGATCTCAGGATGACCAGATCATCTGCTTTTTCAAGAGGAACCAGAAAGGTAGAAATCACCCATTTTTAAATCTTGATATCTCATTCAGAGTTTTTCTTAAAAACTTTATAAGGGTTAAGCCAGAGCTAGATTTAGCCAAGTGACTGCTAGTTTATCACCTTTGTCTTAGACCATTTTCTCAGACTGTTGCTTCTCTCAGCTACGCTTCTTTCTTTTCTTTCAATTTTTAAATATTTTGAGTAATTAATGCTGCATGTAGTAAAAAAATAAAATAAAATCAAACAGTGCAAAAAGTATAGGACCATGGCTCCATTTTGTCCCCTCAAGGGACATTTGGGGAAACATTTTTTTTGGGGGGGGGAAACATTTTTGTTTTCAAAACTAGGGGGTGCTACTGGTATCTAGTAGAAGCAAAGGATGCTGCTAACTATCCTACAATGCCCAGGACAGTCTCCCACAACAAAAGATTATCCAGCCTAAAATGTAAATAGTACTGCGGTTGAGAAACCCTGGTATAAAGTGAAAGGTACATCTTCCTCCTAACCCTCTTAGAGATAACCACTACTAACAGTTTGTGTATGTTTCCAGAAAGTGTTTGTGCATATAAAAGGGTGTGAGTTGTTGACAGAAATAGATTCGTTTTCTGTTCTGTTGGGGAATCTTAAAGCTTTAGTTTTCTCTGTTGCTGAGTGAAGAATACCAGAAATGCAAATGACATAGTTGGCAGTTCAGTGAAAGCTGAGGAATTTGACATGTATCCTGACCTGGTTAGAAAGCCAGCACTTCTCCTCAAAGGCAATCAGAGGAAGGCACTGAAATGAACTGGTACCCTTTCCAGGTTCCTACACCCAAATTATTGTTATTGTCAAAGCTCAATTCATGACCCCTTTCTGTCATCTTTTCTCCTTCTCCTATGTCCTTTCTGTGGCAGGCTTTTACAAGAGAAATGAGGGGAAACCAGGAAAAGTAGAGAAGAGAAATGGGGACAAGGTCAGAATATGGTCTGTAAAATGATGATGCTGTGTTGGGAGAGGACAGGCCTGTAAAATCCAGCAGTGTATGTAGCTTGTTCCTGTCCTTCTGTGCTAAAGGCTTGATTAGATTCAGCTGCGATAACTTCCCAGGAAACTGCAGGTACTGTGTCCCTCAGAGTGTGCCATATTAGGAGGCACATACTGTCTGGTCATCTTTTTTCATTAAGATTGATCAGTGGGTTCAGGCATTGTCAGTGTGATTCAGCTCGCTACTCCTCCACCGCCTCCTTTATAAAGTTTCCCATCAGCCTTTCACCTAATATGGTGGTTCTCAATCTTGGCTGCACGTTGAAATCACCTAGGGAGCTTTAAGAAAATCTCCATGGAAAGACAAATACCATATGATATCACTTATATGTGGAATCTAAAATATGGCACAAATGAACCTATCTATGAAACAGAAACAGACTCGCAGACATAGGGAACAGACTGGTGGTTGCCTAGGGGGTGGGGGGTGGGAGAGGGATGAGTTGGGAGTTCAGGGTTAGTAGATGCAAACTATTATGTAGAATGGATAAACAATAAGGTCTTATTGTATAGTGCAGGGGACAATATTCAGTATCCTGGGACAGAACATAATGGAAAAGAATATAAAAAAGAATGTATATATGTGTATAACTGAGTCACTTTGCTGTACAGTAGAAATTAACACAACATTGTAAATTAACTATATACTTCAGTAAAAAAAATAAATCAAAAGCAGTCCGTGAGAAAAACAAGATTATCTCTAAAAGAACAGCAGTTAGACTGGCAACAAATGTCTCAATAGCAACAGTGCAATTTGTGGAATAATACCATCATTGTGCTAAAAGAAAATATGCAAACATAAAATCTGTCTTTCAAGAATGAGAGTGAAATAAAGAGAACGTCTCAATTAAAAATTGAAAGAAAGAAAAAAAAAAGAAAATCTCTATGTGCAGGCCTCACCCTCAACCAATTAAATTAAAATCTTTGTAGGTGAGACCCAGGCACTGTTTTTGTTTGTTTGTTTTTGCGGTACGCTGGCCTCTCACTGTTGTGGCCTCTCCCGCTGCGGAGCACAGGCTCCGGACGCGCAGGCTCAGCGGCCATGGCTCACGGGCCCAGCCGCTCCATGGCATGTGGGATCTTCCTGGACCCGGGCACGAACCCATGTCCCCTGCATCAGCAGGCGGACTCTCAACCACTGCGCCACCAGGGAAGCCCAGGCACTGTGTTTTATAAAGCTTTTCAGGTAATTTCAGTGTGCAGCCAATGGGAACCACTGACCTAATGGTTTTATCAGCCTTAGAAAATCATTACCCAGATCCATTATTTCATTAGGGGCTGCAAAATGATGATATTTTAATTCTATCATTCCTCCCACATTTATTAGCTGGAACTCTTCTATAAAGAAGAATTTTTCTTTATCAACTCTTTGGTTTACTCTAAATATAGTTCAAAAAGGACAGGCAGAAAAGATGCTTGGTTCATACTCTTTATTTACCAGCTTTCAGAATAATGAATTGGTGCCCTAGTAACCTCCAAAGTTACTTAAGCACTAAGATGGGTTTTTTTGGTACAATTATTAATGTATTGGTTTTAACATATTGGATGTTTCAAATATAGTGGTATTTTACTCCACTGCTGTCATTATTCTTTTTGATGCTCAGATTATTCAGTCTTTGGCCTGTGGTAGCACCTCTGTGTCAATATCCTTTTCACATACCCCAGTGGTTTTTGATAACTTCCTTGCTGTGTAGAACTACCATATATATTTCAGGCTTATCGTGAACAAACGTTTCTCCAAGGAACTCCAGTTCCTTTAGCAGGTGATGGTATTTGGAGACCTGGGGTTCCCAACACTACTGAATGCATCATTGATTGCAGACCTTACTTTCCACTAATTCTCTTTTTGGCTGTATCTAACCTGCTTTTTTAATCAGTGCTTTGAGTTTTTATCTTCAATGACAGTGCTTTCCATTTCTAGAAGTTTTGTTTTGTTCCAAATCCATGTATTTTTTTTTCCATAGAACTCTGAATTTTAGGCTACTGACTCAAGAAGCAATGTGGAAGCTTATCACTGGCCTGGAGCTTGGGTGGAAAAAGTAAACAATTCTTCAGTGAGAAATTAAAACTCCAAGCCTATGCTACATGCAGATGAGGGGTGTAGATTTACAGTACCCTATGGTATGGGATTCTCAAGCTGAGAAATTTCCCATAAAATTGATCCAGAATGGCAAGACGCTGGGGACACCAGTGGCTGCATATGCAAAATTGTTCTGTTAGGGCACTCCTAAAACCCAAGATATATCAGACTCCCACAGAATAACACAAACTTGCTGATTGTGAACTCAACAATAAAAATATTATAAACTACATGAGGAAATACATCACTATAAGGCATAATCAGCACATAGAACAATCAAAAGAATTAACCCCCAGTATTATGGGGGTATTATGGGCTGAATTGTGTCCCTCCCAAATCTGTATGTTAAAACCTAATTCCCAGTACCTCAGAATGTGACTGTATTTGGAGATAAAGTCCTTAAAGAGTTAGTTGTGAGGTCATTAGGGTAGGTCCAAATCCAATATGACTGGTGTCCTTATAAGAGAAGATTAGAACACAGACACACTGACAGGAAGAAGACCATGTAAGGACACAGTGAAAATATGACATGAGAAAATGGCCACAAACAAGCCAGGGAGAGAAGCCGCAGAGGAAACCAACCCTGCCAGCACCTTGATTTTGGATTTCTAGCATCCAGAATTGAGTGAAAATAAATTTCTGTTGTTTAAGCCACCCAATCTTTGGTTATTTGTTATGGCAGCCCTAGCAGATTAATATTGTCTCTAAAAAAGATCATAAAAGAAACTCATCTAAAAATCATTAAAGAAAGAACACAAAGCAGATTTCTGGCCTTCTTACATGAGAGTGCAGCCGTTTGAGGATCCTAACTTTATAAAAAAGTCTCAGATCTAGCGTCCCACCCCTGGTAAGGGCAAAGCTATATTCCCTGTGGACAAACTCCAACCACTAGACTGGTTAAATAAAGTATGGTATTTTCCAAAGGTGAAATACTATGTAACCATGAAAAAGAATATGGCCTTTATATATGTACTGATGTGGAAAAGATCTAAGTGAAAAAGCAAATATAGTGTTCTACAATTCATGTAACTATAATAGAGTATACACATTTACTTAAATGCATGAAATGTCTCTGGAAGGACTCACAAAAAGGTGTAACATCAGCTGCCTCTGAGGAAAAAAGATGTGAAAGAGATCTATTTGAAATTTCACTGTCCAAATACCTGTTTTCCTAGTAAAATAAATTTACAAAAACCCAGTTCCTAAATGAACTTATTTGCAAAACAGAAATAGAGTCACAGATGTAGAAAACAAACTTATGGTTACCAGAGGGTAAGGGCGGGGAGGGATAAATTGAGAGATTGGGATTGACATATACACACTACTATATCTAAAATAGATAACTAATAAGGACCAACTGTATAGCACAGGGAACTCTTACTCAATACTCTGTAATGGTCTATATGGGAAATAATCTAAAAAAGAGTGGGTATATGTATATGTATAACTGATTCAGTTTGCTGTACACCTGAATCTAACACAACATTGTAAATCAACTATACTCCAATAAAAATAAAAAAAAAAGAAAAACCCAGTTCCTAGTTCTTTGGCTATGTGCTAACCTTTCTAGTTTGGAGTTCCCTCTTCATTTTTGGCACCTGGGAATTTCTCTTCCTTTCAAACTCTTATTATTTTTTTTTTCAGTTTGTGTCTTTTTTTTTCATGAAGAATGTCTATCTATTTAAAGCAAAAGAAGAATCAGTAGTATCTTCGTTCACTATCTTACCAGAAGTCTAAAGCTTCCTCAGAAAGATGCTAATTTCATAATTAACAAAAGCCAGTGGCTTTCTTTCTGAGTCCAGAATTTTAATGTAACCCCTTCTTCTGTGTTGTTATTTTTAATACGGTCTTTTTTCTTCCTGATCTCAGGCCTGCTGAAATTTGCTGATGATCTTGGCATGGGAGGTGCCAAAACACAGACCATCTCCCTTGGCCAAGGCCAAGGCCCTATATTGCTGCCAAAATGATTAACACTGCTATCAAAGATGGGACCTGGGTGGTCTTACAGTACTGTCATCTGGCCACGAGCTGGATGCCTGCGCTGGAGAAGATCTGTGAGGAGGTGATTGTTCCTGAGAGCACCAATATGGGATTCAGGTGAGATGCTGCCCCACCACTGTGTCTCTGGGCCCCACCCTTGAGTTCCAGACATCATGCTAATGGCTGGGAATGCAAAGATGAACAAGACACAGTTCTACCCTTAAAGAAGCTCTCAGTCTAGTAGAAGACGGGCCATAGATGAATAATGTTGATACCATGCAATACCTGCTGTACTTGTTTGAATAAGAATGGAAAAGGGAAGGAAAATTTGGGGAAGACCTGGAGTACCGAAAGATGAATAGGAGTTTTCCAGGAAGGACATTCCAGGCAGAAAGGGCAGCATTTATAAAAGCAAAGGAAAGACCAAGAAGTTATCCTAGGATTCCTGGGTATACACTGTGAGAAATTGTTTTGGGGAGGTGATAGGAGATGTGCCTGGGAAGGTAGATTAAATGCCAGCAAATCAGAGTTTTAAAACTTATTTGCCTAAAAACAAAAAAAATCCACCTGTAGTCTAGGCACTTGATCTATCCCATACTTGTTTAGATCCATGGAATTTTAATCAATATTGGAAACAGCTATTTATTTTCTGTGAACTTTAAAGCCCAGCAAGACTGGGCCTAAGTATTTGCATTTAGAGAATGAGATGAAACAGACTTCAAAGCCCCTTTTAACTCAAATGTTCAGTGATTCTTTCATTCTGGGCCAGGGGTCAGCAAACTATGGCCAAATCCAGTCTGCTGCCTGTGTTTGTACAGCTTGCAATCTGAGAATAGCTTTTACATTTTTTATGGTTGAAAAAAATTGAAAGAAGTATATTTCATGACACGTGAAAATTATATGAAATTCAAATTTCAGTGTCTATAAATAAAGTTTTATTGAAATACAGCCATGTTCACTCATATACCGTCTACGACTGCTTTTATGCTTCAAGTAGTTGTGACAGAGACCATATGGCATGCAAAGTCTAAAACATTTACTCTTTGATCCTTCATAGGGAAAGTTTGCCAACTCCTGCTCTAGGCAACAAAGTTTGCCGGTTATTTTTATTTTAGTCATGTCTGCCTGAAAATAGAAAAGTGTTTGGTGTTTATTTACAAAGCCAGATTAGGCCGTAGTTGATTGTATTCATGTAAGGCTCATATAAAATTCATGTAAGAGTTTAAGAGGAAATCCATTAATTTCAAGGATTCTATTTGGTTTTGGATGCTGAGTTGACTCATTGACCATCAGTGACATACTCAATGAAGAAAAAATTATTCATGTTGACATTTAAGGTCTCCTGTAATATGATCTTAACCCAAGTCACAAACTCAAGTGCCTATACAATGAGGAATGTAACATAAATTAGTGAAGAGGACTGGGCACAAGAAATATTCCACTTTCCACAGTACAATAGCTATCATCATGGACAGTCAGCTTCAGTGTTGAATACCGGTAGAGAGTGGTGGGGACTGTGGTGAACTAGAGGCACATGCCCTGTAGAGAAGAACAGTTACTGCCTACTACCAGCTGTTGCCAAGCAGGAATACAGGCCTCTTGTATCCAGATTTTATGACTATTTTAAAGGAAAGACAGGAATCTAGAACTTTAAAAGAAAGCCCTAGATTTTTAAAAGTTGGCAACTACTTCAAAAATATGTTACAGCATTGTGTTGGTTTGCATGGTGAGAGTTAAACATCACCCATCTGCAGACTGAAGTCAGGCCGCAGGCCCCCAGGTTATGGCCTCTTCCCTCCCCTCTGAGGCCTGTGCCTGGACCACAGCAGGCTGCCCACTATAGGCCTTGCCACATCCCCAACTTTTCCTCCTCCGTGCAGTTGCTCAGCCTGTGTCCTGTGTCTTTAATGACCTTCCATCCCCAAATCCTCCTGTTGGAAACCTCTCTAATGTCTAGCAAAAAAGAAAAACAAACCCACAAAAATGAAACAAAACAGGATGCCACAGTGTGTATGTAACCTGAGCTTGAGTAAGAAAAACAAATGAATAAAAGCCTGGAAGACAATATGCCAAAATGTTAACCTGTAGATGGTAAAATCATGTATTTTTTTCCTTTCTAAATACTTTTACCTATGCTCCCATTTCTCATGGGCATAGATATACTTTTATTATTTAAGAAAAGAAATCTTCCATATTCTCAAGACCCATTTCTAATGCCATTGGCCTCTATGACAGGGGTCAGCAAACTTTTCCTATAAGGGCCCAGATAGTAAATATTTTAGGTTTTTCAGGACATGTTGTCAGTTGCAACTATTCAGCTGTGCTGTTGTGGCATGAAAGCATCCATAAATAATTTGTAAATGAAGAGGTGTGGCCATGTTCCAATAATATTTTATTTACAAAAACAGGCTAAGGCTAGATTTGGCTCCCTGGCAGTAGTTTGCAGACTTTTGCTCTCTCCACCCCGTGGAAATCTCTTCTTCCCATGGACCCCAATGGCCCATTATTTCCCTTCCTCCCTGTGGTCTTGATTTTATAACTCCTTGGCATTCTGTTTGCTTGTCTTTTCTCCCCTCCCCAGCTCCCATTTCCCCCTCCTAGCAGCAAGGCTGTGAGTATCTAGAAGCAAGAAACAATTCTTTGCTCATTTCGGCCACTCCTGGAGTGCCAGGTGTAGTATTTGACCATAATAGGTGCTCAGAAAGTCCAGCAGGGCAGGAACATGGTGTAGTGAATAGGACAGGGCCTTTGGAGTCAGGGAGCCCTGAGTTCATCTCAGTTCTGCTGCTTCTAAGTGGTGTGACCTTGAAAACCCCACTTGACTTCTCCATGTCTCTGTTTCCTCACTGGTAAAGGGAATCATAGGGTGGCTGTGAGGATTAAAGTAAATGAAGGGACATAAATTAAATTCTTAGCATGGGGTTCAGCATCTAGTGATGCTTAATAAATGGTAGTTATTATTTTTTGTTACTGTTTTTCAATATAATGTATTGCATTGCTGTAAATAATTGGGTCTGTTGTTCTTCCAGACTCTGGTTAACCAGCTATCCATCAGAGAAGTTTCCAGTCAGCATCCTCCAGAATGGGATTAAAATGACCAATGAGCCCCCAAAAGGGCTCCGGGCCAAACTTTGGCACTCTTACCTCAATGACCCCATCTCAGACCCCGTGTTCTTCCAAAGCTGTACAAAAGCAGTGATGTGGCAAAAGCTGTTGTTTAGCCTTTGCTTCTTCCATGCCGTCGTTCAAAAGAGGAGAAATTTTGGACCCCTAGGTGAGAGATGACAGCATACCTGGATTGCCTGGGGGAAAGATCACAGACAGATACAGGGGTGTGTTCAAGTTTGTACTCAGGGTTGCCAGTAAAATAGGGTATAAGTATGTTCCATGCAATATTTGGGACATATTTATACTAAATATGATTTGTTGTTTATCTGAAATTAAATTTCACTGAGTGTCTCTGTATTTTTACTTAACAAGTCTGGCACTCCTATAACCAGGTCAATATCAATGTCAGGGAAAGAGGTGATGCTTCAGAATCAGAGGTCCTCTAATTACTGAAGTAATATGATAATGAGAAGAGTGGAGGCCCTTCCCTTTGGTGTATTTGCCTAGCTTGGGTATCATGGCCACTCTCCAGGGAATCGTCACCAGGTAATTTATAAAATTTTAGGTTGCTCTCTTTACCTGTGCATAACAATGAAAGAAATACAGCTGGGACATCTGTTTGTGCTTCTCCTTGAAAAAATAAACATAAATTTCTTTATTAATGTAACTTATCCATGGCCTAACTTAAGTGACTCAATATTCTTGTTAGAGCAGATCATCTGCTAAATACAGATCCCATATCACCATGATTTTAAGGTTGGATTATTTTTCTCTCACCCATGGGCTGCGTCTGATTCTTTTCTTGAAATGACCCACCTTAAGGTATTCTTAGCCATTCTTTTGGGTTACAAAAGGAGGCAAATTGTCCTTTTGGTGATTCTCTCAGTACATCCTCTTTCCTTCTACCTGCCCCAGTTAGCTCCACAGATCACCTGACCCTTCAACTGAGGGTTTCAGAGACGAGACAGCCAAAGGGGACACTCCCTCTACATCTGCATCTCACACACCACATTCTCCCACCACCATTCTCCCACCCGTGCCAGACCTCCAAACATCCATACAACAGTTTGGCTTATAGTCAACTGTCCAGTTGTGTTCTCTTTGCCAGAACCGAAGTTTTTGTTATCTTATTATATTTTTAATTTGAATGTGAATGTTTAGGAGGAAATTAAACATCTCCATTGAGCACAGGTCCTACCATACCCTACTGTCTTACATCCGGCCTGATTCATATATTTATGTCACTTGTGCAGCCCCACTGGGCATTTACCATTATAACACTTGAAAATACAAGCAATAGTTTCTTCAAGGCCAGCCATCTAGTTCTCCCATGGGTGGGAGGAGGGGAATTCTCAAAGCTAACTTAGTTCTATTGCCCAATCACAGATAGTGCTCTCTAGCTATGCTTTGGTGTTATTTTTGGCATTCTGTGCATTACCACAGTATTTCTGCCAGGGTGAATAACTCTCATTCCACAAATCCCAGGATGTTAACATCTTCCTTATCAAATGGGGGAGATCCATAAGGAAACTGACTTTAGAATGGATGTTTTCTCAGGCAGACTGTCTCCCACGTTGGCAGTAAATGTCAAAGCTAATAGTTGGCATGGTGCTTGATATTCACAGGGCTGAAAGAGGCTCTTGATCCATAATGATGCTTAATTCCACCAGATCAATCTCTGAGTGGAAATTAAGAGCTCTCATCCCTGAAGCATCTAATTTATCTCTGCCTCATGCAGGTTGGAATATTCCTTATGAATTCAACGAATCCGACCTGAGGATTAGTATGCGGCAGACCCAGATGTTTCTGAATGACTACAAGGAGGTGCCGTTGGATGCTCTGAGCTACCTGACAGGTATTTACGGAAGGAGGCTTTGGCAACCATAAACGTCCACGATTGTGCTCCACCTTCCTGCTCCTCTGCTTCCACCTCCATTTGTTTACTGACTCACTCATGCTTTCAACAGACATGGAGCTCTTAATGATGCTGGTCCCCACGCTGGATATTGTAAAACAAACAAACCAACAAAAACAAAACACACACACAGAAAAATCAAGATCAATCCCTCCCTTTAAGGGGTGCACAGTCTACAAAGCGAGGGAAATATAACAAAATAAATAACAGTACAGTGGTAAGTTCAGTAAGAGAAACATTTATAAGATAGCACAATGATTACATTTCAGACATGGGGTGGGGATGATTAGGGAAAACTTCCTGAAGGCGTGAAAGATGGTTTTGAGGGATAAGTAGGAGTTTTACAAGTGGAAGAAGAAAGCAGGGGCAGGTGGTGGGAAAAAGGAAGGAGAGCAGTCCCAGCAGAGGTACCCCGAGGTGAAAATGACACGTGCTGTTTTGTATGAAAGCAATTCATCAGCAATCTTTTATCAGTCATCCAGTATATACTAGTACATAATATGGAAGAATGTAAATATATAAGACTTGGTCACTGCCCTCAAGAAGCACACCATGTAATCCCAGAGATAGGAGGTAAACTATAGATGAGCTAAATGAATGGATTACCATGGCCAAAAGTCAAAATGCAGCTCAATAGAAAAACCTGGGCATCTTCCAGGTCACACACAAGTTCCTCCCTCAACTCTGGATCCTTTCCCCAGTCATACGGCAGGCACTTTATCTACATCATTCAGTCTTCACAGCAATCTTATGAGCTTCACTTTAGTGACCCTGTTTTACAACTGACAAGACCGAGGCCTTAGAGCAGTGGTTCTCAACCAAGGGTGATTTTGTCTCCTAGGGGACATCTGACAAACTGAGGAGACATTTTTTGTTGTCACAACTAAATGGATGTGCTACTGGGTAGAGGCCAAGGATGCTGTTAAACATCCTACAATGCACAGGACAGCCCCCTACAACACAGAGCTACCCAGTCCAACATGTTAATCGTGCCAAGATTGAGAAATCCTGCTTTAGAGTGATTAAATTCATTTGTAAAAGGTGACAGAGACCTTAACTCAGCAGAGTGTCTCCTAAACCAAAACCCCAAGTGACACACAACATAAGTTCAGTGGATTTTAGTTAGGTGAAAGAACTTTTCCAAAGAAGTGAGCCATATTCCCATTATTCCAGACCACACAGAAGCACATCCCAGAGCTCCCCTTCAGATCAGAGAATGAGTGCATAATTGCCCTGGGATGAGGTCTTAGTATTGAACTGCCTGCCGCTCATAAACCAACCTGCTCCAACTGTGCCAGCTGGCTTGAGGATAGTCACTTTCCAACTGCACCAGTCAGGATAGACTAGTTAGTCTGAGATAACAAGCAATCCCCAAATCTCAAGGGTGTGAGACATTTCTTGCCCATTCTGCATGTCCAGTGTGAATTGGCAAGGGTCTCTGCTCATTGTAATTATCTATCAGGGGCACAGTTGGCAAAGGCTCCACCAACTTTTGATGCCACCATCTCAACATACACTTATGTGGTCACTGCCACAGGGTAGCACTGAAAAGCTCATGCCAGGAGTTAAATGTGCAAGAACTTGTCACCTGGCCCCACCTCACTGCCAGAGGCCCCGGGAGTTATAACCTTCCTATGTACCTGGAAGGAAAGAAGATCAGATAGAGATGATTATTAGAGCTCTGTACTGACCGCAAGAGACAGACTAACCAAAGAGACAGGTCTTATTTGGAGAGTGGTTATCGAATTAGATGGGCCAAAGTCAAATACATTCTTAATCTGGTACCCCCAACCCTGTAGCAGAGCCAATGGAGAATCTAGAAGAGATATAAGGCACATCCAGACCCCTTTAGGAACTTGTGCTCTTGCTACAAAGAGGAGACATATAAGTAAAGAAATGCACCTTCCTTCATAAACATAAAACCCAGAGCCTATAAGGGTATCCCCTGAAGCAAAATTTGCTGATGAGAGAGTGGAGGTGGGACCCTGAATCATGACTCTGTACCTAAGGTTTACCTTCACTTGTAGTCCCTCTTTGGTACTCTCTAGCACTGCCATGCTGACTTCAGGGGGGAGCTACTCTCCCTTTAATATTGTAGTTCTAGTGTTGTCATAAATCTCTTTACAGCTGGGACAAACTATAATGTTCAAACTAAACTTTGCTAAAGGCCTGAGAGGTCAACAGAGAGAGATCTAGATGGTCTGGCTTAAGGTCAAACAGTTTTTGTAGGGCTCAAATTACTCAGTAGGTATGAGCTTACCCTTAGTCTCTTACTTCTTCCTTAATGAGCCACCAGGATGCTCCTCCTAGACATTTAGACCCCTCCAATACCAAGAGAGGCTGAGGCCTCCTCAACTTGAGCCATACTTCCTGTTTCATGTCCGTAGACCTTCCCCTTCCTAGAATGATTGGAATTGGAAATGAGCCCACCCTTCAGGGGAGCCCTTGCATGCAAACACACACCACACACACACACGCACACACACACGCACACACACACACACACAGATGTCTTTTCCTTGCAGACTAGTGTGTTGTCCCCAGCTTCCAGATACCAGGTGGTACCCACATACTGTGGAATCTGATCCAGCTAGAAAATGTATCCTGGGTTGGTGAGACGGATTTGATGGCCCCTCAAAAAATTACCTAATTCTTTTTGTAGAAATCTGAGTGTAGAAACCTGAGTCTCAGAGAATGATGTTGATGATGGGGATGGGGGTAGGAGAGTCATATCCCAAAGAAGTATATATAGGATAATCTTAATTTTCTAAACTATACGTATTTGTAAAAGCTGTAATTGAATGTTTTCTATATGCTAAGCATTGTACTAAATGCTTTATAAGCGTTGTTAACCACAACGACGTAAGATAGGTATGCAGTTATCTCTACTTCTAGACAGATGAGAAACTGCTAATAAATGGCAAAAGTTGGAGCCCAGAAACTGGCTGTAATTGGAGCTCAGTACTGTCTCATGCCAGAGTTCTTGCCCTGAACCACATTTCTATAATGCCTTTCACATTTATGTACACATACACCCAAATGTCCAGACAAATGTCTGGAAGATGCCTAAATGTTAACAGTTACCTTTGTTGGAATTATTGGTGATTGTATTGCTTTTCTTTCAGTTTATCACTATTTTCTAATTTCTAATATGGTGAACATGTATTATTTTTGTAGCAACCATAATACCAAAAAGGCCTGGTCTCATCCCAAACTGAGCATGGTTTTAGCAACCCTGTGTCTCAGCAGAGCTCCTTGGCTGGATGAATCCTCTATTTTAGGTTATTGACCAAGTTCATTATGGGCTCAACTTCTTCTTCTGTTGGTTGTCCCCAGGGGAATGTAATTATGGAGGCAGAGTGACAGATGACAAAGACAGAAGGCTCCTACTGTCCCTTCTGTCCACGTTCTACTGTAAGGAAATTGAGCAGGACCATTACTGTCTTGCTCCTGGAGACACTTACTACATCCCTCCTCATGGCTCCTACCAGGTGAGGGGCAGGGGAGGGAGAGGTCCCTCTGTCCCCCCAGAGGGGCTTGGCAGTCTCCATGTGGCTAGGGTTGCAGTGTATCCAAGGAGGGCCCAGGGATAGCTTGGGCTTCCTGACTCGGGTCCATAAGCTATTTCAAATCTTCCCAAAAGTCTACAAGATAGACATTATTACTGTTTAATGAATGCTGGGCATTTGGTAGACAAGATCTTTCAAAATATGGGGTCCATCTGGGGAGAAGGGGGAGGGATGTTTAAGATGAAGCCTTGGTGGTGAACAGGATGGAAATTGCTACTTGAAATCAAAGGTTCAGAAGGTGGCAAAGGGAGGGACAGAAAAACTGGATGGGAGAATGATAAAAGGAAGAAGAAAACAAGAAATCTGAAGGCAGAATGAAAAGGGCTTACTTTCATCGAGGACCTGTTAATGTGCCAAAGCCTTATTCCTTCATAACCTCATTCATTTTCCCACTTACAGATAAGGAAACTGGGCTTTCAGGTGACTAGCTCAAGGTTACACAGTTGGTTTAAGATGGAGCTAGGATCCAAATCCTGTTCTGCCTGAATCCAAACCCAGTTTTTGTCTCCAAAGCTAAGACTGCTGGGGGAGCAGGGAGGAAGCCAGCAGAGGTGGGAGGGGAGATACTCAGTCGATCTACCTTCATACTCATGCTCACTCCTCCGAAACCTGTATGAGGGAAAGCTTGGAATGTCTTGGCCCCAGTGTTGTGTGCGTGTGTGTGTCTGTGGCCTGTGCTACCGAAACAGTGTGATTCCTGCGTGGGTCTGCTCTGGCAAAACCTTGGGTGATCTGTGGGACCCCAAGGAACCTGAACTTATGTCAACTGAAGATTTCCTTTCCAGTCCTATATTGAATATCTCAGGAACCTCTCTATCACAGCCCACCCAGACGTGTTTGGCCTGCACGAGAATGCCGATATCACCAAAGACAACCAGGAAACCAACCAGCTGTTTCAAGGGGTGCTGCTGACCCTCCCTAGGCAGTCAGGAGGGAGTGGCAAGTCCCCTCAGGTAACCAGGCTTGAGTTCAATTTCCCAGGCAATTTTTCATCTAGTGGGCATGCAGGATTGTGGCTGATGACCAAGAAGGCAGAAGAGTGGAGGCCTGGCAGACCCCTGAGGGAGGATATGGGTGCTCTGGTCTTACTGCTGAGAGTCTTTAAATACTGAGCTGGAAGAGCACCAGTGTTTCTAAAATGTCAGCTATTCCTATATAACCTTCATGATTCGTTGCTATATCCACATATCATCTGTATTCCATTTACATAATACTTAAAACTAAATCTCTTTTGCTTAAAAACATTTATTTAAAAAACTGCACATCAGGAAAATAAGTGGAAACCCAGTACCATTTCCATAATATCGTGACAGCCACAAAAACAAAACAAAGGCTAAACATTAGTAGGTTTTTCCAGATGCTGCTGCTGATGTCTTTCTGGCTCCTTGGGAAAAGGGGAGGATCAGCAAGTGTTACAGAGCAGTCTCAGCCCCGACCTGAGACTTTCTCCTTGAAGGGAATGAAAGGAAAAGGGTAGCCAAAACTTGACAAGAGAGTGACTTTCTTATCACGTGATTCAACATTATTTGCTCTATGTCCTGGAAACACCTGGAATCATTTTGGGTGTCTCTTGTGATCATTCCACACATTGTGAAGGACTGATCCTGTCCACCCTCCTTGGTCTACAGATGAGGGCAAAACAAACCCTACAAGAAGTGACCCACTTCAAGGCATTCAGAAACACAGAGGCAGTGCCAGGCCCAGAACCACATCTCCTGACTCCACCCTGATCTCTCCTTTCCTTCTCTTCCCTTCCCCAGCTTCTGAGCTACTCCATGTTCAACCCTGCTCAGCTGTGGACTTTGCATACAGTTGGCCTTGCATATCCACAGGTTCTGCATCCTTGAATTAGACCACAGATTGAAATATTCAGAAAAAAAAATTCCAGAAATTTCCAAAAAGCAAAACTTGCATTCACCCCACTTCAGCAATTATTAAAAAGCATTTACATTGTACTCACAATTATTTACATAGCATTTAATTGTATTAGGTATTATAAGTAATCTAGAAATGATTTAAAGTAGGGGGGGAGGGGTGATGTGTGTAGGTTCTATGCAAATACTACACCATTTTCTATTAGGGACTTGACCATCTGTGGAGTTTGGTCTTGCAGCCAATCCCTAATTGATACCAAGGGATGATTGTATTTGGTTTCTCAATTTGGTTCATACTACCATAAGTGGTAATATGTGTGAAGATAAAGCAGCCTGGTTTGTGTGTCTCAGCTTAGGGATGGAAATTCCCCTCACAGTGGGAAGAGGGAAGGAAGTGTACATTCCAGCCTCCTCGAGCCAAAGGATGGCAGAGCCGTGTTTCTCTCCCACACCCACACCCACGTCCCACTCCTCCTCTTCCTACTCTTCCTCTAGGCCTGTCCCCTCCCTACTTGCTAAACTCACTGCCATGGGCTATTCTTAATGCTGAGGAATGGCCTACTGCCTTCCCAGGTGTCCATGTCACTGGCACAGAGCAAAGTCCCACCTGCACCAGGAGCTGGTCCTAAGGGGCTGGCTATGAGAGCCTTGGGAGATTGTCTCCCAGGGGTGACCTTGAAGATTGGAGTTCTGCAGGGTTCAGCACTGCCCTGAGTCTACCTGGCTGGCTGAGCATGAATTCCCCACCTGGCCCTCAGGCCCTTGCTCAGGACTTTCATTTTTCAGCTTAGAGGTGATGTCTTCCCTAAGGCTGGGGGCAGGGGTGGGGGTGTGGGAGTGGGTGGGATGGGTATCCTCCTTCCCCTCAGGGCAGAATTGGCTTCTGTAGGAGAGTTCCCAGAAAGGTCCTGTAGACTGTGTTTAAAAAGACAAAGGCTCACTGCTTCAGGTTTAACCGGACGAAGCCACAGCCCGCTGGCCTTGTGTCTCATTCACCTCTCTAATGCTTACACTTTAAGGAAGTGGTTGAGGAGCTGGCCCAGGACCTACTCTCCAAGCTTCCCAATGACTTTGACTTGGAGTTGGTCGTGAAGTTGTACCCTGTGGTCTATGATGAATCTATGAACACTGTCCTAAGGCAAGAGCTCATCAGATTCAACAGGTGGGCTGTATGGTCTTACTTGGATCCTGGGAGTTAGTGTGAGGGGTAGAATCTAATGGGCAGTAACTAGAATGGATACTTGATAAGAGTTGCTGTGCAGAGTTGGTTTGCCCTACCTTGTAGGGAGGGCTGTAAATAGGGCCATCCCAGCATGTGTTGGCCCAGGGTTAAATCAGTTCCTTCTATTCATTCTCTCTTGTTCATTCATATGACATCTGTAAACTGGGGTTAAAACCAATACCAAGCACAGGCTAATAGTAAAAGTAATCATTAAAGCCACTTTTATTGAGCCTTTAGTGCTAGATATGGCTCCAAGCACCACTCATGCCTTTGCATTCAAACCACACAACAGTCTTTAAAAATATGCACAGTTAGTAATCCCTCTACCACTATTTTACAAATGAGAAAACTGAGACAGAAGGGCTAAGTAACTTGCTCAAGGTCACACAGTCATTCAGTGGCAGAACTGAGTTTGAATCCAGGCTCTCTGATTCCAGAGCCCATGCACTTAGCCAGTATGTGAAATCAGGGTAAACTTAGAAAGGGATGAGGAACAGTTCATCCCATTGCCACTACCACAGGGGTAAGGAAGGGCTATTATAAGATGGCCATGGGGCTAAGGGTCTCTGGCCTTCTATTCTAGTCCCTCCTCACTTCTCCTCCAGGTACTAGAGCATAGAGCCCAGTGGGATCACCTTGATTTGATTTCTAGATAGTCAAAACTGAAAGAGTTCCCAAACACCATCTAGGCCAGATGAGGAAATTCATCACTTCTGCCTCCAAGTCAAGGTTCTTGCTGCTCCAAATACTCTTAAGTGCTGCTGTCTCCATTTTGCTTCATTGGTCATTGCTCAGTTTTAGGGACAGCCCTGATGCCGAAAGCCTGGTGAACTTGAAGAATGTCAACTAAGAATTTCTTGAGCCCCTTAGTCTTAGGGTTACTCCCTAGAGTCAGTAGGCAGTTGCCGTGTGGATGACCAAGCAAAGTATGGGGTGTGAGTCAAGGATGCGGACTACTTGAGTCAGATACCTTGGTATGATGGGTTGTAGTCCTCATTCATCCAGACACCAGGCCAATGGCTTTCCTCCTCGGCCACTCATTCTCTGCTAAGGTCACTGGAGCTCTTGGTGGTTACAGGGGCCTTCACTAGCCTTTACCACTGGCCATTGTAATATAAGAGAAGAGGGTAACAGCAATCTTATATTCCAGAGATGCTCAGGATTAACTACTTTGGGCAATATTGTAACATACTTCCCCACTACCTTTTTTTGGCCTACTCACCCAGTGGTATGAGAAGCCCAAAATGACAGTTCAGCTTCCAATTCAGGGGAACCATTATTGTGTCTTCTAGGGCAAATATTCCTGCCTTGAGTACTAAAAATCTTGAAACTAGCAGAGCTCATAGTCTCAAGAATAGAAAGAAAACTTTTTCCAGTAGGTTTCAGGTATAATAGAGGTCTGTGGTATAATCCCGCAGAGGGTAGTTTTGCTCTTGACTCCTCAGCCAAGCACATACACCAATAACACGTTTGAACCTTAAATTCCTCTTAATATAAATGTTTAGTGGTTACACATCCAGGAATCCCTTTCTTGCGTTTGAGCATTCTCATGTCCATTTGGCTGGGATTCCATAAGTCTTTGGACATGACAAGCTCTCTCTGGTAGCAGAGTCTTTGGCACTCTCAGCTGAATTCCCTCTGTACTTGATGAGGCCTCATAACAGAGGCCAGAGAGAGAGAGACAGGTGATCTTGGCATCTTTCAGGCTGCCCTTCAGCTGCCTTTTCTCAGGTATGCATGCACCTCATAGTCTATAAAAAGAACAACTTTGGCAATATAGATCAGAAGCCTTAAAATTGCATTACCCTTTGACCCAGAAATTCTACTTTTAGTAAGAATATCATTATAAATTTCCGCAGTGATTAATATAGATGGATGTTCCTAGTAATGTTGTTTGCAGTGACAACAGTCTAGAAATAATATGTTTCAGTGATAGAGGAACAGTTAAATTAAATGGAACACCTTGCAGTCATTAAAAAGGACGATTTTAGTTTGGTCTCTATTGAATTGGAAAGATGTTCCTTATATGCTAAGAGAGAAAAACGAATTACAAAAAACACATATATAGTATGATCCCATTAAAAAATAATTTGTGTTTACACATAGAAAAATCTAGAAAGATATACATCAAAGTTATCTTTAGGTGGTGAGATAATGGGTGATTTAATTTTTTCTCATCTTTACAATTCTTCTATCATGAATGTATATTATCTGACTTTTTAAAGGGAGGAAAAGTAAAAGGAGACTTGGAGTCAGTGTACTTGGGATAGAATGAGGTCACTGGGGAGCCAGGCTGAGTCTGCTCCTTTGTTCTTGCAGATTGACCAAAGTGGTTCGCATAAGCCTCATCGACGTTGACCGAGCAATTAAAGGGCAGGTTTTGATGTCCTCGGAGCTGGAGGATGTCTTCAGTAGCATGCTTGTGGGTAAAGTGCCAGCCATGTGGATGGCCAAGTCCTACCCATCACTGAAGCCCCTGGGAGGCTACATGGCTGACCTGCTAGCCCGCTTGGCCTTCTTCCAGGTACCTTGGAGTCAGGGTAACTGGGCACCTGGCATTCTCCTTCAGGTGGAGAGGACGTTCTGAAATGACGGATCAGAGGCAGAGGGAGTAGGGCAGCCTCACAGCATCCTGGACTGAGCACCTACTGGAAACAGTCTTACCAGGGTTGAGGGCAGGAGGGAGACTTTTCAAAGTCCCTGAAAAGATTATAGCCTCTAGAGGCAGGAGTGGGAACCAGAATAAATGTCACAAACTGGTGTCTCATGGGCCACAGCTCATGGGCTAGTAGATAGATTTGGTTTGGCTGCTTGGTTATTTAAAAATTTGAGCTAGCATATGAACACTGGATTGTTACATATCAAAATACAGATGTTTGTCCTGCAAAAACAGGAAGACCTGAAACGATGGACCTGCATTCCTGCATGGCAACTATTACTGGAGATGAGTGGCTGTGGCTCAGGTTAGACAAGGCACACACTCTCCACTGCTACGGTCCCTACCACGCTCTACCGTATCCCTGACACCCGCCTGCACCCGCGCTTTTCTTAAAGTAGAGATATATTTCATTGTACTTTCGTTTCAAAGGGGGAAAATATAAGCTAAACTGAGAGGGATGCCTGTTTCAAGAAAAATGAGAAAAAGCGTATTTCTTTATGGAACTTGTATTACCTGCCTTTGAACAATCTTTGTTGTGTTGTGGACTTTGCATTTTTATTTCTGTGGCTCTCCAGGAATGGATTGACAACGGGCCTCCTGTGGTCTTTTGGATCTCTGGATTCTACTTTACACAGTCTTTTTTGACAGGTGTCTCTCAGAAGTATGCTCGGAAATACGCCATCCCCATTGACCACATCGGATTTGAGTTTGAGGTAAGGGGCGTCTTGGGTTAGATCAACTCAAAGGGCCAACCAGAGAAAGCAGTGCTGTCCCTTTCCTTGAGTCCAAACATTTGGATCTGTTAAGGCTCAAATACTTCCGAGATGGTACAAATGAGTTATTTAGCATGACTTAAAGTAGCTACAAAAGTTATTCCCAACAGAATCAGAGGATTCCTAAGCCTTTGTCTCTGTGTGTATAAAAAGGAATCTTTCCAGAGGAAAATTCTGCCACAGTTGTATGGAGAAAAATGAAAGCACCTTCCACATTGTTTATTCAACATGGTGGACTCTTCATTTGGAAGGATGTTAATGGTCTTGTGTAGTGCTTTGCTTAAAGTCAAAGGAATGGCCAATAGTCAAGTATCACCCAGTCCATATTTGGAGAGAAAGTAGTAAGATGGACTGTTATAGAGCATTATAGAATTTTAAATTCTATAGAAAGATTCTTTGAAATCATCTAGTCTGGAGGTCACAAACTGATTGCCCTAGGTCTTTATTTAGTTTATAAATGAACTTACCTTGATTGGCCTTTGAAGACAATGCTAAGCCAAAATTAATGCAATAAGAAAGCAAAATAATGGGAATAAACACTGGAAAAAAGATAAAACTATCTTTTTTGATGTTGAAATGATTGTATACCTAGAAATCCTAAAAACACACCTATCAGAATTAATAGAATTTGTAAGATGACTGGATACTGGTTAAATATACAAAAATCCTTTTCCTATTCTAGCAATAAATACTTAGAAATAGAAATGGGAAAAACATTCCATTAACAATAACAAAAAGATTAGAATTTGAATGATTTTAAATGGAGCTCGTGCTCTCTGCTTCACCATAATCCCCTCCACCCCGCTATTCTCCTACACCTAGACCATTTTCTGCATTTATTAGAAGAAATTTATCACCTCTGAATCTAAACAGTTGTATGCTGGAGCTGGCTCATACTAAGTCACCAGAACCTGTTAAAGCTGGTTGTTAAACAATTGATAGGCTGAAATTGACCATGGTGGGAGTCTTTACGCCACAGAACTTGACAGAAACTACAAATCAAGCTTTCACTTCTCCTGCTAGAGAACTGTTTTACCAGCATGCATCTGAACCTAACCCCTCACTACAGATCCAGGTTCAGAAAGAGGAAAGATTGTGCAAGGCCACTAAGCTAGGTAACAGTTAATGTGGCCTCCTGGCTCTTACTTTAGTGCATTCTCTGTGCCTGCCATATATAAGGGCAGCATGCTAACTAGAAATCAGACCTGGCCCATGTAGCAGGCAGGAATATTATCAGAGAAGCCCCAATGTCCTGGGAAATGCATCCTGGGAAAGGCAGACAGTAAAGCCAGTTTGTACTTTCTCAATCTCTTAATGCTGCCTCATTTAGGAAAATGGCAGATAATGGAACTCACAGCTTCCTGTCTTCCAGGTAACCACACAAGAAACAGTCATGGAGAATAACCCAGAAGATGGGGCCTACATAAAAGGACTCTTCTTAGAAGGTGCCCGTTGGGATAGGGAAAGGATGCAGATCGGGGAGTCTCTCCCCAGAATCCTCTATGACCCATTGCCCATTATTTGGCTGAAACCTGGGGAAAATGCAATGTTTCTGCATCAGAACATTTATGTGTGCCCAGTCTATAAAACAAGTGCCCGAAGAGGTATCCTCTCCACCACAGGCCACTCCACAAACTATGTCCTATCCATTGAACTCCCAACCGACAGGCCCCAGAAGCACTGGATAAACTGAGGAGTAGCCTCACTGTGCCAGCTAGATAACTGATGGCATCTGTCTCAACACAGAAAATAAAAGGAACTTCATTCTTTTTTCTTTTTTTTTTTTAAGAAGACATTGGGGGTAGGAGTTTATTAATTATTTTTGCTGTGTTGGGTCTTCGTTTTTCTGTGCGAGGGCTTTCTCTAGTTGTGGCAAGCAGGGGCCAATCTTCATCGCGTTGCGCGGGCCTCTCACTATCGCGGCCTCTCTTGTTGTGGAGCACAGGCTCCAGACGCGCAGGCTCAGTAGTTGTGGCTCACGGGCCTAGTTGCTCCACGGCATGTGGGATCCTCCCAGACCAGGGCTCGAACCCGTGTCCCCTGCATTAGCAGGCAGATTCTCAACCACTGCGCCACCAGGGAAGCCCAGGAACTTCATTCTTGACTGAAATCTAGCTTTCCTTTCTTGATAGTCACATGGGATGATGATGATGATGATGATGATAACCATTATATTAATGGAGCACTTGCTATGAGCCAGGTATTTTAGAGCATTCCTATAAAGTGGGTTATTATCCTTAATTTATGGCTGCAGAAACCATGATATAGAGAAAGCAATATTTTCCAAATCAGATAGCTACTAAAATAGTGGAGCCTAGATTTGAACACAGGCAGTGGGACTCTTCAACCTAGACCTTTAGTCATGTGGCTAAGCTCCCTGGTGGGGTTTTTTTTTTTTTTCCTATTATTTTGCCGTAACTGTCACTGATCTTTAATTGCTTCTCTCCTAGTCTATTCACATGGGCTAACATTAGGGCTTCTCATAGGTTGAAAGATGCTTGGGTGATTTTTATTTTTTAAAGGCTCTTGATGTATTTAAAATGTACTTCTCACAACAATCTTATGCAGTATTATCGTTATCTCCATTTCAGTGATGCAGAGATGGAGGCTTAGAAAAGTAACTAGCTCAGTTTTACAGCTAGCCAGTGGTAGAACTGGGACCCCAATTCTTCTCCACTAGCCTACACAGATGGGCAGAAATTCCAGGAAGGAAGGAGACACGAGAGAACCATTATTTGTTGCTTGCCATGGTTTGTCCCTGGGCCTTTAGATATTTTGCTTGTACCTATGTTGGATATGATTGTCTCCCCCTCTAGAGGTTCTAGACTAACTTGCCTACAATTATCCAGCTCTTTCACATTAAAAAGCCAGGTTTTGAGCCAAGGTCTGTCTGGCTCTAGAACCTGTGCATTTTTCACTGCTTCACGCTGCCTCCTTGCTGAGGACTTCGCTATATTGTGATGTAGAATCTTAGAAGAGGTGTGTAGTTCCAACAACCATGTCCAAGAAACTTCTAGTTTATCACTGTTTCTCCCCAGGGCCAGCTGGAAGAGAATCCTGAGGGAGATAAAAATCAAATTCTTGATATATTCTCAACCAACTCTCTCTTGTGGCTCTTTGGCTCTAAATGGCTACTTCTAGGGCATTCCCTAGATGAGCAAAGACATAGATGAGCAAAGACATAAGGCTTTTGGGGAATCTTAATGTGTCTGGCCTGGCTTCCCTGCCTCTTCACTAGAAGAAATGTCCTGACTTGGGGTCTTTGATTTTTCTTAAATGAAGCTTCTGAGAACCACATAAACATATTCCAGAAAACTTGTTTCTTCATGGGAATGTGGAGCCAATCAAATTCTGATTGAGGACTCTGAATTCTGAGATCAGCAAATCATCTAATTGATCCTAAGTGCAAAAGGGGAGTTCTCCAAATCTTGCCTGGGGCCGATAAAGAGACAGTGAGGTGGAGCCACTCTCTTTCAGCTCCAAGTAGGTAGCTTAAAAGCTGTTTCTTGAAGAAACATAACTTTTTCCAATAGAGGAAAGACAATCAGAATTAATAAATAGCTGGAACTGCCTTATTGTCTACTATTCCAAATAGATTGCTAAGCCATGTGAGATGGAAAGACGGTCAGGATCCCAAATCCCTGAATCTTCGACTGGCTAGGTAAGTCACATTCTAAGCCATAAGGCAGTGAGAAGGTTGCTAAGAGAACAACTGAATTTCTCTTACAGTTATCTAACTCCACCTTCAGTGGCAAAAGCTGAGGGAGGCAGGGACTGTTTCGTTCCTCAGGGGTCAAGGGACAGAATGTTCCTGTACGATGGATTAAATTTTTGTAACTTAAAAAATTTCCCTCAATTCAAAAGATTCCCCTAAATTTAAGGTCATTTTCTGTTGGGATCCATGTGTTAATTAATGTCCCCCCACCCCCCCACCAGGAGAGAGCAGTAGGTTCTTCAGGAGTCCTGGTGAATTAGAGGCTGGGGCCCTGGGGCAGAGATAGCCAGAGATCAGCTCCATGAGAAGCTGTAGGCCCTGCCTATAAACACCTCAGCAGATGACATCAGACAAACCTTGTCACCAAGCTAGTCCTTGCTCTTTAAAAATCTAGCTGTTGAGTAAATAGTTTTCAGTCCTTGTCAGCACTGGAAGAAAATTTCATTGAAAGAGGGGATGTAGGGGATACCTTTAAAAGACCAAAGAAGGAGATTTTATAGGGTTGGAGAGAAAATGAAAAGAAAAAATTATAAACAAATAGGTTTCATGGAAAGTTTAGCAGGAAATTATGTTTCTGTGTAATAGAATATGCATCTCTGCAAAGGAGGCTAGGCATATAAAATTCACATTTAGGGAAGATTCCTGGCACACAGAAGGTACTTAGAGGTTAGCTAGCATTAGACGGACTTCCACTTTGGAAGAGTCTGGGTAGGAAGGATGGTTTCTAACCCCTACAGCGTAAAACAAAAATTGCATATTCAAAATCACCTTGAATTACTTAGAAAGGGACAATGATGGAGACAGCAAGTCATGTTTCACTCAGTTCAGCACAGCCAGTTTTTCCTCCAATGTAAGAACAGGTCAGTGTTTCATTGATTGACCACCAGATAAAGCAGTTGACTTGAGTTCACAGGCCTTATATTGCTTTAGAAATACTTAACTTTAAACATCAGAACCACCTCTTGGTAGGGAAATGCTTCCACAATGAGATCAGATACAAGAGTGACTGATGGAATAGCAGACTGATGTCTCCTAATTGAAGCGAGGCTGGGGTATGTGCTCACCGAATGGCCATGGAGGGGCCGACATGCCTGCCAGCACATTTACATTTCTCTCTCTCCATCAAAGGCCTATAGCTGCACTTGTGTTAAATATGTACATGCTGTATCTCTACTGACACAGTAGGATATTTGCTCTCCATGTCACTGCCAAACCCTGTAATACTTACTTATCCTGAGCATGAAAAAGTATGTTCCTGCTCACAGGAACGGGTTTTGAAATTGAAATATACGTATTTTACATTAGAGAATCTGTGTGACAAGTGAATCCTAAATCTAGGTATGGGCAGGAAGTTATCAACTGCTGCTTTTGAGGATCACAAGGCGATTCTGGAAAACAGTACAGAGAGACCAAAATCACTAGAGATTTTTCTTTATTGGTGATTACCCAGCCCCTTTGGAGGTAAGGGGGAATGACGCTGACATACAAATGAACTGCCATGGGAAGCTCACCTGTGTCCACACATGCAGAGGTGTAAGTCCTTTGTGTTTTGATCTCTACTTGTCCCATTTCAGTCTGGATATAATTTGAAAGCCAGCTTAGCTCTTGTACTTCCTAATTATGTTAATGTAAAATTCTCATAATGAATGCAGTATGAGTTTCTAGTGAGCCTTTCAGATCCTAAGTGTATCCAAAGTAATTATAGGCTTTAAGATAAACTAAACATATGCATTTACCTAAGACATGAACTTTTGTGTATGTGTATGTCTGGGGCAGAGATGGGTCTCATATAAAATTTCAATGAAAAACCATGATTGATCCAATGATGCGCTTTTTAAGGGGAGTTTATGTGGAAATTGGAAGTGTCAAAAGACAACAAAGCACACACAAAAAGCCCACTTTTGGGCTTCCCTGGTGGCGCAGTGGTTGAGAGTCTGCCTGCCGATGCAGGGGACACGGGTTCGTGCCCCGGTCCGGGAAGATCCCACTGGGCCCGTGAGCCATGGCCGCTGAGCCTGCGCGTCCGGAGCCTGTGCTCCGCAACGGGAGAGGCCACAACAGTGAGAGGCCCGCGTACCACACACACAAAAAAACCCTCACTTTTAAGCAAATCTATAACTTGAAAAAAAAAAGCCTAAAAATATTCTGAGGGGTGGTGTATAGTTTTATAGTAGCCATGAGAACTTCCAGCAACTGGCTAATTTCTTCATATCAGCTGGCATGTCTGGTGATCGGCATTCCCTTGAAGAGCTTTGTCACCCTTCAGTCTTCTGCCCACAGGCCTTAGTCTTGTTTCCAGATGATGCTTCAGTGAGGATATAAGGTCCATGGCCTCTAGGGTTAGTGTTGTCCACTCAGGCAGCAAGATCCTGACAAACTGTAGTGATGTGTGAGCACACATCATGGGGTGAGTACCAGTATTTCAAAGGTTTTAAGAAGATATTTGGATTTTTGCTCCTAATCAAGAAGAGCTTTGTTGTCTGGTTTACATTTAAGACCTAGTTGGCTCATCATTCTCAGAAAAAAACTTTTTTTCTGGGTTAGGAAACTTCATCGTGAGACTTGAGATATACTGGTTTGGAAAATTTCCTCAATTTCTCTTGGCTTCGAAGTCCCCGGCCTCGTAGTGGGGTAAGGCCCATAGGAGGTAGATAAATCTGAATAATAATAATAATATTAAGAATTATATTCATTGCAGCAGCTTACATTCACTGAAGACTTACTAAGTACCATGCTCTCTGCTAAGTGCTAACTCTATACTGACTCATTATTCCTTATAGTCCTTATACACATTAATCCTCAATATAATCTCATAGAGAATTATTATTCTAATATTCACAGATGAGAAAATGGAGGTTCAGGTTAAATAACTTGCTCCAGATTATACACTAAGTGGTAGAACCAGGATTTGAACCCAGATCTGTATGATTCCAAAACTTGTGCCCTTCTTTGCCATATTTCCTGATGGAGGAAAAAACCACAGATCACACAGTGAGATGAGAGTCCAAAGAAGGTGAGGAAAAAAGTGTATACACAAAGATGTTCTTTGCATAGTGGAAAACTGGGACCAACATAAATGTCTAGTGAAAGGGTGCTGGTTAAATTATGGCATATTCTTACAATAGGATACAATGCATCCATTTAAAAAGATATCCAAAAGAGAGGAAGTAAAATAAATAGGCGATAAACAGTATGCCTAGGGTCCCATGTACTTTAAGTAAAGAAAATGTACGTACATGAGTATAGGAAAAAAAGACTAAAAGGATATATTACCAAACTGTTAGGCTGAGCAAATACAATATAAAATTGCTGTTTTTGTAGGTCAAGAGTAGAATATTGGCAATTTCATATGGTCCAACTCAACAGTTATAGTGGTCACTTCCACAGGGTGAGAATTTTTGACAATTTTCACTTTCTACCTTATGCATTCCTTTAATACTTGAATTTTATTCTTTCATTAACAATAAACCTGTGTTTTACAATAAGGAAAATAAAAATATTTCCATAAAAAAGGTGAAAGTCAGAAGAGAAAGCTATGTAAATGTGAGCTGGCTTTCCCGTCCATATAAGGGAAAGTTGTTCAAGTAGGAGAAATCAGGCGTTCATTGACATTTTAGTCTGTTGTGATGGGCTGGTAGCCACGCAAGGGTAGCTTACTTCCAACATGCCTGCTACAGTAGCTCTAGACTTCTCAGCAAACACTAGCCCTCTTGGTACACATTCTTGGAAATAACTGGGTTGACAAGGATAAGTACACACCACATGTTAACTGGAGTCACACTTACTGGCCTTGGATAAGGAATCTGGTAATGTAGTCCAATTTCAATCCTGGCTGTGCACTCATCTATACACTGTTTAATCAGGTCTGTGTCTGTAAGCTATTAAAAGGGAAAAATAGGTGAGATTGTTAGCATCTTTCCAATGCTACATAAAGTATAGGTATACATTTTCTTAAACTTTTTTCAGTTCATTAGCCACTAAATTAAATATTGGTAATTTAAAAAATCAAAAGCAATTTAGTATAAAATTTCCTGTGGATTTAACTTTTAAAAACTATTGAGGTAGATAATACAAGCACATGGTAAAAATAATTCAAATAATACAAAAGGATATAATGTAAAACAAAGTCTAAAGTCTCCCTCTTCTTCCTGTCTCCCAGTTCCCCTTCTCAGAGACAACAATTATCAGAAGTTTCTTGTTTGTTCTTCCAGGGATATTCTATGCATATATAAGTATACCTCTGTAAACTTAGTGTTTTTTCTTATAAAAATGAAAGTTCTGAACCTTGCCTTTTCACTAACAACTTGAAGCTCCTTCTATATTTACACATACAGAGCTGCCCCATTCTTTTTAACAGCTGCACAAAATTCCAACATAAGGCTGTATTATAATTTAACCAATTCTACTGATGGACATTTAGGTTATTTCCCATCTTTTGCCATTATAAACAGTGGATCCCTCTAAAATTTTTTTTGGCTCACATGCAAATATACTTGAAAGATCATTTCCTAGAGAGAGAACTGCTAGGTTAAAGGGTTCATGCTTTTTTAATTCTCACAGATATTCCCTGTAGATTCAAATTACCCTCTAAGAGGCTGTACCAATTTACATTCCCTAAGAACAATCCATAAATTATATTCCCACCAACAATGAACACCAGTGCTTCTTCATATCCTCCCCTTGTTGATCAAGTTACTTTCAAGTAACCCAATTATCAGCAAGTGCTGTCTAGAAACCCCGAGTAAGATATTGGAGAATGATCCACCTTCTATTTTGAACTGTAAACTGTCTTGCTCATTAGTGAGGAAAAGAAATGACATTTGAAATTTCAAAACAGTTAAATTGTGGTAGTCCAATTTCAAGTAAAGGAATGAAAAGTTCATTCTGAAAAACAGAAAGCCAGGTAGAAGGGGAGAAACCATTTCATTCCGAGGATGGAAAATGAGTCAACACATGCCTCTGCTAAGAGTTTGTAAGTGGGCCTCAAAGCAGAGCTGGGACTGCATCAGCCCCAGATGACACCCACAGTGAAGTCTGGGCCATCGTGGCTTGGAAATTCCAAGGGCATTCTGTCCTATGGTACCTCTTGGAGTAAAGTTCCAGAAACTGCAACACATAGAAAGAACCACAGCTGAGTCCCTTGGGACAGAGGCTCAGCTTTCTGACCTCTGTATTTCTCAGAAGCTATTGCTCTGATGTCCACCTTGGGAGTAGGTTTCCATGTTCTCATTTGCTCATTAGGATTTAGACCAATTAATGAGATACCTTTGGGTTATTATTAAGCACTTATAGCAAGTGAGGTTACAAGGGACTACTTATGTCTACATGAGGGATTAGGAAGAAAGAAGCCCCTAATAAAGATGTGGTTAAGGGGGCTGAGGGCTCCTGGGGCTCCAGCTGTCCATTTGAACAAGCTGGGTTAGAGTTCTCCAAATCAGTCATTCAGAGGCTGCCTGCATGATTCTGCCATATCCACAACTACCTATACTAATATTAAACTTTTTCTTTAAATGGACTCTCTAAGCACAGTACTTGCAAAATTATGATACTGTTTTCTTTCTAATACATGGTAAAACAAGTATGTATTTTATTTTTTATAAATTTATTTATTTTTGGCTGTGTCGGGTCTCTGTTGCTGCACACGGGCTTTTTCTAGTTGCGGCGAGCAGCGGCCACTCTTTGTTGAAGCATGCAGGCTTCTCATTGCGGTGGCTTCTCGTTACGGCGCACAGGCTCTAGGCACGCGGGCTTCACCACTGGCAAATACACCTCCCTCTGGCTCACACCACATTGGGCCAATTCAAGCAGAGGCAAATGAAGGATTATTATTGCCTTAACTGAAAACCCAAAGGGTCTTGGGCAGTAGTTAGGTGAGTGAACCTGCAAAGGTTTACTGGGCACATACTACTACTATGATATCCCCAGCACCAGACTAGACACTGTGAGGCCATGGTCCCTGCCTTCAACTATCAAGGATATTACTTTGGCAGAACAACTCTGACACAATGGTATATAATCAACAAGGGCAATGACTGCTACAGACTGCTATCTAGATTCCTATATAGCAGAGTAGGTGGCCATCATGGGGTTGGGTGAGGGCAGAGAACTTGAGGAAGACTTCCTGGAGAAGATCAACTGAACCAAAGTATTTGTAAATGCTCATTAATTTAGTGACAACCACAAGGCAGGGCCCATGAGATATACTAGAAAAGGATAAGAAACTGTCTATGTGCTCAAGGAACTGACAATCTCCTTAAGGAGACCATACCAACGTAAATGAAACAAACAAGAAAAAAAAAAGAGAATATCACCAACTAATTAGGAGTAGGTATAGCTCAGTGGTCTGCAACGTTGGTTTTTTTTTTTTTTTTTTTTTTTTTTTGCGTTACATGGGCCTCTCACTGTTGTGGCCTCTCCTGTTGCGGAGCACAGGCTCCGGACGCGCAGGCTCAATGGCCATGGCTCACGGGCCCAGCCGCTCCGCGGCATGTGGGATCTTCCCAGACCGGGGCATGAACCCGTGTCCCCTGCATCGGCAGGCGGACTCTCAACCACTGCGCCACCAGGGAAGCCCTCTGCAACGTTTTTGATCATCTACTTCTTTCAATAAAAAATTTCTGAGCCCTGAGAATTCCCTGGTGGTCCAGTGGTTAGGACTTGGCACTTTCACTGCTGTGGCCTGGGTTCAATCCCTGGTCAGGGAACTAAGATTCCACGAGCCACACAGTGTGGCAAAAAAAAAAAAAAAAAATTTCTGAGCCCCATATGTGTATTTATAAGTTTATTAGATATATTAATAATTCCATTATAAATATATATAAAATAGACATTTTTAAAAGAGCAATAAAAATAAATAGAAACAGCTCTTACAATATTTTACTTCTATTCCTCAAAGGACTATTTCAGGACCTTGGGGGGTACATACACTCTGATGTGGTATGCATGGTCTATGGTAAGAGCAGAAAAAGTTCACAAGCAGGTTGGTATTAAAAGCAGGGAGACTTCAGGGATTATGAGAAGGGAAGGATATTGTAGATCGAGACAGTTTCTTGTGTAGCACTACCCCAGTTGTAATTTTACATTTCTATCTAACTCTGAAACATCTTTCAGGGACCCTGTCTCGGTTTTGCTCAGTTATATCCCTGATGACTAGTCTGGTGTTTGGAACATTGTAGACACTCAGCTACTTCTTGAATGAAAGAATGAGAGCAGTGGGTCACAAAATAGTGGCAGGAGCTATGACAGAAATGGGAAAGCTGGGAAGTGGAGGTGTTCTTGTGGAAAGATGAGTTCTGCTTTGGGCTCTTATGCTTGTGGTGAGTTCCTGCAGGTGGCTGATGACAGGTCAAGATATGGGATCTGGAACCATGGTCTCTGGGCCTCTCAGTGCAGAGGGCTGACCTTCAGAGGACGCTTACAGCCGGTAGAAGTGTGTGTGAAGAATACAGGGCAGAAAAGGAGACTGAGATGGAGTCAGAGAGGGAAAAGTAAAGAGAGTAAATTGTCAGGAAGTTTCACGAAGTGAACAGTGACAGTGCTGAATCCATGAGATCAATGAGAAAGAGGCAAGAAAAGTCAGGAGCTGAAAGCCTCCTTCCATGCTTAGGGCCAGGCAGTCTTCCTAAGGAGCTGACAGCTAGATGCTTTACAGTTTGTCAAATCAAGCCTCTTGGAACGGTTTTTGGCTCCCTGGTGTCTGGGTTCAACTAGCAAATGGAGGCACTATTTTACCCAATTTTGAGGTCCCAAAGGGCAAAGTCTCTCCGCTAGCCAAAGAGGCTTGAGTTCAAAGCTAAGTTATGAAGGGAACCCCATCTTAAACCTATTCTCTTCCCTCTGAATGGGTTTGTAATTGGAGGCTCTGAATAGCTTATGAATTGGAAAAAAAACCAAATTTAACTGCGCACCTCCTGTGGGAGTGGCTGACAACAGGCACAGTGTGTGAGGAACCTATCCTACCCTGAAAATTCTCATTGGCCTGACTCAGGTCACCTGGCTCATGGGGTCTTCTGAAGATGCTGAGCCACTTAACCGCTGGACTGAGACCTGAAAAGAGTGAAGAGAGAAGCCCGGGCTGGGCTCTGCTTTTCAGTGGTTGGGCAAGCCAGCTAGGCTGTGCCTCTGGCCCCTTCCTGCTCCACACTCTGTCACTCTGACTTGTGCTGCTCAGTCCTCTCAACTTTAGGACAGAAAACAAATGAACAAGCACCAGAAGAAATTGCTCTCCTCCTTGCAATCTCCAGCTAGAACCTACTTACATTTTTGTTTTTCTGAAACAGTGTTCTGGCTTCATTTAATATGTACTGTTTTTCTTTAATGGTGTCTTCCATCTGCCCTGATGCAGCCTGCCATTTCCTCGCAAGCCTGAAAATTCTGCGGTAGAGGCCAAGAACTTCTTGTCGTGTTGCCGTTGTCATCTTCCGACCCACCAAAATAGAAGAGGAAAAATTTGCATAAAAATTCAATTTGACAGTAGGCAGGGAGGCAGCTGTACATTTTAAAAAATCAAGCTCTTTAATTAGTCTAGAAATAACTGCTCTTTCTGAACAGATCTGTTTGCTAGCATTGCCAGAACGGTGTTATATGAATACCAGCAGTCTCTTAGATGGCCTTGTGCATCATCCCATGGCTGAAGGTTGCTCAACCTTGCTGTTTGCCATGATGGCCATTTTTATGAACATGACAACACCAAAATGCACATTTAGTGTTCATTAAACCAGTATATTCTTTGACAGAATTTCTTAGGAATGATGCTTTTAGTGTGTATTCTGGTAAAATTACATCACTAAACTGAATGCATAGGAGAAGCCACATTTTGAATAACTGAATTTTCTAGTTAAGTGTGAACTTGAGTTTAATGCAGGGATTGCAAACTCAAGTGCCTCTGGAGCCTGGCAGGTAACAAAATGAGGGAAACCGGCTGGGTGGGGACAGTGGCCAACTAGAGAAGATGTACCCCCTTGAAAGGGGACAGTTGCTACTCTGCCCCAGCCAGCTGCTGTCATGTAGAATTGAGGGCCTAAGGGTGCCAAATTTCCTGATAGCTTAACAATAGGTGGCAGTCGAGATTTTTAAAATATGAACCTTCAAAAAAGACTGTAATTCCTTATGTTTGAAAATGTGAGTACCAAACATAAAATGAATCTACAGGCTCAGTTCCACCCAGAGTTTGTCGGCTTGCAAACTGTTTTTTAGTTCATCATAACCTTGTTGAAAATACTTCTCAAAATTGTTGGTCTACTTCCTTGTCCACATAAGAACTGTATAATAAGTACAACTGAAAATCTCTCTGATGAATGAAGATCTTGTGGCCCCTCCGGGATTTGACTGTAGGACTTCAACAGGACTGGGGGAAAAAGAGACTCCTCTCACTCTTGGAGGGCACACACAAGGCAGTGTCAGCATCAGGACCTGGGGAAAGGAGCAGTGACCCAATAGGAGGCTGAACCAGACCTACCTGCTAGTGTTGGACGGTCTCCTGCAGAGGTGGGGGGCAGCTGTGGCTCACCCCAAGGACAAGAACATTAGCAGCAGAAGTTCTGGGAAGTACTCCTTGGTGTTAGCCCTCCCAGAGTCCACCATTAGCCCCACCAAAGAGCCTGTAGGCTCCAGTGCTGGGTCTCCTCAGGCCAAACAACCAACAGGGAGGGAACTCAGCCCCACCCATCAGCAGACAAGTGGATTAAAGTTTTACTGAGCTCTGCCCACCAGAGCAACACCCAGCTCTACCCACCACTAGTCCCTCCCATCAGTCCCTCCCTCTTAGATAGCGTCATCCACCAGAGGGCAGACAGCAGAAGCAAGAAGATCTGCAATCCTGCAGCCTATGGGATGTAAACCACATTCGCAGAAAGACAGACAAAATGAAAAGGCAGAGGACTACATACCAGATGAAGAAACAAGATAAAACCCCAGAAAAACAACTAAATGAAGTGGAGATAGGCAACCTTCCAGAAAAAGAATTCAGAATAATGATAGTGAAGATGATCCAGGACCTCGGAAACAGAATGGAGGCAAAGATCGAGAAGATGCAGGAATGTTTAACAAAGACCTAGAAGAATTAAAGAACAAACACCTAGAAGAATTAAAGAACAAACAGAGATGAACATTACAATAATTGAAATAAAAAATACACTAGAAGGAATCAATAGCAGAACAGTTGAGGCAGAAGAATGGATAAGTGACCTGGAAGACAGAAAGGTGGAATTCACTGTCGCAGAACAGAATAAAGAAAAAAGAATTAAAAGAAATTAAAACAGAATAAGAGACCTCTGGGACAACATTAAACACACTAACATTAGCACTATAGAGGTCCCAGAAGGAAAAGAGAGAGGGAAAGGACCCGAGGAAATATTTGAAGAGATTATAGTTGAAAACTTCCCTAACATGGGGAAGGAAATAGCCACCCAAGTCCAGGAAGTGCAGAGAGTCCCAGGCAGGATAAACCCAAAGAGAAACATGCCGAGACACATAGTAATCAAATAGACAAAAATTAAAGACAAAGAAAAATTATTAAAAGCAACAAGGGAAAAATGAAAAATAATATACAAGGGAACTCCCATAAGGTTAACAGCTGATTACTCAGAAGAAACTCTACAAGCCAGAAGGGAGTGGCACGATATATTTAAAGTGATGAAAGGGAAGAACATACAACCAAGCTTACTTTACCCAGCAAGGACCTCTTTCAGATTCAATGGAGAAATCACAAGCTTTACAGACAAGCAGAAGCTAAGAGAATTCAGCGCCACCAAACCAGCTCTACAACAAATGCTAAAGGGACTTCTCTAAGTGGGAAGCACAAGGGAAGAAAAGGACCTACAAAAGGAAACCTAAAACAATTAAGAAAGTGGTAATAGGAACATACATATCGATAATTACCTTACATGTGAATGGATTAAATGCTCCAACAAAAAGACACAGGCTCACTGAATGGATACAAAAAGAAGACTCATATATATGCTGTCTACAAGTGACCCACTTCAGACCTAGGGACACATACAGACTGAAAGTGAGGGGACGGAAAATGATATTCCATGCAAATGGAAATCAAAAGAAAGCTGGAGTAGCAATACTCATATCAGATAAAATAGACTTTAAAATAAAGAGTCTTACAAGACACAAGGAAGGACACTACATAATGATCAAGGGATCAATCCAAGAAGAAGATATAACAATTATAGATATATACGTACCCAACATAGGAGCACCTCAATACATAAGGCGAATGCTAACAGCCATAAAAGAGGAAATCGACAGTAACACAATAGTGGGGGACTTTAACACCTCACTTACACCAATGGACAGATCATCCAGGCAGAAAATTAGTAAGGAAACACAAGCTTTAAATGACACAATAGACCAGATAGATTTAATTGATATTTATAGGACATTCCATCCAAAAACAGCAGATTACACTTTCTTCTCAAGTGCACACGGAACATTCTCCAGGATCACATTTTGGGTCACAAATCAAGCCTTGGTAAATTTAAGAAAATTGAAATCATATCAAGCATCTTTTCCAACCACAACGCTATGAGATTAGAAATAACTTATAGGGAAATAAAATGTAAAAAACACAAACACATGGAGGCTAAACAATACATTATTAAGTAACCAAGAGATCACTGAAGAAATCATAGAGGAAATCAAAACAGTGCCTAGAGACAAATGACAATGAAACACAATGATCCAAAACTTATGGGATGCAACAAAAGCAGTTCTAAGAGGGAAGTTTATAGCAGTACAATCCTACCTCAAGAAACAAGAAAAATCTCAAATAAACAATCTAACCTTACACCTAAAGGAACCAGAGAAAGTAAAACAAATAAAACCCAAAGTTAGCAGAAGGAAAGAAATCATAAAGATCAGAGCAGAAATAAATGAAATAGAAGCAAAGAAAACAAAAGCAAAGATAAATAAAACTAAAAGCTGGTTCTCTGAGAAAAAAAACAAAATTGATAAACCTTTAGCCAGACTCATCAAGAAAATGAGGGAGAGGACTCAAATCAATAACATTAGAAATGAAAAAGGAGAAGTTACAATGGACACTGCAGAAATACAAAGCATCATAAGAGAGTACTACAAGCAACTCTATGCCAATAAAGTGGACAACCTGGAAGAAATGGACAAATTCTTAGAAAGGTATACCTTCCAAGACCGAACCAGGAAGAAATAGAATATATGAACAGACCAATCACAAGTAATGAAATTGAAACTGTGATTAAAAATCTCCCAACAGGGCTTCCCGGGTGGCACAGTGGTTGAGAGTCCGCCTGCCGATGCAGGGGACGTGGGTTCGTGCCTCGGTCCGGGAAGATCCCACATGGCTCAGAGCGGCTAGGCCCGTGAGCCATGGCCGCTGAGCCTGTGCATCCAGAGCCTGTGCTCCGCAACGGGAGAGGCCACAGCATGGAGAGGCCCACGTACAGCAAAAAAAAAAAAAAAAAAATCTCCCAACAAACAAAAGTCCAGGACCAGATGGCTTCACAGGTGAATTTTATCAAACATTTAGAGAAGAGCTCACACCCATCCTTCTCAAACTCTTCCAAAAAATTGCAGAGGAAGGAACACTCCCAAACTCATTCTAGGAGGCCACCATCACCCTGAGACCAAAACCAGTCAAAGATACTACAAAAAAAGAAAATTACAGACCAATATCACTGACGAATATAGATGCAAAAATCCTCAACAAAATGCTAGCAAACCAAATGCAACAACACATTAAAAGGATCATACACCATGATCAAGTGGGATTTATCCCAGGAATGCAAGGATTCTTCAATACATGCAAATCAATCAATGTGATACACCACATTAACAAACTGAAGAATAAAAACCATATGATCATCTCAATAGATGCAGAAAAAGCATTTGACAAAATTCAACACTGATTCATGATAAAAGTCTCCAGAAAGTGGGCACAGAGGGAACCTATCTCAACATCAAAAAGGCCATATACGACAAACCCACAGCAAACGTCATTCTCATAGGTGAAAAACTGAAAGCATTTCCTCTAAGATCAGAAACAAGTCAAGGATGTCCACTATTGCCACTATTATTCAACATAGTTTTGGAAATCCTAGCCATGGCAATCAGAGAAGAAAAAGAAATAAAAGGAATACAAATTGGAAAAGAAGAAGTAAAACTGTCACTGTTTGCAGATGACATGATACTATACATATATAATCTTAAAGATGCCACCAGAAAACTTCTAGAGCTAATCAATGAATTTGTTAAAGTTGCAGCATACAAACAATGCACAGAAATCTCTTGCATTCCTATACACTAACAACGAAAAATCAGAAAGAGAAATTAAGAAAACAATCCCATTCACCATTGCAACAAAAAGAATTAAATACCTAGGAATAAACCTACCTAGGGAGGTAAAAGACCTGTACTCAGGAAACTATAACACACTGATGAAAGAAATCAAAGATGACACAAACAGATGAAGAGATATACCATGTTCTTGGACTGGAAGAATCAATATTGAGAAAATGAATATGCTACCCAAAGCAATCTAGGATTTCAATGCAATCCCTATGAAATTACCAGTGGCATTTTTTACAGAAGCAGAACAAAAAATCTTAAAATTTGTGTGAAGACAGAAAAGACCCTGAATAGACAAAAGGAATCTTGAGGGAAAAAAACAGAGTTGTAGGAATCAGACTCCCTGACTTCAGACTATACTACAAAGCTACAGTCATCGAGACAATATGGTACTGGCACAAAAACAGAAATATAGAACAGGAACAGGATACAAAGCCCAGAGATAAACCCACACACCTATGGTAAACTAATCTATTACGAAGGTGGCAAGGATATACAATGGAGAGAAGACAGTCTCTTCAATAAGTGGTGTTGGGAAAACTGGACGGCTACATGTAAAAGAATGAAATTAGAACAGTCCCTAACAACACACACAAAAATAAACTCAAAATGGATTAAAGAGCTAAATATAAGACCAGACGCTATAAAACTCTTAGGGGAAAACATAGTCAGAACACTCTGACATAAATCACAGCAAGATCTTTTTTGACCCACCTCCTACAGTAATGAAAACAAAACCAAAAATAAACAAATGGGACCTAATGAAACTTAAAAGCTTTTGCACAGCAAAGGAAACTATAAACAAGACAAAAGTACAACCCTCAGGATGGGAGAAAATATTTGCAAAGGATTAATCTCCAAAATATATAAACAGCTCATGCAGCTCAATATTAAAAATACAAACAATCCAATCAAAAAATGGGCAGAAGACCTAAATAGACATTTCTCCAAAGAAGACATACAGATAGTCAAGAGGCACATGAAAAGCTGCTCAACATCACTAATTATTAGAGAATGCAAATCAAAACTTTAATGAGGTATCACCTCACACTGGTTAGAATGGGCATCATCAGAAAATCTATAAACAACAAATGCTGGAGAGGATGTGGAGAAAAGGGAACCCTCTTGAACTGTTGGTGGGAATGTAAATTGATACAGCCAATATGGAGAACAGTATGGAAGTTCCTTAGAAAACTAAAAATAGAATTACCATATGACCCAGCAATCCCACTACTGGGCATATAACCAGAGAAAACCATAATTCAAAAAGACACATGCACTCCAATGTTCACTGCAGCCCTATTTACAATAGCCAGGTCATGGAAGCAACCTAAATGTCCATCGACAGACAAATGGATAAAGAAGATGTCGTACATATATACAATGGAATATTACTCAGCCATAAAAAGGAACGAAATTGGGTCATTTGTAGAGATGTGGATGGACCTAGAGACTGTGATATTGAGTGAAGTAAGTCAGAAAGAGAAAAACAAATATCGTATATTAACGCATATATGTGGAATCCAGAAAAATGGTACAGATGAACCAGTTTGCAAGGCAGACATAGAGACACATATGTAGAGAACAAATGTGGACACCAAGGGGGGAAAGCGGCAGAGGAGGGTGGTGGTGGTGGTGGGATGAATTGGGAGATTGGGATTGACATCTATACACTAATAGGTATAATATAGATAACTAATAAGAACCTGCTATATAAAAAAAATAAATAAAATAAAATTCAAAAAAAAGAAAAAGAAAGTATGAACAGGCCAATTACCAGTAATGAAATTGAATCAGTAATTTAAAAATTCCCAGTAAACAAAAATCCAGGACCAGAGTGCTTCACAGGTGAAATCTACAAAACATTTAGAGAAGAGTTAACACCTATCCTTCTCAAAGTATTCCAAAAAATTCCACAGGAAGGAACACTTCTGAACTTATTCTATGTGGCCAGCATCACCCTGATACCAAAAACAGACAAAGATATCACACAAAAAAAGATAATTACAGGCCAATAACACTGATGAACATAGATGCAAAAATCCTCAACAAATTATTAGCAAACCAAATCCAACAAGACACCAAAAGGATCATACACCATGATTAAGTGGGATTTCAATATCTGCAAATCAATCAATGTGACACACCATGTCAACAAATTAAAAATTAAAAACCACAGGATCATATCAATAGATGCAGAAAAAGCTTTTGACAAAATTCAACATCCATTTGGGACTTCCCTGGTGGTCCAGTGGTTAAGACTCTATGCTTCCACTGCAGGGGGCATGGGTTCGATCCCTGGTCAGGGAACTAATATCCTGCATGCTACATGGCATGGCCAAAAAAAAAAAAAAAAAGTGAAAAAAAAATTCAACATCCATTTATGATAAAAACTCCCCAGAAAGTGGGCATAGAGGGGACATCCCTCAAAATAATAAAGGTCATATATGACAAACCCACAGGTAACATACTCAATGATGAAATGCAGAAAGCAGCCCACTCTCACCAATTTTTTAATTCAACATAGTTTTGGAAGTCCTAGCCACAGCAATCAGAGAAGCAAAAGAAATAAAAGGAATCCAAATTGGAAAGGAAGAAGTAAAACTGTCACTGTGTGCAGATGGCATGAAACCATACATAAAAAATTCTAAAGATGCCACCAGAAAACTACTGGAGCTCATCAATAAGTTCAGTAGTGTTGCGGGATACAAAATTAATATATAGAAATCTGTTGCACTTGTCTATACTAACAACAAACTATCAGAAAGAGAAATCAAGGAAACAATCCTATTTAGCATCATATCAAAAAGAATAAACTATCTCAGAATAAACCTACCAAGTAGGTAAAAGACCTGTACTCAGAAAACTATAAGGCACTGATGAAAGAAACTGAAGAGGATGCAAACAGATGAAAAGATATACCATGTTCTTGGATTGGAAGAATTAACATTGTTAAAATGACCATACTACCCAAGGCAATCTACAGATTCAATGCAATCCCTGTCAAAATACCAATGGCATTTTTCACAGAACTAGAACAAATAATTTTAAAATTTGTATGGAAACACAAAAGACTCTGAATAACCAAAGCATCTTCAGAAAGAACAGAGCTGGAGGTATCATGCTCCTTGACGTCAGACTATACTACCAAGCTACAGTTATCAAAATAGCATCATACATCATTTATAAAAATAAACTCAAAATGGATTAAAGACCTAAATATAGGACTGAAAACCATAACACTCCTAGGAGAAATCATAGGCAGAACACTCTTTGACATAAATCGTAGCAAGTTTTTTTTGACTTGTCTTCTAAGACAAAGGAAATAAAAGCAAAACTAAACGAATGGGACCTAAGTAAACTTATAAGCTTTTTCACAGAAAAGGAAACCACTGACAAAATGAAAAGACAACCTACTGAATTGGAGAAAATGTTTGCAAATGATATGACCAATAAGGGGTTAACATGCAAAATATATAAACAGCTCATACAACTAAACATCAAAAAAACAACCTGATTAAAAAATGGGCAGAAGACCTGAATAGACATTTTTCCAAAGAAGGCACAGAGATGGCCAACAGTCACATGATGCTCAACATCGCTAATCATCAGAGATGCAAATCAAAACCATGATGAGATATCACCTCACACCTGTCACATGGCTATCATCAAAAAGAACATAAACAACAAATGTTGGCGAGGGTGTGGAGAAAAGGGAACTGTTGGTGGGAATGCAACTTGGTGTAGCTACTATGGAAAACAGTATGGAGGTTCCTCAAAAAACTAAAAATAGAATTACCATATGATCCAGCAATTCCACTCCTGGGGTACATATCTGAAAAAAACACTAATTCAAAAAGATAAGTGCACCCAGTATTCATAGCAGCATTATTTACAACAGACAAGATAGGGAAGCAACCTAAGTGTGCATCAACAGATAAATGGATAAAGAAGATGTGATATATACTATGTTGTACACCTGAAACTAATATAATATTGTAAATCAACTATACCTCGATTTAAAAAAAAGGAAATTCGGAGAAGATATGAAAAAAAATCCCACTACTAGAGGATTGTGATTAGTCAAATTTAGGTGAATGAATACTGTACTGCCTTTAACAAATTACCAGGCTGGGAAGACAAGGAAGACAGATTCAGCAAGTGAGTAGCAGGATCAGGCACTGGGACACCTCATTATGAGTCCTGGGCTTTCCTCAAACAGGTCATCTGTTGAGAAGTAGGCTGCTCATTGCCCTTTTGAGAACAGACCCATTTCCAACCCAAGGGGGAGGGGTAATACATGGAGACTGCATGCTTTAGGGTGGTCCTGAGCTTATGAGAATTTAGGCAGCTAAAGAAAGCAGATGGGAGCTGGAAGGAGCTGTGTTTATCTAGAAATTCTAAGTAATTGCAAGGACTTCACCTTGGAGAGAATGTCTCTTTTGAGTATGATTGAACCTCTTACTTATCCTGACCCTGGTGACCTTTCTTAAGCAATGAGGAATGAACCAAGGCTTACCCATTTGATGAAAAGCTTGAAATCACTACTTCACCCAATTCAAAAGTTAAAAGGACATACCTGATATCCATTCTGATATCCATTATACCTCACAGGAAAAAATGCTTAAAAGGAATTCATATAAACCAAGAGAGATCATCATGCATTGTGGCTAATTGTAATGAAAACGCAGATGAATTGATGATGTTTTTCCTGGTAAGGAAACAGGTTTCTGAGTTTCTGGCTCTCCCTGAAACTCCATGGTTTCATATGAAAATACATGAGTCAGTTCCTGTGAGGAACAGTCTGCAACTAACCTCTATTAATGACTGCTTCACTTCCCTGTCATTAACAGATGAAACTTCCTTGACTGCATGACACTTAAGGAGGAAAGTGAAGGCGGTATGGCATATTAAAACAGCAGCAACTTCTCCCAAGTCTGACTTTCATTTCTTTGTTTTTACTACTGTCTGAACCACAGCTTCAAAGTATAACTGATCACATACCATAAGCTGATACACACGCCCTGCAAGTATGGTATTTAAGGTAACAAGCAGAACTAACAATTGGTATTTAATAAGACCATTTTCAAAACACTTTAACGTTTAAGTGTTTTGAAAACTAATCCTGAAAGGGAAATAAGTGATGTCTTCCTCTCCAACATCAGGTGATCTGAAAAACAGTCCAAAAGATTTCCATAGTCTAAAACTGTGTTCTCCATTATGTACCATTCACAAGTCGTTGTTACAAAGCTTGTGATCCTAGAAACAAAATCAGCCATATAAATTAAAAAAATGTTAAAAAACTCTCTTTTTGGTTTATTTTTTTATTTTTTTGAAGATGTTGGGGGTAGGAGTTTATTAATTTATTTATTTTTGCTGTGTTGGGTCTTCGTTTCTGTGCAAGGGCTTTCTCTAGTTGTGGCAAGCGGGGGCCACTCTTCATCACGGTGCGCGGGCCTCTCACTATCGTGGCCTCTCTTGTTGCGGAGCACAGGCTCCAGACGCGCAGGCTCAGTAGTTGTGGCTCATGGGCCTAGTTGCTCCGCGGCATGTGGGATCCTCCCAGACCAGGGCTTGAACCCATGTCCCCTGCATTAGCAGGCAGACGCTCAACCACTGCGCCACCAGGGAAGCCCCTGGTTTATATTTTTATTCCCAGGAAGCAACTTGTTTAGGAAAAGTGACTTTTCCCTGAGAGTCTTCCTCCCTATGGTATGATGGCTTGAAACCAACACTTATTCCTCTAAAACTATCAATGACCTCTCACTATTGATGAAAGGCCAAGTCAGCCCTTCTTCTTCTTCCCTAGTATCAGGGGTTGACCTGATGCAGTGGGGTCTGCTGGGATTCTCCCATGGTCGACATCAGGAATGTGAAATTGTTTAGAGGACCACAACTGAACTTCAGTCTCAACTGCCTGTGAAGTCAGTTCTTATAGAATTTTTACAGTTAAAGTTTTATAACTTTTATTCTGAGACTGATATTTTTTCAAATTCTGCTTTTCACTTCCTTAACCCTCAAATCCCAGAATGAGGAAAGATAAGAGATAGGAAGTGTGCCTGGGAGGAATTGTGACTGGAAACTGGGCTGTTTTCTTCAAATCGTATTTCATGCATAAACACAGTGCCAGGATAAAACTCATTACCAAGCACCTACCATGTGCAGCCTGTACCATTAAAAAAGGGCTGACAAATATTGCTGCTAGTACATTTTGGCTTCAGGTCATAGTCAGAAGTTCCCCTTAAAGCAAGTGTCCCAAAGACTGGTTGGGGAGGTAATTTTTGATGTACAAGAAAATATTTATTTTCTTAGTGTGATTCCCTTAATGTGTTTTAATAGCCCAACAAACACATGATTTAAAGTGATTTCTATTTTGTAGTGATATAGAGCTACCTTTAAACATATTACAGAAACTTTTAAGCTGGTTTAAAACTTCCAGGACTTCCCTGGTGTCCAGTGCTTAAGACTGCACTCCCCCTGCAGGGGGCACGGGGTTCAATCCCTGGTCGCGGTAAGATCCGGCATGCTGCGCAGTGTGGCCAAAAAAACAAAACAAAACAAAACAAAAAAACATAGGTAAATAATAGCAGAAATTGTGGAGTCCCCAAAAACCTGTGTCTGGGAACTGTAGCTATAAGGCACCCTGCTGTGGTATTTATTCTGCTGAAACTTTTCACTTAGAATGCCTGTTTTATGCTGGCCACCTCAACTTGTAGACACCAGTTTATTCTCAGGCTATTCTGGAGCACCTTTTTCTCTGCTTCTATCACATCCAGCTATTGTTCTTTTGCAGTTTCACTGTCCTTTTTTTCCCAGAGTCTCTGAATTCCTGGAGGGCAGGGACTGCATTTTGCTCATTAAAGGAATAAAAATAAGGATAAGAATGATAATAATAACAGTACTAGCTACATTTACTTTGCACTTCCTCTGTGCTAGGCTTCCTAGGTACTTTACATACATATATTAACTCCCATAACCGTCACAGTTCTATAAGGTAAATACTACATTATCCTGTTTTACAAAGGAGGAACCTGATGCCAAAAGAGGTTAAGTAACTTGAGCAAGGTCACATGGCGAGGAAGAGGTGGAGCCAGGATCCAAAACCAGATAGTGTGGAGTCAGAGCCCCAACTTTTAATCACTAAATAGGCTGCTCAATCTCAGTAAATGTGGTTGAATGTCTGCTGATTGCTTTAGAGAGCTTAGCCAGTTGTGACAATGGGAACTAAATTCTATTCCCTTCCTACAAAGAGCAAAAGACCAATCTTTTTGCACCCTGATTAAATTGCAATTACCCTTTTATAAGGTTTTCCATATACCATCTGCCCCTCTGCTGCAACTGTCCTTCCTCAGTAATGATGTTATACACCAGCACCTTTAGAGGAGGCTGTGCACTTAGCTGGACTGCTGTGCTCTTCTGTTCCCTGCGGCAACCCTGTCCCTGACACTCCAAAGGAGCTGACATCACATAAGAGATACCAGCACTCATTACAGTGCTACTACCCTGCAGGCCTTACTTTCCTCCCAAGCATCTATCCACCCATCCAACATTTATTCAGTGCCCATGTGCCAGGCTAGGCATACAGTGATAAGCATGCAGCCACGGCCCCTGTCCTCCTAGAGCTTATATCCTAGTGGCAGAGGCAGATGAAATACAAGTAAAATTTTTGTATATATTTTTATATAATTTTGGTTATATGTGCTCTCAAGGAATGAAACAGTAATATGATATGAATGAGCAGAGGTGGGGGTTATTTTATTTTGGGTGGTCAGTGACGTTTGAGCTGAGTCTTGAATGGTGTTCAGGAACCTATTAATGGCAAGAGTTCAGGGGAAGGTGATGCAGGAAGAAAGAACAGCAGGAACAAAGGCTATGAGGTGGGAACCAACCTCAGTGTTAATACAGTTGAGAGCCTATGGGGGAAGAGGGACCACAGGTGGATAGGATCCAGCACAGGCTGGGAGAGTAGGCCTTGGAAAGGAGTTTGATTTGTAGTCTAAGAGCAAAAGGAAGACATTGGCAGGTTTTAAGCAAGTAAGAGTATCATGGTCTGATTTACATTTTTAAAAACATGCTGGATTTCAAACTGTATCATAAGTACTTGTGATTCTACCAGTCTTGCAGATGAAGAGTCTTGCCTAATGCTGCTTAACTGACAGGAGAACTGGGATTAAGAGCCAAAAAAGCTGAATGATTATTTCCCTGACTGAAAGCTTTTCCCTGTTTTTATTTTGGAGTCAGTAATGGGGACTCCGAACAGGCAGTGATCAATTTCCTAGGGGGGAAAAAAAAAAAAGCACCACCCACTCACTCTTGCACTTGCTGTGGAGAATGAAAATACAGTGAAAGGGTCTATATACTTGGCATGTCTAGATCTAGTTTTGCAGGAGACCTATAGGAAGATTTGCCAGGACTCGGGGCTTTATCCACTTCACCCTTGGAACAGTTTCTTTCACCTTTGGAAAGAGCATCACTGCATGAACACTTAGAAGTTTAAGAGCAGAGATGAAAATTCCCTTTCCTCAGATGAAATTTATAGAAGTATGACTCTGGTCTCAGGAATGTCAAAATTCCAAATGTTGCACTCCCATGAGGCTTTGCCTTCTACTGAAGAAAAAGTGTTGCAGTACAAACAAGGGACAGAAAAGGCAAGGGAAATTAACTGACTTTCAAACCCCAGGTGGAAGGAGACTCCATTCTTCAAGATCTGTCCTTAAGTGTAAATTTATAAAATCATAACCAATGAATACAATGTAGTCAAATTTCTCTCCCAGCTACTTTATGATTTTGGGGGAGGGTGATAATGAAACTCACCCAGTGAAATCCATCATATGTGTTCACCATGTACCAATGGTGACCTATCCCGTGTCCTGCTGCCCTATCTTCTTAGATCTGGGACTCCTTCTTTTTGCCAAATGGAAGGCCCCAACCTATACAACTGAAATATTCTTTTTTTGCTTAACTGCTGATTCTCATCCTTTGGCTTTCATCACTTTTCACGGGGTGCCTTCTTCACATTGGGTCAGCGTCCCTGCTCTGGTGTATACGCCTATCATAATGTTCATTCTACTCTATTGTAATTTGCTGTTTGACTTATGTTTCTTCCTCCACTGTGTGTGTTTTGGGAGGGAGAGAGAGAAGCAGGTTGGGACCCTGTCTCATCCATTACACTCCTAGGCCTGGCCCAGAGTTGGAGCTTGAAATACATTTGTTAGAAGAAAAAATTTACCCACAAAGAATAATCACCAGTAATAACCATTCTCATCCTGAGATATATGCAGTGGTATTTGGATCAGGTTTCACAACAGAAGACCCTAGAGCATTTAAAAATACTAATTAACCCTCACAATGATGTTTTCAAGAGTGGCACTGTGGGTGTCAGGGTGAGAATTGAAGATTAAGTGTTATTTAGCGAGGCAGTCTTCTCACTTCCATCTAGGGCAGTATACACAGCTGTTACATAACCCTCACTCTTAAGTTCTCTTAAGGCCACTTAGGGTTTGTCCACAGGACTGAAATGATATACTATATTTCCAGGAAGCTTAGAATCAAACATATAGAAAAATGAGTTTTTGATTTTTTTTTTCTTAAAAACAATCCTTTGGGGGAATAAGGTCCATTGCAACCAAATGATGAGGGTTCAAAACCAACCTAAAAAATTATAATTTAAAGCTTTTGTCATTTGGAAAACCTCCAGGGAACTGAAGCGTTCTTATAATGTCAAAGCAAACAGATTTTCTTGCCCCAGATAGCAGAATAGAGAATGACTACCTTGATTTTAGGCATTCAAAATTTTCCCACAGATGTAAAGGACAGGAGATATAATACAAACAATGAACTAATGGGCTCTGGAATGATCTGGGTTTGAATCCTGACTTCACCACATCAGGCAAGATATTAATCTTCCTGAGCCTCAGTTTCTTAAAATGGGGAAACAACAGAACCTTCTTCAAAGAGTTGTTTTAAGGATTGTTCATAATAATCCATGTAAATCACTTAGCATTGGGAATTAACAAAGGCAAATGTTACCTGAAAAGGAGGAAATAAAGGAGGAACAGTGAGGCCTCTTTTATCTCTGCCAAACTTTGCTGCCTGCTGGTGAAATTATCGCTTTGTGGCAGTAATGGATTTTCCTAAAGCTGTTTCCCTCTGATCATTAATAATCCCTGCACAGTAAAGAGCTATTGTTCTTCAGTATGAGTAAATAACCCTGCCCGAGGCATCGCTTATCTTCAGACCACAGAGCAGACTTCTTACTGGAAATACAATGCAGGTGCCAACACCAAGGGCATGAGCAAGCTTCCCTTCCTATTTTTCTTCCTTTATCTCTTACTCCTTGCTTATCCTTCAGTGCACTTTTCTCCTAGATCCGTTATCCCTCCTTACTTTCTGATGTATTCCCATATCCTATACAGTATCATCTTACCTAAATTGAATAACCTTCAAGCTAAGCTAAGTGTCCCCATCTCCCCACCCCACACATGCCCCATGGACTTGTTTCCTGACCTGGATTCAGTTTTTGGTTACTAGAATCCAAAAGGGGAAGTGTAATGCCACACACTGTTTTGTATATCTCAGGATATGCTTGTGTGGTGTACTTAATCATACGACGGCTATTCTCTGAAACAGCATCTTTTTACACAGAAATTGACAATATGGTATGTCAGAGATACGGGTCAGGGAGGAAAGAGTCTATCATATTTTTATCTAAAGGAAAAGAAATTAGGTTAGGCCCCGTAACATGGGAAATCTTCAGAAGACAGGGAAAAACCAAAAATATTTATGTCTGAAAGATTTCTAAACTATCCCAAACAAGATCATGTAAGGCACATATATCCATCCTAAATATATCAGCACAGGAGCATACACAAGATTATACTTGTAAGGGGAACTCCAATCAGGCTCTCGTATCCAGTATCCAAGAGATGTACAGCAATTTGCCCCCTCAGGGATAGAAACTCCAAATGGAAACCAAGTTTCAGTCTCTCAATTCAAAAGAAATGGAAGCAACTGTTTCCTTATCATCATATTTTAAGAGACAAAGACAAGGTAAGGGTCAATCAGAGGTAGTGAGAACAAGTTACTAGAAGTAGGAGCTGTGTGTCTGGGGTGTTGTGTGTATATGCTGGCAATGGGTGAAAACTTGGTCAATGCTGAAGATCAACCCCAGTCATTCGTTCGTAACTACCCAGGATTTGAACCCTTCATAGGAACTAGGGAAGTCAAGAGAACACAAAACATTTAAATTAAAACATTCAAACCCCTTCTTTGTGATAATTTCCTAAGAAACTGGATTAAGAAACAGACAAAAGGGCTCTGGTTATAACATTAGATACACCTAACCCTTGATCCAACCACCTGATATATAACCCTCATCCTGCACAGGGGGTCTCCGCCTTCACGACAGTTTCCAAGTACCCTCCACCTACTGAATAAGCAACTTTCCCCACCTGCAGAAGCACGGGAGCTCTTTACTAGACAAAGTTCCTTTAGAGTAGGAGCAATGACTGTCCATCTTTAGTGCGCAGAATGATTAGCAACCAGAGTACCTTCGAGTTTCTCCAGTCCAACAATGACCAACAGAATGTTCTTCAGTGATGGAAATATTCTATATCTTCGCTGTCCAACAGGGTAGCCACTGGCACTGGGCACCTGAAATACGGTTAGTACATCTGAGGACCTGCATTTAAAATTTTATTTCATTTAAATTTAAATAGCTACATGTAGCTGTTGGCTACATATGGACAGCAGAGCTCTAGACCAAAAAATTGCAAATCAAATGCCCACAGGGGTTAGGCTGGTAGAAGGGAGAAGAGTTTCATTGGCTCCAGCTGACTGTTGCTCTGTAGGAACCTCAAGCTGGTGTTGCCAGATTGTCTAATTTTTCAAATGAAGCCGAAAATCAGATTTTTTAATTTGGCAAGTAAATTTTAAAAAATAATTTAAATCAATCTGTGGGCCAAACTACGTTTGCAGGCAATATCTGTCTCGCTAGTTTGTAATCTGTAATCTAGGCCAACCCCTAAACTCAAAGAAAAGGGTTTTATTCAAGGCCATTCTGCTGGTCAGTAGAGATGCAAGAGTGAAACCCAGGCCCTCTGATTATTCTTCTGATACCCTTTCTAGAGTTTATGAAATCAACCATATCTAGTGGTGGAGGTGGCAGGAACAGCGGGGACAAATGCCCCTTTGTCAGAAGCTGTTGAAGTCCATGGTTGATACGTTATGGACACAGTGTTCCTATATGTTGGGTCCATGGGCAAGGCTCTGAAATAGGAGTCAGCAGGGCACAAAGAAGAAATAGTTCCCAGGGTAGTCAGACCTATAAACAGTTAATAAGCAAAGTAAGGTTTGCTATAATGAACACAAATCACCTAAGCAGGAGTCCAAAAGCACTGACAGCTGGGAGAGGAAAGGAGGAAAGAGATCTGAGACAGGCCTTTGAGGATCAGTCTTGATGATTATGAGGGTGGGTCCCATTATTCAAGGATATTACGGGGCCTCCTTCTATCTTGGAGGCTTTGTGTGTGAAGAGTCTCCTCTGCTGGCTTTTCCTTCTCTGGATCATCTCTACATGTAAAGAGCCCCAAGGAGTTTAGAGGTCTTCCTCTTTATCTGCACCCTCTTCTTAGGTGATCCAGGAATAAACTGCTACATTTATTATCTCTCTGAGTTTTCCCTTGACTTGTATATTTAACTTCTCAACATCTTCACTTGGACCATTAATAGACTTATCAAAACTAGTATGTTCAAAAGAATAGTAGTGCCTTCCAAACTATTTTCTCTGCGGAGTCATCCTTGGTTTCTTCCTTTCCCATACACTTCACATCCAATTTGGCAGCAAGTCCTGCAAGCTCGACTTTCAGAGTACCTTCCAAATTTAATTCTCTCCATTTCCACCGTGAATACAACACTACTGTCACATCCCCCTCGGCCCTACTGCAACAGCCTCCTAGCAGGTCTGACTACGTCTACCCTTCTCTATCCGGTAGCCAAGAATGATTTTCTAAAAATGTAAATCAGATCTGGTCACTCCTTCTTATAACCCTCCATTTAAAAAACAGCTAAACCCTCACCTTCAGCTAAAAGGCTATGCTTGTTCAGGCCCTGCCACTTCTCCATCACAGACCACTCTGGCTCTGGTTCTTTCCTTTCTACTGCAAGCACATGGCCTTCTCGCCCTTTCCTTCCTCAGATCCCTTCCCGTTGGTTCTTTTCTCCACCTAGAAAGCTCATTCTCTAGCTTCCCTCTTTTCTCGGATTTCTGTAAACCCGGCCTCCTCTGAACAGATTTATCCGATTTAGAGTGGCCCTCCCCCCATCTTCTACCACTTCACCTGATACTACTACCTTTGGGGCATTTCTCACTTGCTGATATCTTACTGATTTACTTTTTACCTTTCTCCCGGACTCGAATAAAAGGTCACGGAGCAACGCCTTTGGCGGACCGAGGGATTTAAGAAGCTGGTTCTCATTATCTTAGAAAATCTCAGTATCGTGTAGGGGACTCGTCTGTGTCAACCTTCCTCAGCTAGACGCCTCTCGCCCCCGGATTTGCCCCTACTACTCTCCCATTTACATTCGGGAATCCAAAGGAATGAGAAGTCTCAGATGGGCCCCAAACCAGCATTTCAGCGTTCCCAAACCAGGGCTCCCCTTCCTGGCCCTCGAGCCGATTCCCTTAGCAAGTTGCCGAGGCCATCGTTGGTGACACCGAGCCGCCCTCGCGAGGCTGGGCGGGGCGGGGGGGGGGTCACACAGGCTCGTCTCCTAGCAACGTCGCACCCCACCCCCCCCACCCCATCCCTGCCCCTGGGGAGCCAACCCCTTCCCCCAGTCTCCCGCGCCAGGAGTCAGCGTCTCCATCCTCTACACTCACGCTGCATCAGTCCAGCCTTCCCCCACCCACAGAAGCCCGGCAGCCTACCGCAGGCTGGGAGGAGGCGGCGCCAGGAGCCCAGCTGAGCTGCGGCCGACTGAGCTCTGGCAGGTCCGGTGGGCCAGGCCGTACCAAACCACCGGACGGACCTCTGTGGGAGCATCAGTCCCAGGTCGAGGGTAGGCTCGAGCCTTCCTTAAACTTCAAACTCTAGACCACGCTCCGCCGTACAGCCAACAATATATCCAAGTTCATCCTTTCCTTATTTTCCTTTTCTCCCTTTAGTTCTCCTCTCTCCCCCATCCCAGCCAAATAAATGGTCCAGTCCATCTCCTCCTAGCTCTCCCTCCGCGTCGCTAGGTCTTTGCCCTTACTTGGCGACGGCTTCGTACGTCTTTGCGTACGTCGTGACGCAAACTGCCACTCTTTCCCTACCCGCCCCTCTCCTATTCCGCGTCCTGGAGCGGGCGGCTTGCGGGGTTACCGGAAGTGATGATGCAGGAGGCGATGGAGAGGGCGGGGCTTCGGGGCGGCCCCCGCCGGTGGGCCGCAGATGAAGAGGAGGCGGCGGCAGTGGTGGAAGAAGAGGCGGCGGCGGCGGGGGCGGCGGCGGCGGCGGCGGCGGTAGGGAGCCTGGAAACGCGAGCGGGGATGGTAGGTGTTTTGGACCCGCCGGGCCGCCGTCGTTTCCAGAAAGGGTTTGACTGGAGGAACCTCTGGAGCAGCTGTGAGTTTGAGGGGGGGTTGAGGAAAAGGGGAGGCACTGGGAGATGAAGGGGCGGGGGTTGGGTACCTTCGAGAAAGGGGGGGGGGAGTGGAAGGGGAGGAGTGGAAATCGGCGCCTTGTCTGGACTGGTCCCGCTGGAAGAGAGGAGGCTGTGAGGGGAGCCTGTGGCGTGTCAGCCGCAGGGCTCAGAAAACTTACCTACTGTCCCTGCCTCCCTACCGCCAGCACCCCTCAACCCAGGGCCTGGGGTTCTGGGGGCCGGAGCTGCCCTGAAGGGAGTGCAGACTCTGGTCCTCTGCCCCTTGTAAGCGCCGTGAGGTAGGAGCCCAAGCGAGAGGTGGTGGGTGAATCTCCAGCTCCCTCCGCCCTCATTTCCCTCCCCACCCCCATCTTTCTCTTTAATCATTAACAGCCCTGGAATTAAGGGGCTCAGACCTGGAGGCCTTCCTATGCACCTTTGCTATAAACGATAACCATCTGTGCCTGAGGTAATGGGGCTGGAAGCTTTGCCAGTATCCTGTATAGGAAGTGGGACAGGGTGACAAATGTATTGTGTTTTTCCGTTACCCCCTCACCCCCCATCCTCTCCCTTGCATACCCCTCCTTTCCACTTCAGTTCTCCGTGATTAGGTGGTAATCGTGGTGGGTTTTGTTGTTGTTGTTGTTTGTTTGTTTTTTCTTTATTGCACTTGGTATCTTGGTTACCTCTTTTGAATTTGGTGTTCCACCTCCATCCCAGATCTTAACTGCAAGCTTTGTAATACTTCAGTTACAAGCTGTGTGTCTTTGGGAGTACCTCTCAAAGCCTGGTCGCTCCCGATTAAGATGAGCATTTTCTTCTATGAATACTGGAATTCCAAAGCCCTTGCAAGGATTCCTAAATGGCATCATAGCCTAGGAATCAAGGTCTCTTGCTCTAAATACTTTGTGTGTGAGGAATTTAAATGTTGTCAACTCTTTCCAAAGTGATTTGATGTTAGGCTAATTCTAGATTTCTGTGTTTCTCTCCACCCACACTTCATGATGCACTTTGGAGAACAGAAAACCCCATATTACTTTTTTGTTTCTCCAATTGGACAATAGCTCTTTTATCTTCTCCATTTGCGTGTCTGGCACACAAGTCTTCAGTGACACATTTGGCTTGTGCTGATTCCCATCTTATTTATTTAGCTTATTCTTTGTGTATAGGTGGTCTTAAACGAGACAATGTGATTTGTTTAGTTTTGTTTTGAGGAAGAATACAAACCAGTAACGGCTGTGAAAAAATTACTTGAGAAAAAAAATTATTTGAAGAAAGCAAAGAATGATTGGAAAAGAAGGTCTCTTTGTTGATGTTCTGTTGGTTTAAGGAAAAAAAAAAGTAGTGCTACTTTAGCCTGTTTTAGGGATTTCAGAGTGAAGTGTAATGATTCCTAGTTTGGTGTTGATATTTTCTTTGGAAATCCTCTGTTGAGTCTGGCACTGTATTTTCTAAAGAACTTGAAGAGATGGTGCCCAAATTTAGGGATCCTTTGAATAGAAAGTGTCCGTAAATCCTGTTCCTCTGTAACTGAGTTTATGTGCATATTGCTAGAAGAATTATCACAACGGGTTCCATCCTACTCATCAGGGCTTTCAAGCCTGATAAAACAGAATATTTAATGCTTTGATTGTACAAGTAACAGCATGTTTAGATGTTTCACAGAAATGCAACAAAAGAAAAAAATGACTACTGTTCTCACCTTAGCTGATTTGGAATCATTGAATAAAAAGTCCAAAATTCATTCATTCATTCAACAAACATTTATTGCCTGGCTACTGATTGCTAGCCAGTATTTCGGGCAGTGGGCATACAAAGGTGAAACTAGCAGTAAGGTCCACGCTCTCATGGAGCTTACCTCGGAGTGTGCGGTGGGGACAGATAAATAAGCAAATCGGACTTTGATAAGTGCTGAAGAAAATAAGAGTGTTGTGATAGAAAGTGTCTGACTGGGATACAGTCTAGACCTTTCTGAGGAGGTGACACGTAAGCTGAGCTTTAAATAAAAAGGAGCCAGCCATGCAAAGATATGGGAGGAGCCTTCCAGGTTTAGGGACTAGCTAGTGCAGAAACTGGGCTAGAGTGAGTTTGGCAAGTTCCAGGGAGTAGGGAGAAAGGGGAGGTGGAGGAGGTTGGGGAGTAGGGAGGCAGTAATAGCAGAGTCTAGTGAGCAAAGAGGAGAGTGAGAAGAGTCTAGGTCAGAGAGGTGGAGGCCAGGCTCAGAATAGGTAGGCAAAATAAGAGGAAGAAGGAGAAGGAAATAGAAAATCATGTTCCTTTTTAATTCTGTTGCCTTTCCTAGAGTCTCACCACACGCTACTTTGAGGGTACTCTTGGACTGTTACAGGAAAAAAAAGTCACCCTGCTGAGAGTGGGAGAGGAGGAGGCAATGGTCATCTGGGTCTTTTCTGACAGATGAATCTCAAGCCATGTGTTAAGAATTCAGTGGGATGTTCAACTGAGAGATTGCCTTTTTCCTTACAGGATTTTGCCTTATACACTTTTAAAAATTGCATAATGAGTACCCCAAATGTGTTCTAGTATATGAACCCTCCTTTGCTTCCAGCTGTGAATTTAGGGCTGAAGGTTGGGCAAGTGATAATAATATGCCCCTGTTGGTCTACAAAGATGACCATTAGGATCTAAGTTTGAAGTTATTTTTTTGTAGGGAGGCGGGTTTTATGTTGCAATATTTCCACTCTTGTCTGATCCACCTGGTGACTATTAACACTCAGCTGAGGTGTAGGTTGGTGCTAAAAGTTTACATTTATCCAATGTAATCCACACTCAGTGGATTACATTAGATAAATGACCATTGTGGGCATAATCCCACTCTGTGGACATCTTTGGGCTGGCATGTAACCAAGTGATGTAACCTACTTTTGCCTTCTGTTGGGGCCATTCATCTCCAGTAGTCAGCTGCTTTTCAGCCTCACCTTGACCAGATTGTCCACTTGAGAGGCCCAATCAGGACTCCTTTTTGATTTGGCCCTCTTGAGCCATGACACAGTGGGCCAACAGAAAGAATATGCTGTTTTCTTCTTTTGAACACCACAACAGTGACTAGTGTGTTCTTTGAGTGAATTGGCCCTTTGAGCCAGGCAGTTGAGAGACTTAAATATTGCTGAGGCTATTTGTAGTAAAGTTAGTATCAGAAATGCTAAGTAAAACCTTTTAGTGTTTGGGAAAAATGAATCAGAAATTTTGGACTTGTCACCTATTTTAGGTTCTAATAATTTACTAGCATGGGTAGATGGATTATCAAAAATAACTTGAATAGTTTCCTGGGCAGTCCTGGGGTAATGAAGGGGATGGAGTTGAGCCTGTACTGACTTACTGAATCCCAACTTCAATGCAAATAGGAAGTCTTTTAGTTAGCAAGCAAGTGAACAGCTAGGACCAGGCAAACAATAGACTCCACCCTTTATACTGCAGAGTAACTCTAAGAAACTGAGAATTGAAAATATACATATATAATATATATATGGTTTTGGCCTAGGTTGAAGAATTTTGGCCTCTGTATCCTAATGCTGGATTTTAAATGCTGTTATTAAGCTGTCCACTGTTCATCTTCATTTTAATAGTTATTATAACTCAAGTATGAAAGTATCCCATAGGCTGAAATTTCATCAGCCAGTTTGGAGACTGGTGGTTCTTTTCTAATTTGTGAAAGGGGGCGGATGGGCAGGAGGGGACTTGAATACAGGGAGAAGCCATCGACTCCTACGTTGGCCACTAATTGTGTTTGGGAAAGAATCCACAAATCTAAATGAATTTAGATCCTCAGAGCTGAACTGGCCTTTTATTTATTTATTTTATTTTTAAAATATTCATCTATTTATTTGGTTGCGCCAGATGGGCTCCTTTGTTGTGGCACGCAGGCTCCTTGGTTGCAGCATGTGAGCTCTTAGTTGTCGCACGCATGTGAGATCTAGTTCCCTGATCAGGGAATTGAACCCGGGCCCCCTGCATTGGGAGCGTGGCATCTTAACCACTGCACCACCAGGGAAGTCCCCTGAACTGGCCTTTTAATCTAGGGTACTAGTGGATTTGTTTCTTAAACTCCCAGGGCTTTTGGACAAACTCTTCTGAAAGAAGAGTTGATGCCACTTACTTTTGGAGTTGTGGGTGTTATGCATTGCATTAGATGACTTAAAATTAATCTGATTTTGCTACTGTTTTGATATCTTTACAGTAAGGACAGTTAATTGTACACTGGCTGCCAGTTGTTTTAAGATGAAGATGTGATAACTCAGATTGAAACAATGGTAATTATGTGGTGACTCCTATTTCCCCAGCTCTTGATAACTTACAGTTACCTCTTTGTGTCTATTTACAGATGTTGATACCAGTGAACCAGGATCAATTCTCCCTAAATGTTGGAACAGTGTTCTGAAGCTCTCTGCACAATGGACCAGGGTGTTTTATTGAGTTAGTGTCTTTCAATTAAAATCTAGTTTTACTAGTTCTTGTATCTGTTTTTCTAGGTGAATGATTAGTGAATGATTACAAATAAGAACTTAACATATTAATTTAGTGGAAGTGGCTCAAACTCTAATTCTTTGAGGTTGTGATATGTAGAAAGGAGAAAATGGGAGGGGGGAAATGCCAAATCCTCTTCTTTAAGATGTGTGCAAATGAAACTATTTAAATACCATACATCAGAATAGGGAAGCTCAGTAAAGGAATCGTGGGGTGGTAATTAGCCCTTGTAGCAAAGTAAGCCATCTGTGGCCAGCACCCTGATACCAACCTGATTACACGAAAAAGTAGGCATCATGTTGACAACTCCTGACTTCCCGATGGCTTGTCCTTGCTCAGGAGTGCCCTTTGACCCGTGCTGTGTTGGTGGGTTTCAGGCTGAATTGCATCGTGGAAGCTTAGGTTGCATAGTGCTGGGAAGCATAATCCATGTTCCTGTTCTCCCTGCTCTGCTGGAGGGCTCAGCCTCAGGACCTGGGCACTGGAAATAATTCTGTCACTGAGGCCTGGAGATCCAGACCAGATATATGATGACTGATCAAGGATCTTGGATAGCATCACTGCATAGTGTAGGACTTCTCATTTTTGCCCTAATCTCTGCTGGTCAGTCTAGGAGACAGTGTGTTGGAAAAACTTGCTTTCCTTATTTTAGTAGTAGATTGCTTCCACCATATCAAGACCGTAGGGTTTGGTTATAGCTTTTAGCTCTTGTTGGTTGATGAAGGGTTTGGATTCTGCAGTGTTTGCCTAAAGTGGGTTGGTGTGTGACCTGTACTTTTGATTCTGAATAAGACTCAAGTCATAGCATTTACTATATTGAATGCATTTAATTCTTTCTCCAGTTAAGGAAGAAGCAGGAAGAAGACCCTCAAAGAACCTTAGAATATCTGGCATGATAGTTTTTCAAACTGGGCTATGCGGAGCCCTCTCAGGGGTCATTTCTGGAGTATGCCCCCTCATCTCGCTGTCTTCCTTCCACTTCACTGCCCCCCCCACCATGCTTCACTCTGCAGAAGGTACCTTGATATTCTGCTCTATTGGGTTTCCCCGTAAGATTTCAGTCAATCAAGATGTTTTGAGGCTGAAAACAGATCAAAAAGCAGTAGGTAAATGGAAATCTAGAAAGGTTAGTAAACTTGCTTAAAGTTACAGAGCAAGGTACTGGCAGCTACAGGACTAGAATAGGACTTTCTCTGCACTAATTTTGTTTTCTCATTTACATTGCCTCACATATGTCATTGTAGGCACTCAATGGAGTTTGAGTTTAATTGAATCCTTGGTGTTTGGTCTTTTATATTACTGCCTCTGTACTCAAACATTTTGTCACACACTACTGTTCTTTCAGAGAAAAATCCTTATAACAAGTTTTGAAACATAAGTGAAGTTATTGATGGTAATGGTACTAGTAAGTAGCTGGCCTTTCCTCCTCAGAATATTTCTGAAAGTGATGATCGTACTTTCAAACAGAAGTGGAGGCTTTATCACTCTAAGTTCTTAAGATAAGCTAGTGGCATGCTGTCCAGAATGCCTGTGGAAAATGCTGACCTCGGGCTTCCCTGGTGGCACAGTGGTTGAGAGTCCGCCTGCCGATGCAGGGGATGTGGGTTCGTGCCCCGGTCCGGGAGGATCCCACATGCCACGGAGTGGCTGGGCCCGTGAGCCATGGCCGCTGAGCCTGCGCGTCCGGAGCCTGTGCTCCACAACGGGAGAGGCCACAACAGTGAGAGGCCCGCGTACCGCAAAAAAAAAATGCTGACCTGAATATTCCCATTTCCAGTGACCTGCCCTGGAATCTGAAAAGGAAAATCCAGGTATACCCACTGACAGAACAGCTTTAGAATGGCTCTGTGGAAATAACTACAATCACCATATTCTTTTTTCTAAAAAATCTGTGAAGCAAATTTGTTTTCAGTTAAACATTTACTTTATATCTACTTGATGACTACCTAGTGGCTCCTCTTTAAATAGGAAGGGAAGGCGAGGAATACCACTGCAGTGAGGGTGCTGGGACCCTAGCAGCATGGGTTCTAGGTGGCAGGATTGTGGACATGCTAGAAGTTCCAGGTCCTCAAAGGAGGCATTTTCCCCAGTTGTGGTGATATTTTCTTTATTCTAAGTGAGTGTAATTCAGAAGTGAGGAGTCATGTGTAGTGAATGTTCTGTGTTCATTTTAAAGAATGTTTCTGTGGTTCTTTTTCTCCTAGTAAATTAGTTTTTCTTTGAAATAACTAGTCACTTGTCTAGTCATTTACTCAAAACAGTTGGTTATAGCTGATGTCTATGGTAGGAGAATTTTGCTTGGGGGTTTACTAACATTTTATGAAAGAGAAAAGTCTAAAGACCTTTCTAGAGACATTTAGATAGGTGGGTTCCATTGTGGGGAGGAGAACATGTAAGGGAGCCGGCCTTTGCGGGGCAGGGTGGTGGTGGTGATATTGTGGGCTGTGTGTACAGGGTGAAGAGAAATGCCCATTGATGGTCCAGCTGGGGAAGGGTGGAAATTGCTAACAGTGGCACTTGATGGGGGAAGAGTGGGTCAGGAAGGAGCAGGCCCACAAGATTGCCCAGTGCCAGGGAGCACCATTCACAAGGAGGGGGATGGGGACCTATGGAGTTGAGTAATCCATTGGCCCTGACCAGGACCCTGACCACAGTACTCTCTCCCCTGACTGGAAAGTGTATTCCTGATGGGGAGGGTTGAGTGCAGGGATGCAGTATCCGGTTTGACCAGATTGATCTTCAAGATTGACTAGTTGGTCATGCTTGACTGCTTATGGAGTACTGGCCTAACTTTTTGAGATCTCTCTTTTGACTTTTGCTTTTGACAAATAAGAAGTTGGTAAACAAGAGGGAATGTAATGTCCCTGGGTCTGTTAGAGTTTGAGTTAAAGTACATATTACTAGGTGGTGGTGATTGTCATTGAACAATGTCTGTTATCCAAAGGGAACAGTTACATGTAAACTATTGAGGTAATTCATGATTCTCTTATGGGGACTATAATAAATGGGAAATAAATCACAACTAAAATGATTAATTAAAGAAAATACATTTTGACTCCATATTTCTACAACATTCCCTGGTCTTTTAGCAGGTCAAATTACTTCTTTAGTCATTTAAAAGAAATTGTATTCTACCAGGTACTCGTGGATCTGACAGAAGACCAAATTTCCTTCTAGTGCTGAAAACAGCAAACACTACTCTGAATTGGTGACAGCTATAGATTTAATGATTAGATCAAGTATGGAGGTGGCTTCTAAGCATCAGTTAAGTTGGTTGTAATGTGGACCTCTTTTTCTGAGGTTGATTATGTCATTCCTGCAACAATTCTCTGACATCACTGAGTGTCCAACAGTTCACTTCTGACACAAACTGCCTGGAGTTTGTGCAGACCCCATAGGCTAATGACTCAGTCTCACAAGAGTGCCCCACTTCAGGTGCCAGCCCCAAGTATCAGGTTGTCTCAAGTTACCTACCTGCACTTCTGCCTGGCAGAATACAAATTTCCCATGACCACCCTCCCCCAGGTTCGATAATTTGCTAGAACATATGACTCATAGAGCTGATAAAACATGATATTTATGAATACAGTTTCATTATAAAGGCTATAACTCAGCAACAGCCAAATGGAAGAGATGTATAGGGCAAGATTTGAATTGGGGGCACAGAGCTTCCATGTCCCCTCTGAGCATGCCAGCCTCCCATCACATCAATGTGTTCACCAACCCTGAAGCTCCCCTAGCCTTGTTTCAATTTCAGATGAGGTTCCTTTGTGTAGGCAAAATTGATTAAAGCATTGGCCTTTGGTGATGAAACTTCAACCACCCTTCCCTTCCTTATGGGCTGGAGGTGGGCCTGAAAGTTCCAATCATGTGCCTGGTCTTTCTAGTGTGGCCAGCATCTCTCTTAAAACTATCAAAAGGGCCCACCCTGAGTCACCTCTTAGCATAAACTCAGATGTGGTCCAAACCCTGCTCCTTATGAAAAACAAAGGAGCCTATCAGTAAGGAAATTCCAAGGGTTTTAGGAGCTCTGGTAGGAACTGGGGACAAAGACCAAATATATGTTTTATTACATCACATTAATACTCCAGTTTTGCATCCCATAAGTAGGCATAAGGTTACCTAAAGTTGATTTAGATGATAAATAACAATATGCATTTACTGTTAATTTGATGGAGGTTTTTTTTGGGGGGGTGTCAAGAGAGTGCCAATTGCATAGCTTCAGATTACAAGGAGCAAACTCTTCCCTCAATCAGTATGAAATGGCACTCCTAGAATGTGTTATATATTCTTGAATTTAACAGGTGCACTACCTCTAGAGCTCCCAATGCAAGAAAGGAGCTCACTTATAGGAAATCAGATACACAGAAATCATGTTTCCTTTCAATGTGACTTCAGAGATTCAGGTGTTCATAGTGCACTGGTTAAGAGCTTCGGCCTGGAGTCTGGGTTTGCATTTGAACTTTACCATTGGCTTGCCACTTGACCTTGGATGAGCCACTTAACATCTCTAAGCCTCGTTTCCTTCATGTATTAAGTGAGGATAATAACAGTAAGTAGTTGTGAGGAGTCAGTAAGACAGGACATTTGCAGGACATGGCACATTGCCTGGCATATAGATAAACATTTAATAACATTAGTTATTGTTAGCTACACGCATATATAGCTAAGCTGACAGGGATTGGCAGCTCCCAAAGGGCCAGGAACTATATCATTTTACCTTCTCTTATATGGGAACTATGGGACAGTGTATAAAACATTGCTAGGCACACAGTAGACACAAGTTATCTATCACTCGAAAATAAAACCTGCTCTGGGTATCTGGGAAATACAGGAGTGACTCTGTAATGGAAACTTCCAGCCTGTTTCCAAAGCTGGCCTAAAACCCAGAGATGGAAAATCTTCCTCCTGAAACCATATAGAGCATGCATGAATCTAGCAACGGGGACAGGGGCTCAGTGGCTAGAATATTGTTGGATCAAAAAATGGGAAACTGATCCAGGAGACATTTTTATCATTGGCAGTATGCCTTGAGGTTCAATGAGTTGGGCAAAACCGCATGAGACTTTGGGAAGGAAACAACAGATTTATTTCAGTCGGTCCAGACAATCTTTGAGAGTCAGCTGGCAAGTATCATGTTATGTGTGTTGCTTCTCAGAGAAAATGAAAAACCCGGATCCACTGGCAAAAGGCTTACCAACTGCTTGAGGTTCACTTCTTGGGGAAGTCCCTGAAGGCCAGGTCTAATTCTCCTTGTAGCTTACCCATCTGGAGATTCTATTCTAGTGGACCACCACTGGACTAAGTACTAGATTTTAGTCTAGACTCTGCCACCAGTTCTATGTGTCCTTGGGCAAGCTATAGCCCCTCTTTGAGTGTTTCCTTAGCTGCGACAAAGGATTTGGGACTAAATCACTGTTTCCCAAAGTGTGGCTTTGGTTACGTTCTTAGTATATGTGCTGCTGAAATGAGCATGCAAGGGTGTGTTTTTTATACTATTGATGGTACATGAGATGATTTTTGCTGGATGAATACTTTTCGCTTATTCTATATTTTAATGTGTATTAATGAAAACATAACTAGCATATTAGACCCATGACTTCATGGATGATGTCGCTTAGGGTGATATTTAAAGTGGATGTGATTTTTTTTTTTTAAGCTTTTAAGAAAAATCTTAGGGGAACAGTAGTTGGGATGGTAAATGGATATGTAAGATCATAAAGGTTGTGTAGGAATGGCTGAAGTTTATAAGTTCTGAGACTCAGTAATTCTAGTGCAGTGATGTGGCACCTTCATGAAGACTTTGTGGTGATGGACACAATAGGACAGGTCCAAATTTGAGTGGCTTTAAAAACTTGCCTAACTCAAGCAAATTGACAGATTTATATTTGTGCATTCATGGTGAAAATGCCCATAAGTTGGTGGTGTAAAGTTTAAATTATCGTAGACATTAGTGGTGGTGGCTTTTCTTAAATAATAAAAAATGAATAATGTTGCTTCCTCTTTCACTTTTAGGAGTTTCCTCGAAACCTGGATTGATCTTTAGTTCCTTTCACTCTTTGCTGTTGGAACTCCCCATTGTAGGAGCTAGGGGTTCCATTTGTTCTGTTGGGGAGGGAGAACAGGCCATCCCTGTCTCTTGAACGCATGCCTGTGCATGTGTTCTAGGTTCTGGAAGGCCGAGACTCTGTCACATCCTAATGATCTATACATTACTTCTTGCTGTTAGCTACTTTAAAGGTGCAGTGTGATGTGTGCCCTAAAATGAAGATAAACTCTGAGGCAAGGTTTATTTAAAATTTCATTTCACTTTTTGTTGTATTGGTCATAACTCAGTGTACTGGGGGTCTTGAGAAGTAAAATGAGCGGTGGTAGAAATGAAATAAACTTGGGGGAGGTACTTTCTTTTTAAGCAAAAACCCAGAATAAAAGTGAAATCTTGATTGCATAATAGGAGCCAAGAAAGCTGCTTTCAGATGTAGTCTATGGTTCCTTGAGTTTTTCTTTTTCTTCTTTTTTTTTTTTAAGCCTTAATTACCTGTGTTCCCCTGACACTTTCTGTGTATATTAACGCTGTCATCTTTCATTATCTACATTTGGTTGTTAGCCTCTGTTCTGCAAGTGATTTTGTTCTGTAGTTACCTCAACATAAAGGGCCGTGCATCTGGTATAGCTCCTTGTCATAAACTGTTGAATGTTTCAAATTGTAGTTTTTAAAAATTGCTATAAAGATGGTTCCAAGTCTGTTATCTTTCTGTGTTATCTAGTCCAGATTAGGTTAAAAAAGAACAAAATGGTGACAGTGATGTAATCCAAGATTTTTTTTCTCCATTTTTTTTCCTTCTTCATTTATTTAATACAAAGTTTTGACATGATTTCATGATGAGAAACTCTAAGATGTTTCCTGATTGATGTGGAATCTAATGTTCCAAGCCAGAAACTCTCAAACTTTGTAAATTTTGGTTTTGTCATTCATACTGTCTTCTCTCCCGAGAAGTAGTGACCTGTGTTATTTGGCACATTGGAAAAGGGAAAAAGCCTGTACTCAGGGCTATATTTTGCAGGATTAAAAATCTCTTTTCTTACTAAAATCTGTTTCAGGACATGCATGACATTCATCCTTTGCACAACTTCACAAGACCCACCTTACTCAAGGTAGATGTCAGGTTTCTGACAGAGTCCATTTCCCTTGGTGCAGAGGCTAGTCATTATTTATAGATAATTGCTGATGAGTGTGGAGATATTCTGAAAGGGGATATGCAGGGGTTGTGACATTTACCTTTGGTCTATAGACTAGGATTTGCAAACCTAGAGTGAGGTTGTTTAATACCTTCTCTTCTTGGGAAATTGCCATTGGATCAATGAATCTTGTTTAAGATTTCTTGAGGGCAGCTGAATAGTTGGGCTTTTAAAGATGAAAGCCACATAAAAAACTGTTCTTTCCCAATCACACAAATAATTATCTCCGTGGTAGTATAATCTCCATAGAAGTATAAGCATTCAAGACCATACATTTAAAAAGATAAATACAATTTTGAGTCAGAATGAAAGATGTGCAAACATAGTGGTAGAGTTCAAAACCTTTTCAGACCATTCTTACATGTTTCCAGCACCACTTTGGTTTTCTCATGGTAGACTAACCTTTTTCATCTGGAGTCTTTTCACTTCTAAAGTAAAGCCCTTTTAGGATGCTGGAAACTTGAACTTTCATGGTTGCCTTCAAGTCAAAAAAAAAGGTGTACTCGAAGACTTTCTTTAACTCTTGACTTTAAACCTCCCTGTCAAAGAACCGGAATTGCTTAATTTATCAGAACATTTGCTTTTCTAAGTTTCCAGCTCACAACCATTCTGTGGCGTAGCAGAAAGAGATAATAAAAAGTTAAGCAACAGGTAAAAATCTTTTCCTGTAGCCTTTTCCCCATTTGGAAAAGTTTTTCCTTCCTTCTGAGCAGTTTGGCCTAAGCTCCTCCTTTTTCTGATTTGAAGCTTTACTATTTGCATACAGTGCTTAAATTGACTCACTCAACACCAAGTTCTGAACATCTCCAAGTATTTAGTACTTTTGACTCAGGCTGCTTAAGCAAAAGATTACAATAGAGGCTTAACAGGACAAAACCTTTAAAAACACACTTTAATGGTACTGAAGGTTTCCAAACAGATACGAACTATTTTCTAAGAAGAACCAGACTATGTAGTTTTCAAGTTAGACATATATGAGCAAGGAACCAGCTTTCCCAGATGGAATGTGGATCATTCACAGAGAACTTCTGAAACTCAACACTTGTCTTCTAGGTCTTGGCCTCCAAACTTGATTCTCTCATCACTGTCTTCAAAGTGAAGTATGTGTAATCTGAATTTTTAAGGGCCAACTCTAGGATTGGATGCATGGTGCTTCAGGAAAAATAAATATGTTTATATGTTGCCAGTTTTTCATTCCAGTAAATTTTAGTGCCTTTTGTGGACCTTGTTCTTAAGGACCTTATGGTATGAGAACAGATAGAACAACATATAGAAAATGTTGTGGAACCTGTGCCCAAAACGTTAGTGCTATAAACGAAGGTGTGAAGGGACAAAGAGGGTCTAGGTCAACTTGAAGGAGTCAGGAGAGGAGTCCTGTGAGAAGTAAAATCTGACCTGGGCTCAAAAGACCAAGACTAGAGAGAGGAAGCATTCCAAGCACAGGTAACAGTATGTGTAAAACTACAGAGGCATGAGAGGCCATGGCATCTTGGGGAACGGCACATGTTTCAGTATGCCTGAGGGATGTGGAATGAGAGCGGGAGAATGACAGTAACTGAGGCCAAATTCAGAAGAGCCTTGTATGCCTTATTAAATTTGGATTTTATTTTGTAGATGAAGGGGAGCTATTAAATCATTTTGAGTAGGGACATGGCATATTCACATGGGCTGTATGTGTGTTAAAAAGATCAATCCAGTGGCAGTGTGGAAGACACTGGAGGGAGCAATCCCAGAAGTAGGTGAACTGTGAGAATACTGCAGTCAAGGTGGCAGGGGGCTGAACTGTAAACTTAGGGAGTTAGAATTGACAGAGTTTGGCATAATCTGGTGAGAGTTGACGGCTTGCGTGTCCCACGTGGGCTTTAGGCTGAAGCGTGCTCTGCTCCATACAGTCTCTCAGGGACCCAAGCTGATAGGGCTTCCACTATCGTGTGCTGTATCGTGTGCTGAACTGTCTTGGTCACCATGGCAAGGGAAGAGATGGCTGGGGTGTCATATGCCAGCTCTGTGCTTGGGCTGGGAAATAAGTATCACATCTGTCTACAGCTCACTGTGTCATTTCTGCCTACAGCTGTTTGGCCAGAAATAGATACATTTCCCCATCTAACTGAAGAGGCTGGGACACTGGGGGAGCTGATGGAATGTTGGCTGAGCTTCTCTGTCTGTGCTACAGTGTAGGGACTTGAGTAACGTACTTTATTTCTGAGCTTATTTCCTCTTCTGTAAAATAGGAATATCAAGAGTACCGGCCTCAGTCCCAGAGACTCTTTTAGGAGGATCCCCAAGACACTTTCATAGGATCTGGAAGATCAAATTCTCTTCTTAATAATACTAACATCATTTGTCCTTTATACTTTCATTCTCCCATGAGTTTTATAGAGGCTACATGACAAGATATATCACAAAAGATTGAATGGAGAAGCATATATGGGAAATAAGCTGTCTTCTTTTAAGCCAGACCTTAGGGACATTTGCAAAAGTATAAAACAGTGTCACTCTCCTCATTAAGTTTTTGGAAATACAGTTATTTTTCATAAAAATGTTGTTTATGTTAACATGTCATGGTTTATTATTGATATTTTATTTATTTATTTTTTTAGAGACTATTATTTTTTTTCCTATACAGACTTCCCCTTTTCCTAAGTCTTCAATATTTTATTCTTTGTACTGTACATACTTCGATAACCTTGCTTAAAATGCATACATATGTCATATGATAACACATGGTGTGTATTTTTTAATATTTTAATTTAATTTTTTTAAGATTTTTTTTTATATGGACCATTTTTAAAGTCTTTATTGAATTTGTTACAATATTGCTTCTGTTTTATGTTTTGGTTTTTTGGCCACGAGGCATGTGGGATCTTAGCTCCCTGACCAGGGATCAAACCCATACCCCCTGCATTGGAAGGTGAAGTCTTAACCACTGGACCGCCAGGGAAGTCCCCAGTTTTTATTTTATATTGGAGTATAGTTGATTAACAATGTTGTGTTAATTTCAGGTGTACAGCAAAGTGATTATACATATACATATATCCTTTTTCTAATTCTTTTCCCATTTAGGTTATTACAGAGTTCCTTGTGCTATACAGTAGGTCCTTGTTGGTTATCTATTTTAAATATAGCAGTGTGTATATTATTGGTATTTTAAATGAAGTAATACAATATTTTAAAATTTCTCAGTTAAAAAAAGTACCAACCTCATAGGGTAGCTGTAGGGATTAACTGCTGTCACGACTATAAAATGCCTAGCATTGTGTCTGGCACAATAAATATATTGGAGGCAACCTTTAAGTTTGATCTTGAGCTTTTCTTACTATGGGTCATATCTAATTAGTGGATTATAACCAACAATTAAAAACCAAATAGAAAAAAAGAAATAGCATAAATCAGAGTTCATCATTGAAGTGACAGTAAATACTGCTTAATGAGTGGTATGTGTGTGTATATACACGTGCATTTGGTCAGGATGTAACGTGTTTCTTACTGAAGGTCGCAGTTCAAGTTGGAAAGACAGTGGTGTAGTTCAAGCTCTCATTTTGCAGTGACTGAAAGACTTATGCATACTAAACAAAAAAATGACTCTACTGTAGTATGCTTTTTGAAAGAGGCAGTTTAAACTCCGTATTTTTCAAAAGTGTGCTTGAAAAACATTATCCCTAATTTTGAGAAAGAGTAGAACATGGTTTGAATTTAGAAAGTGTTTATAGATGCCAGTTAGCCCTTTTCACGCTACCATATACACTTCCTGCCTTCTTGGAACTTTAATCCAAGATGTGGTCACTAAAACAGTAACATCTTTTCTGTGCTTGTCATTTCTGACTATCTGCTTGAGAGCCATGAATGTTTATGTTCCATAGTAATAAATAATGTACAATGCATTCAAGTCTTGAATGCATAGTAGAAATAATTGTCTATTATACTAGAATGTCATCATAGACAATAAAAAAATTCAGTCAGAAGAACTTACTGGGGAAGGAGTTAATGAAATATTTTCCTTTTTTTTTTTTTTTTTTTTCGGCCTGGAAGAAATAAGTATCAAAGTTGTACTTAAGATTGTTAAGTGACTTCTCATAATGAGTAGTGATGTCAGCAAACTGATGTACAGTGAGCAACATGCTGTGTCTTTTTTGGAGCAGTGGTGGATAGTTACGCTTTCATTTTGATAAGCCCATTGGTGACACTGAGTAGTACCCTGGGTGAATAGGAGTTAATACTGGCTGCCTGGCAGAAGTGGATTTGTTATATAATTTATGGTACCCAGAAGCCCTTTGGGGAGGTCTAATAATTATTATCCTGACAGTATCCATCTAGGCCTGAAGATTAATTATTGTTGTTCTCATCTAGTTCTACCAGACTGATTCTCATAACTGAAAGGGTAGCAACTTGCTGTTAAATGCTGGCACTTGGCTTTTGCTTTTGACACAAAGGTATGTTAATCAAGAATGGGTGTTAGGAATCCGGAAATGTTTCAGTTAGTGATTTATTGTAGTTTAGAGGCTTTTTTTCCCAGTTAAACTGATATAACTTCTGGAAAATGAGTCAATTCAGGGTTTCAAACGTTTCCTCTTCGACTAGCCTCAAAAAACATTTATTAGTGTTTCTGTCCTGTAAATTGCTGCTGCAATTCATTTGTGTCAGTCCTGCCACTGCTGAAACAAATGCAGGAGTGTCAGTTTAGTTTTCCATCGTCTGATACATGGACTTCTTAACTCTATTACTGGTGGACGTCCACTGTTAGTTAAACAAGCCTGT